>NW_015971538.1:689902-1047014 GCF_000182565.1 Spizellomyces punctatus DAOM BR117 | reverse complement strand
CACTGTTGATGACACCAAGAGCGTTGTTTTGGGTTTAGTGTCACGTGTGTAATCGGTGTGCTTGCCAAAATCCCTCGAGGTATTAGGCAATGTTGCATGCCTTGAGCGTGTTCGTTGATGTGCTGTTGGGTTGCTGTTGTTCTTGGGCGGTTGTAAATGGTTGTGACGGCGACGAGAACGATGCTGTGTACCTTGTTGCATGTATTGTTGAAAGCACATCGAACAGGTCGAGAGGTGTGAGGGATGCTATTGTCATGGCAACAAAGTTCAGCGGCACAGTCGACTTTCCAATTGTTTACTGTGGTGACAAGTTTGGGCTTTTTAGAGATCTCTGTAGGAATAACGGGGCATTTGACGGGCTTCAAGGGGAAAACGAAAACGGAAACGTGTGGGGGGCCCGATATTCCAAATCTCTCAAACGATCCCATTTTATGCCGCAACGATAGCAACTCCATGCAACATTCACAAAACAATCACAGACCCGTCGGCCAATGCTGACGCCCATACCATGTGCCCACATTCCAAGGGTGGTCAAACATGTACGCATCCCCTCAACCGTCCCCCCACGAACGAAATGGTGTCGCGATCCACGCACCCTCAGAGCAGATTCCTCACGGGAGCATATCGCCTTGTATGCATCCCAATTAAATGTCGCTGCCAAACACAATCTCGTGTCGGATGCCCAGAGGGTGGTGGAAACGATGCGATCCAAAGGGCTGTCAATGGATCTCAAAATGTATACTACGCTCATGGCGCTGCATGGACGGGTCGGTGACTTACGTGGAGCATGGGGGTGGTACCACCGCATGCTTGCAAACAAGATCAAACCAGATGGTGTTGTCGTCAATGTATTGGTGGACATGTACGCCTCGGCTGGGGACATGGAGGGACTGGAATGGGTTGTGAATATGTTGCATCCGGATATGGATATCAAGATCTTGACGGGGGTGATCAAGGGGTGTGTACGTGCGGGGGATCCACGGGCTGCGTTGAGTGTGTTTCAAAAAGTGGTGGAGTGGGGGGTTGTTCCTGATGCGGTTATGAAGAGTGTTGTTGTGGAGGCTTTGATGGCGGATGGAGATTTTGAAGGAGCTAAAGAGGTGTTGAGGGGTGAGACCCATGTGCATGTTTTTGGCAAAGTTTTGAGTGGGTTGATCAAGATGGGACGACTAGAGGAAGCTGACGAGGTTTTGACGGTGATGCGAGAGCGAGGAATCAAGAGCATTGTGTTATCGTCCTTGTTGATGGATACGTATGCCAAGCGGGGAGATACGGGACGTGTTGAGCAGATCTTGAAAGACATGCATGTTGAGGGGTCCGTACCGGATGTGCATGTCTACACAGTCCTTGTGTGGATGTACGTGCATGTGATCAAGGACATGAATGCGGCACGAATGGTCATACAAGAGATGGTGAACAAGAATGTGAGACCCAACACCGTGACCATGAATGTATATGTAACAGGAATGGTTCGATACGAGTCCGTTGAGGCTGCGTTAGAGGTATTGCGGCGGTGGGAGGGTGCGGATATTGCTGCGTATACAGTCGTGCTGAATGCGCTGGTCAAAATGGGGCCGGATGGGTTGGAGCGTGCCGTCGCGCTCTTTCGAACGCTCACAGCGTCGTCTTGTCTTCCTCAACCGGATCGTATCGCGTATACTGTTCTCATGGGTGGTTATTGCCAAACCTTTGAGACGGTTCCCATTGCCCATACCCTATTTGAGGAAATGGTCCAACGTGGCATCGAGCCTGATGCCGTAGCCTACAATACACTCTTGTCGGGCCATGCCCGATTTGGATTAGTGGAAAGCGGGATCCGAGTTTACATTTCCATGCTGGAACAAGGGATACCTCCCACCGTTGAAACGCTGACCATGTTGATTCAAATGTACATTCAACACCGTTCCCATGCCCATCCCGCACTTTTGCACCTCTACGACATGTTCAAATCCACTCGTATCCGCCCTGACCACCTCCTCTTTACCTCCCTCGCCCGCGCCTTTTCCATCCGCCGCGACACACTCTCCCTACAACGCATCTTAAAAGAAATGCAAGAAACCTACCACCTCACACCCACACCCCACATGTGGCGCATCCTTCTCCAGGACGCCAAAAAGGATCCAGAGATGGTGGGTGTCATTGTGAGGGAAATGATTGAGCGTGGAGTGTGGAGAGAGGAACTTGCCAAGGGGGTGAGACCTTTTGGTGTTTTTGTGAGTTTTGTTGGGGATGCGTGGGTGGTGGAGGTGGGGGATCGTGAGTGGAGGGTTCAAGAGCCTAAAGTGATACCCTGATCGTTCCCGTTTTGTTTATTAGACTGGTTTTTTTTGCGTGTGTGTGTGTGTGTGTGTGTGTGTGCGTATGGGTCTTGATTTGACCTGCTGCAAAGTACACGCTAAAGGACGGCACACTGCAATTCATGCTACATCTTTTATATATGTAATTTATACACTGTATGTAAATAAATAAACAATACACAACACTACCCAACCTTTAAAGACTGGACTGGAATGCACTCCAATGCGCAGCAATGCGCAGTAACGCATGTGATTTCATGTGATTTACCGCAAAAGACGAAAAAGGAAAGAATGACTCATTGAAACCGCAGGGCTGTTTGCCTAATCGAGAGAGGGTTGCAGTCGCCTCCAAAGGCAATGAAAGCTCGAAAGTCACATGAGCTCAAGGCCGCAGCTTGGTGGGTGCTTTTGGACTCGCGAGCTTTCCCTACAGGCGGCGGGTTTTTTGATTCTCGACGGGTTATCTTTTTCTTTTTTTTATAATTATTTTCACCTGCACGTACATTGGTTTGAGAAAAGGGGAATCAACTGTTAGACTGGGTTTTGTCACTAGATAATATAGTAAGTAGGCGTACCAGCTTATATAGGTTTATTCTCATGCTAAACTTTTTGGTATAGGAATAAACAAATGGCGGAGAAGGCGTTGGAGGTGTATACGCGGGGAACGGAGGCATGGTTTCCTGATGAGCAGGAAGGGTGGATTATGGGGAAGCTGGTGTCCAAAAGCGTTGAAGGGGATAATGTCAAAATGAGCTTTCATATTGATGCCAATGGAAAGGTATAAAATGTTGTTGTGGGGTTTTCCCTTGTCAACAAGGACTTTTTTGTTGAATGTTTGTTTTTTGGGTATGTGTATATTAGGATGTCACGTATGAATCAACGTTACCGAAACTGGCTGCAAACAAGTTTGCTGATCTGCCTCCACTCCAAAATCCGCCGGCATTGGATGGGATTGATGATTTGGCCATGCTTTCCTACCTTCACGAGTAACGTATTCCCTTTTTTTTTTTCTAATTTCCATATGCGACTTACTCTTATACTGGATTTTTGTATGCAGGCCTGCTGTACTACACAACATCCGACTCCGATACGCTCAAGAAAACATTTACACATACTCTGGTATCGTCCTCATTGCCATGAACCCGTTCGCAAAGGTCCCTATCTACGGATCAGACATTATGCGAGAGTACTCTGGTAAACGACGGGACGAGCTCGAACCGCACTTGTTTGCGGTCGCCGAGGAAGCCTATCGGAGTATGATTGAGGATAAAAAGAATCAATCCATTATTGTTAGTGGAGAGAGTGGTGCTGGAAAGACGCAGAGTGCGAGATATATCATGCGGTATTTTGCGACTGTCGAGAGCGGGAATGCGACTACGGCGGGTGTTAGTGAGGTTGAACAGGCTGTTTTGGCAACCAACCCGATCATGGAGGTAAACGCCGTTTTTTGACTTTTTGTACTTTGTACTTGTCTTGGATCTGATCATTACTGCGGTTTAGGCTTTTGGTAATTCCAAGACAACCCGAAACGACAACAGTTCACGTTTCGGAAAGTACATGGAAATTCTATTCTCGACTCCTACCCCACAGAACCCCTCCGTTCGTATCACTGGTGCCAAAATCCGGACATACCTGTTGGAGCGATCACGTTTGATCTTCCAGCCCGCTACAGGTACGAGAATACTATCGGCATACGATTGGTGACGAACGCATGTTCATCTGATCTTTTGTTGTGTAGAGCGAAATTACCACATCTTTTACCAACTCTGTGCTGGTGCACCCGCTGCCGAGCGAAAAGACCTTGGTCTGGGATCGTGGGACAGCTTCTTTTACCTCAACCAGGGAGGAACTGGTACGATTCCCGGTGTAGACGATGCCGCCGATTTTGTCGAGACATCAAAGGCGCTGTCCGATGTGGGGATCTCCTTGCAGACACAATGGTAAGGTTCTGCCGACAAAGGTTTCTTATTTTCCGTCTTGTATGGGTAACTGACCGTGGGAATTTTGATTGTTAGGTCCATTTTCAAAATTTGTGCGGCCCTTCTCCACATTGGTAACATCAAGATTGAAGCCAAGCGCGACGAGGCTCAAATACCAGACAATGACGCAGCCTTTGCCATGGCTACCCAACTCCTCGGTGTAGATGAAAAGGAATTCAAAAAATGGATTACCAAAAAGCAAATCACCACCCGCTCGGAAAAGATTGTCACTAACCTCAACCAATACCAAGCCACCATCGGTCGTGACTCTGTTGCTAAATTCATATACAGCATGCTGTTTGATTGGTTGGTTAAAGTCATCAACACCAATTTGTCGAGAGAGGAAGTCTTGGCAACGCAGAGGTTCATTGGTGTGCTCGATATTTATGGGTTTGAGCATTTCAAGAAGAATTCGTTTGAACAGTTTTGTATTGTGAGTGCTTTTTGGGTATTGATGGCTTTATTGGACAATGTCTTGATTCTAATCTTGCCGATTCCGTAGAACTATGCCAACGAGAAATTGCAGCAAGAGTTCAATGCCCACGTCTTCAAGTTGGAGCAAGAAGAGTACATTGCGGAAAAGATCAACTGGTCATTTATCGACTTTAACGACAATCAACCTTGTATTGACCTCATTGAAGGCAAACTGGGTATCTTGGACCTGTTGGATGAAGAATCGCGTCTTCCATCCGGAGCCGATGCATCCCTCATCACCAAACTCTACCAACGCTTTGGCACTGCTCAGCAAAAGTTTTTCGAAAAGCCACGGTTTGGTCAGAGTGCGTTCACCATCAAGCACTACGCTACGGATGTAACGTACGATATCGATGGTTTCATTGAGAAGAATAAGGATACAGTCTCGGATGAGCAGATGGCTGTGTTGAATGCTAGTGAATTTGAATTTTTGAAGGAAGTGATCAAGATTGAGGAGGAACCCAAACTTGAAGTTACGTCGCCGGTGAGTGGTAGTGATCCTGCTCAATATCATACAATCAAGTCTCGCTAATAGTTTTTTTTGTAAATTATGAAATGATTAGCCACGGCCGGGTCGTGCTGGAGGATCATCTCTCAAGAAGCCTACCCTTGGAACCATCTTCAAAGCGTCTTTGGTCAAACTTATGGACACGATTCGTCAAACCGAAGTTCACTATATCCGTTGTATCAAGCCCAATATGGCTAAAGCAGCCTTCCAGTTTGAACCGCAAATGGTTTTGCAGCAGTTGAGGGCTTGTGGTGTTTTGGAGACAATTCGAATCAGTTGTGCTGGATATCCAAGTCGAGCTACCTTTGCAGACTTTGCGGATCGGTACTATCTCCTCGTTCCATCCAAATCGTGGGTTCCTGACCCCAAGAACTTGACTGTATCCATTGTCAACAAGGTCATTTCTGAGGAAGACAAGTACCAGATGGGTCTCACCAAAGTCTTTTTCCGTGCTGGTCAGCTTGCCTATCTGGAAAAGCTCAGATCAGAACGACAACGTGCCTGTGTCATTCTCATCCAAAAGAATGTCCGAAGAGCGGTCTATCGGCGACGTTACCTCCGCATGCGTGCGGCCGCCATCACCATTCAAACCGCCGTTCGCGGGTGGCTCGCACGAAAACTCTACAAAGGCCTTCGCGAAACCCATGCCGCGATCATCATCCAACGCAATGTCCGCACCTGGCTGTCTCGCAAACGCTACCAGCGTCTCCGGGATGCTGTTGTCAAGATACAGAGTACATACCGTATGGCGGTTGCAAAGGCTCAGGCGCAGGCGCTGCGTAGATTGAATGCCGCCATCAAGATACAAAAGACTTACCGCGGGTACCGTACCCGCAAGTGGTACAAGCAAACCAAGAAGCGACTGGTCCTTGTACAGGCGTGTGTGCGCCGACGCCAGGCGATCAAAGAGCTCAAGGTGCTCAAAGCCGAGGCGCGGTCGGTTGGCAAGCTCAAGGAGACCAATTACAAGTTGGAAGGCAAGGTTGTAGAGCTATCGCAGGCTTTGGCAGCCAAGAATGAGGAAAATGCTCGGATATTGGAAAAGATTGCGTCATTGGAGGAGCAAGTCAAGAGTTGGAGGGAGAAATACGAGAAGGCTGAGACAACGGGCAAATCGGCGGCTGCTCAACTGAACGAAGGATCCGCCGAGTTGAAACAGGAGCTGCAGGCGCTTAAACAAGAAAATCAGGGCGTGTCAAAAGAGAATGAAAAATTGACTGGCATGTTGAAGAAGCGAGATGATCAGATTGCAAAGTTGGAGGAGTCACTTTCTGCGCACAAGGAAGAAGTAAACAAGTTGAAAGAAGGGGCTCGGAACGCAGCCAAGCATGAGGACCCTGAGGTTGTTAGTGCTTTGAAGAAGGAGGTTGCGACATTGAGGGATCAGATGGCAAGGTTGTTGGCTGGCAAGTATCGTGCTGATCGCGTTGCGGATGCCATGTTGGCGTCTGTGACATCCCCTACCTCTGATCATCCAACACCCAGAGTCAATGGTGCTATTTCTCCACCCTTTGCACTCTCAACGGAGACAAGCCGAACATCCGTTACCGCTCAGATTGAAATGGACATGGCCGCTGCTGCTGCCAAAGCAAGACCCAGACGGCATAGCTTTGTGGAAGGGGCGCCTCCACCGACGTCGCCCGGGGCTGAACGGGCGGCACCTGTCGCTGCTCGCAAGAACCGTACCAGTATCATGATTGATACCTCTCTGGGTGCCAACGGCATTGCTGGACCTCCCTCTGCCGGAGCTGGTCTGGTGCTGCAGACTGAGCGTTCTGTCCGTGTGTTGGAGGACAAGGCTCTCGAAGAGGAAATCATTGACGCCCTCGTCACCAATCTCCGCATACCACTTCCAAGTACTCAAACCGTCGCAACCCGCAAAGAAATCTTTTTCCCTGCGCATCTCATCGGGTCTACCATGGTGCAATTGCTCCGGCACGATCTGGCTGGACGCATGCTAGGCCTGATGACCAACGTCATGAAAGCCATTCAGAGTCTGACAATGAAGTTTGAAGACGATTACGTGTCAGCGTTTTGGTTGTCCAATTGCTACGAGCTTCTCTGTGTTGTTCGCACCACTCAGGAGAAGGAACGTGCTGCACGTCGAACGGGTGGGCCTGACGCGGGCGAGGCTGAACGTTCTCTCGAAAAAGTTCGCAATGACCTCGACTACCTGCTTATTGAAATCTATCACGGTTGGATCAAGGAACTGAAAAAGCGCCTTGCAAACATGATTGTCCCCGCCGTGATTGAGAACCAGTCGCTCCCTGGATACATTTGCAAACAATCTGGTGGACTCTGGGGAAAATGGGGCAAATCGTCTTCCTCTTCCCAATTCACCATTGAGCAATTACTCAACTTTTTGAGCAAGTTGTCTAAAACGATGCGGTGCTATTACATGGAGGACTCTATGACGAGACAAATCTTGACAGAGTTGTTGAGGGTTATTGGTGTTTCTGCCTTTAATCATTTGTTGATGAGGAAGAACTTTTGCACGTGGAAGCGGGGAGTGCAGATTCAATATAATGTTAGCCGGTTAGAGGAGTGGTGTACAAGTCATGGGATTGCAGAAGGTAGGTGTTCCCCCCAGATGCAGTACGGGTATCTTTTTTGGGGGGTACTGTGTAGCTTACGTTTGTTTTTCTTTGCTTGCGCGTTCTTTGTAGCGACATTACATCTCCAACAACTCTTGCAAGCCGCCAAACTCTTGACCCTCAACAAGACCTCACCGCAAGACATTGAAACCATTTTTGATGTCTGTTTCTTACTGAATCCTACGCAAATCAAGAAACTTTTGTCCCTATATTATGCAGCGGATTTTGATTCACCGGTAAGTCTTTTTTATGGGCTCTCGTTTATCAATGGGTTGCTTATTTGGATTTTGTTTTTGTATCAGTTATCACCCGAACTCCTCAAAATCGTTGCCTCCCGGGCGGTCCTCAATGAAAAATCCGACGTCTTGCTACTGGATCTGGAACAATCACCCGATTTTGCCAAGCCTTCCCCGCGGGTTGTCGAGACGATTGAGCGGTTTGTACCAGCTTGGATGTCGTTGCCGAACGTGGCTGTTGTTGTGGGGGCTAATTGAGGTTTGGGGTGTGTGGACCATGGTGTGAATGAGCGGGCAGATAGCCTGTGTGGTGTGGGTATTTGGTTCTGAAGAAGGGAAGATGTAGAAGAGTTGGTGGTTTGGGATGACAAAGAAGGTATATCTTACTACCTTTTTTTCATGTTGTTTATTTTCTTGTGTAGGCATTTTTTTTTCTTTTTGTTATTTTTGTTTTTTGTCTTGTGTTTTCTCCCATTTTTTCATACATATCCCACGATTGTGTCATTGTTTGCCTCACCTATTGGTTCCATGTCCACTCTTTCGGACAATTACGTGTTCACACTTGCCAATCACCTTGCCCGTATGCCAACCATCACTCCCATCTAGAATTTACTGCAACCCACCCACCCAAATGTCCAGCCCACCCCCTATAATCAAAACCCTATCCCACCTCACAACCCTCCAAAAAGCCCGTCTCGCTCAACCCCCTCCACCCCCACCCCATCCCAACCCCGACCTGACGTCCTTGCAAGACATGCAGCAGCATGTGGAATCCGTTCTTGGGAATTGGACTCTGTTGCGGCAGGTTGCTGAAAAGGAATTAGGTGGAGAGGGTGTCGAGGTGGATTATCGGGTGCATGGGTAAGCTCTCTTTTACAATACTGACACGAAATAGAAAAAATGTCCATTCCAACCCTCACATGCATCTCACACCAGAGAACTCAAATCCCTCATGGGAGCCCTCTTAAACTCCCTCGAATCCCACCCAAAAAACAAGAAAACACTCCACTCCGCTTTCGAAACCGCTCAAACCTGTATAAAAGACCTAGAACCATGGGTCCGATCCCTGGAAACCAACATACAAGGCGTGGAGACGGTCGTTAAAGGGGTCGAAGCGTGTCGGAATGGATAACAGAATTTCTATACTGTAGTAAATTGTAATTTTTTATTTTTGGGGAGAAAGGGGGGCATTGTACAAAAGGAGTAAATATAGGCTATGCATCATGGATTACCATTACCATAGGCTTAACACCTTTTCCACACCCTCTAATAGCCGCATTGTATCGCCAATTCTACTGATAAACTCATTTGTAAGGGATTCAGTGTCTTTGAGAGGTGGTAGGTCGAGAGGGCGGAGTGAAAAGAGGGATGAAGGCGTCGTGAGGCTGGTCGTGGAGGACGTGGTATCGCGGGAGGATCGGCGAGCCAAGTAGGCGTACGGGTCGCGGAACTGTAACGGGAAAGTATGAAAGGTTAGATACAATGCATGTTGAAAAACATTCCTTTTTAGCTCATACACGCACCGGGAACCCTTTACCCATCATAGCACCCATACTCGCACTTCGTTGTCGAAACCACGGGCTTGCAGCTCCAACTCCCACAATGCCCTTATGTCGTCTGAACCCGCCAGCCCCCATCGCCGATGTGGTAAACTTTCTAGCAGGAGATCGGGGGGAAAGCATTCCCAGTGATGGAGATGAAGCAGAGAGTGAAGCTGCCCCTACGGGTGAGATATAGGATTGTGCAATGGCCCCGGGACGTTTGGCGGTCGGAACACCCGAATACGAGACCGATCGTTCGTGTCGGCGTGTGAGATTGCCGGATGGCAAGGGTGCTGATGGTGGCGGTGTTGTGGTGCTGTTGCTTCTACTGATGGCGCCGCTGCTGGTGTTATGTCTTCGGAGGAGCTTTTCGTCCACTGAAGAAGACGGTGTATGGCGGCCTACGCTGGCGCGTGAGGGTGTGGAAGATGCTGAAGAATTCGCGAGGGACGGCGGTGTGCTGGATCCTGAGTGGCCCGATACTGTGGAAGAAGCCGGAAGGGGCGGTGGCTGGTGTTCGTCAAGTGCGTGTTGTGTGTTGGCGGATACGACTGAAGTCGCTTCTCCGCGGGTTTTGGTGACCATTCCGGAAATCTCGCTGGGTAATGAAAAGCTTCTCAGAGCCGGTTGCGCATTCCAGGGCGCGCGAGGACCTCCCGCAACACCCTTTGCTGGTGGCTGATCTGTGGTGGTTTGTGTGACGGATGGTGGGGGGACGGATGTGGGTGAAATAGGGAATACTGGGGAAAGCGTTGATTCGTCTAGTTTGGGGTGATCGACTGATGTTGATATTGACGGAAGTGATGGTGACGTTTGCACTTGCCCAGACGTAGGGGCATGGGACGTCGATGGAACGACTTCTGTGGACTGGATTTCTGAAGAGTGATACGAGACGACCCCACTTCCCAAGCTTTCAGTTTCGTTTTGAGATCTGGAAAGCGACGCTGGCCGAATGGTATTCATGCCGTTCTCAACTCTGAGAGAGACTTGGCTGGATTTGTAGGTTTCAAAGATCCATTCATCATCATCGTCTGCGAGATTTGCCTCTCCATCCCGGTCCCTATCGATAGAGCACGTAAATATCCAAGTTTCAGCCACGTCACACCTCAAGAATTATGTGACAATGACATACCGATCCAATGCGTTTCCTTCCTCCTGATCCCCAGGATGCTCACGTCGCCAATGCTCCTGTCGCGCAATCAGGTCCTGCAGAACCGCTGTGCCCCTGTGAGCACCTCGTATGAACTTTGTGCGAAGGAGATCTTCGGCAGAAGGTCTCTACCAAATGACCAATAAACATCAATTACAGTTCACAGCGCCAACGTTGTAACGCTATCCGAGAACGAGGAAAGTACCAACCTCTTCAGGCTCTTCCTTCAAACAGAGTGCAATAAACTCTTTTAACGCAGCAGAGAATTTACCCTCCAACTTGGCCGGTCTTGTTCTTGGGATCAAGAAAATTGCCTTTCGCGGATCCTGATCGGCGAATGGTGGATTCCCAGTTGCCAATTCGATAATTGTTATACCCAAAGACCATATATCTGCCTGTCAAACCCAAACAGTGTCAGCCGTCAATTTCGGCTCTGATAATCACCTTGCACTGACTGACCTTGAAATCATATTGCGCCCGTTTGATGATCTCCGGCGCCATCCAGTAAGGCGTTCCGACAAATGAATTGCGTCGTAGACATGACATGGTAATTTGACCGGCCACTCCAAAGTCACACAACTTGACCTTGCCCTCGTCCGTGAGGAGAATGTTGGCGGCTATTGAGTAATCAGGTCTAGTTTAGTTGAACTTGTACGTTCGACGTTTGAAGCACCGTTAGGGTGCCTCACCCTTAATATCCCGATGGATAATTGCTGCAGATTGGTGCAGGTATACCAGTGCATACAGGACTTCCCGAGCGATGACGGCAATATACTTCTCATCGATTGGACCGGATCTCAACTACGGAGAAGATAATCGTCCGTGTTAAAAGACGAATCCATCAGATCATGAACCCGATATCAAGATATGCTTACAATTGCTCTTATCGACCCTCCCGCCGCATAGTCCATAATGACCCACAGTTTCGTTTCATTCAAATACGATCCATGGTACCGTGTAATGTATTCTGAATCACAGTGAGAGAGCATGGTAATTTCTTTCTGTACATCGATTATTTCATCGTCTTCTGTATCGAGGTCGAGGACTTTGATTGCGACAAGCTCGCCGGTTTGCCGATTTAACCTGAAATCAGAGGAACATACGGATATTAGGTGCAAGGGGATTTGTTAGCAACAGCGTTGGCCCGCCGCCCAATTCCCATATCGATCGCATACATGATTTCTGTTGGCGCAACACCGGCGTGCGCGAAAACAAAAGTCACTCCTTTTATCAGCGTCCTTGTACATACCCTTTAAAAACTTCGCCAAAGGAGCCCTTGCCTGTGATAGAGACCCAGAAGTGTGCAACAGTCAGTTAATACAGAGATATTATTTAATATATGATGGCTTCTTCATAGCTGTTTCGTCGCTTTGATAACAATTGACCAAGCTCCTATTAAAAGTCACATTCTACCTACCTATCCTCTCCAATTTGACAAACAAGCTTGCCCCAGAATCCGGCCCCGCTGAAGAAGAGTTACGAGGGAACATGTCGGATAGTATGCTGGAAGTATGAGATGCTGGAAGGTCGTCTTGAAGGACGCCGATCTCCTGGTTTGTGTTGGTGCTGTGTACACGATGAGTCACAGACCGTGCGAGATTGGATAATCAAAAGTGTCACTTAAAAGACATTTTATATACAAGGTTATTCTTTGTTTCTTTTTCAACATTGCCTTATGGTTGACACCATTGAGTTCCGTCAAGGACTTTGTCTCCGTACATGACTATTCCCAGCATCGTGTTTGCACCTTCTGGAACAGCCAGGTCACTCCCAAACACATCTTGCCATGACCGGCACTGCCGTGCCAAATCTTCCTTCCAGCTCTGAAAATGAAGCTGTGCAACCTCAATGAGTCCCCCCGTCGAGTCGGGCCTTAATAGCGCCTTGATATTGCCCCCATTCTTCCCCATCCCACCCATAGCGGCCTGAACGCTCGGGCTTACGCTTGGCGGATCGTATAACCTTAGCTCAACGTCGTTCGGTCCCGTGCTATGAACGGCAAGAATTGAGTTTGATGGTTTATCATTGCTGATATTGAGAGACTCCCACGAGTGACCCAAGCAAAGGGTTTCTTCTGGTGGGGTCCACAATCCGCATTGTCCTATAGTTGCATTGATTGCAAGTTTCTGGTGTGATCGCATCGATGACATTGTAAAGTCGGCTGTTTCGGGGAAACCCGCGCTGTCTTGGTCCTTTGCCAGGGTATCATCGAACCTGTGTCCATCTTCCACGCCCCGCTCCCACAGTGCTCTGACCAAGGAATAAAACCCTTGAGGTCCCTTCCAACACTCCTCCTGATTCTGGAATGTGCACACAATCGTTGCTTTCCCGAGCACCAACATCGAATTTGACGAACCCATATACATATGGCCCCAGCTGGCAAACTGCCAGGGCAGAACCAACGACCGTATCCCTGGCATAGTCAACACAGCATGAGCATAGCATCCTTCATCCAGGGCCCGATATCCTTGTCGTCGAAACTCGCGATCCATGTCTTCCATCGTGCGGAAGAGAGGGCATCGACGCCATAGTCGATTGACAGCAAACGCTCGAGAAGGTGCGTCCAGGTTTTGAACATGCGCAGTAAATTGTCCATGGACGTAATGCCTCCATAAATCTCCTGCAGAAAACGTGAACACATCGGTCTGCCATGGTAGAGAGGTGGTTTGGGAGGCGAGAAAATGCGAGAGATCACCCAGCACTGTGTCCAGGTCTGTGTAAGCCCATGCTTTGCACCGGGTTGGTGCAATCCATTCTTGAAACATCTGCCCGTATGCTCCTCTTAGCTGGATTTTCAAGCCAAGGACCAATTTAGACGCCTAATAATTGACATATATATGGCCAATTACAATGCACGTACCTGCATCATGACTCCAGGACCATGCGGTTCAAAACCCTGCAGTAGCTGCTGACAATTCAAAGGGCGCGCCGACTCCCGCGTCCAACTGCTGCTATTGAAAAACGCATCGTCCCCAGGTGGGACAGGTTCTGCCTCATAAATGCGACATAATGCATCGGCAGCAAAACCCGGCCATCCTTGCTCCCCGTATTTCTTATTGATGGTAGAAATATCAATGAATTCAATGTTTTGGTGGGAGTGGAGGAGCGGCCGCATGGGAGCGGCAGACGCATTATGGTAGAATAGTGATAAATGCGCATAGGGTTGATTTCGTACCTAGGAGATGAACGATATCAGCAAGTGGTAGTATTCTGAGAATTCTACCAGACTTACCACCGAATCCAAAAATAGCTGACTATACTCTGGTAAATCACCTCCACCCCACGTAGCCACCAAACAGAGCGGGATTCTCGCATCCCCTATCTGCTCAACAGCATTGCTCCAAATCCACCGGAAACCGGTACTTCGCAGTCGTTCTGTCGCACTTCTTCCTAAATCCCGCACGTCAGCTATTTGCCAGATGATGACGACCAAAGCGACGCTTGATAGTGAGAGAATGGTGAGAAGAAGGCGCCCAATGGTATTTGAGCGGTGCGCCGCCGGATGGAGCATTGTTGCAACTTTGATGAAGAGGTGAGTATTTGCAGGAAGTCTCCCGCTGGCAGTGTTGACTCTCCAGGCTCATGTTATGAGGTGTCGCTGAGATCCCGTCCAAAAGGCTCCAGTCGATTATAATCCCAGACTGAAAACGCGCGTCGGAGTTTTTAAGCCACGGGCGTAGTGTTCGAATTCACATGTGTCGCTGCGCTTTGAACTTTAAGCTTCTTTTTCCCGCCAATTCGGGATTGCTCCGAGAGTCCCCTGAAAAAGACCCTCCGCCGCGTACAAAAATACCGCGGTTTGGATCGACCACCACCCTCATCCGGTATTGGAAACGGATGAGATCCTTTGCGATCCTCAGGCGGACACGCGTATCCGCGCAGTACAGTACAACCTTTCTGGAAATGTCTGCGCTTGGATTATCTCTACTTACTCCAAAACAGCCATATACGATTGTCCCAGAAAAAAGCAATCATTTGCATGTCCTTATGTTATGTACAAAATATGTAACCACCACTACGTGCAACCCTACAAACATCAATATATTTGTACCTGTTCACCGTGTTACGCGCCAGAGCTAAACCTCTTCCGCGTTCTCCTGGTCGATGATGATCCCCCTTCATACGGGTCGCCTTCCTCGTGTTCCACTTGCGCCAGCAATCGTTTACTTCGACGTCGGCCGGTCCCGCTAGGACCTTCGCTTGGTATTGGGTATTCGGGTAGGCTCTCATCGTTGATATCATCTTCGTCGTCTGAGGCTTCCATGTGCACAACTTCTTTGCCTTTGCCCTTGCGAGCAGAGCGCGTTCCCATGGCTGGCGAAGGAGAAAGGATGCAGCTCTGTACAAATTCATATAGACCAGCTCGAGCCGCGAGAGACTTGTGAATTCCCTGAGTGACGGTACCATTGTTGCCACTTGGATCTTGGTACACCTCAAACCAGGTCTTCAACAGATCGTGGGAGCTAGGGCTGCCCGCGTTCTTAACTAGCCATGTCATAAAAGTGGGTGTGATTCTGTATATGTTTTTGCCTTTAGCACCGGTGATATCACGGTTGTCACGTATGATTTCCTTCAGAATATTGGCAACACGTTCGGAACGGTTGGCTGGTCGCAAGGGGTGGACGAGTTCGCGGAGTAGATTATCCAAATTGAATTTGCTGGCGTTCTGTGTGCGGCGCAACGTTGTACGCCCATATTGACCGAAAGCACTTTGGGGAAGCGGCTCAGACAGGAGAGGAAGAAGCACTGGGTACACTGATATCAGCCAGAACTTAATATTCTCTTCCTGTTCAGCACTTGTTTCTCCTAGATTCATCGTCATATCGTTCACTGTCAACAAATCCCAAAGGAATACACTGGCCTGCTGACCGTATGGAATAGCAAAGGGAGGATTTGGTTGCAATAGGTAGTCGAGGGTAAGCTTTCCCTCTTCAATGCATTGTCGGAGATATGATAAATTTCGGTTTTCGCGAAGGAAGCGCGAAGCATACACGAGTGCGTCCAGCGCGAACTCTTCCCCTCGGCAATCTGTGAACGCTTCTTGAATTACGGATATTCCCTCGGATCTGCCAGCAAACTTGAATTTCGACGCATGCTGTGAGAGACATGACCGTAGCCACTTGGGGGATATTCGATCTTCGCGTTGTTTAAGCAGCTCTAGTAACCGCGCATACTTGTCCCAGCCATTCGCAACATTCCACTCCATCTCCATAAAACCCATCAAAATGCGATCACTTGGGTCTTTCTCCAGAATTCTGGCGCTCGGTCCAGAACTCAGATAAGTATCAAAACAGAAAATGAAAAGCTCTGGTTCCTCCTCCAAACATTCTCCTTCGTCAATGTCCAACAAGTTGTCCGTTTCTGCCAACTCTTGACTACGTGGTGAATCGATTATCATGCTGAGCGCGAATGGTACTTTGCGTGAAGTCTTTGGGTAGTCCATGCACGTTGTAAGAAGACGGTCAAGAGCGAACCGCACCAGCGCCAAGCTGTGATTGGATGTCAAAAGCAGCCGCTTCAAAAGTGATGGTCGATTGATGAGGAGAACTACAGTATACACGATCAATGAGCGCTTGTAAAAATACCTATAAACCAGGGATACGAGTTCCTGGCACTGCTATGTCGACGCCTTACCTTTAGCAATGCGTGGCACTCGCCAAGATTCCGGTACGACTAGCTCATCCTCCTCCTCATCAAAAGCAAGCATTGCTTCCAACACTTTATCTTTTCCGAATCTCTCCATATATAAGATAGCGAGCTGCGCTTCCTCCATCACAAAGCCGTAGAGCGTTTTGCAAGTGCAAGCAAATGGAAAGAAATGGTCGAGAGTGAGGGTGCTCACTATTCTAGCAGCCAATTCCGAAGGAAGAGACAGAATATGTCGTCTGTCAAGTGACATTCTAAAGGACAGACTATAATATACAAATGAATTTAGTAGATTATTTCAACATGGCAGAGTGCGAAAGCCGGTCCTTGCATGGCTGCTACCACTGCTGGCGCCATGGATGACGTAATCGATGAGTCACGCAACAACGTTCAGTTCTGATCAACCCTTTTGGACAATTCTTTTGCAACCCTGCTGATCAGTCAAGATCACCAAAGATGAGGAAGACAAAACTGAGCTTCAAGGGCGATAACACAATTGAAAAGTCAGTTTACGCCTTTTTGTCATGTGGTTATGGTTGATTTACTGAGTGGCTTTCACATGTAGGAAAAAGAAAAAGAAGCGAAAGGCGGAAACGGAAGCTGAAGAAACGTTACCGGAAGATGGCTGGGTCGCTGTAGACCATATTGATGATATTAAGGGTCCTATTTTACTTCTCACAACCTCAACAGACCCAGCATCCGTTCTCAACTGCTCTGATTCCTCCTCCAAAGTTCAATTCACACCCATTGATCCCGCTACCCCACTCGCATCCTACGAACCCACAACAGTATCGCAAGTATTTGTCGCAAAACGTCTTCCAGATTCTTCCAAGCTTTGCTTTCGGTCTGCATATGATCGGTACCTTGGTTCCGATAAATTCGGGGTAGTACAGTGCGAACGGGAGGCAATGGGACCATCAGAAGAATGGGAGGTTGTGCTGAGAGAGGATGGCCTGGCTTTGCAGAGTAGTTTCGAGAAATTCCTCAAATGTGATGCTGATGGTCGGGCCAGGGCGGACTCAGAAAATGTTGGATTCAAAGAAGTGTTCCAAATGCGTTGTCAGGCTGCCAACAAGGCGCGGGCGAAGAAAAAGAAGGTCGATGTTAGCATTAATGCTGAGGAGTTGGAAGTGGATCACATGTGAGTTCTGCTTCATAGATGCATCATCCAGGCTATCATTCCTCACATCCGATCTTGGTTACCAGTAAAAAATTCCACAGTTGGGGCGGCGGGCGGTTGGTCCTATCACAAGAGGACACAACAGTATTGAGGAAGGCGAAAAAGGAAGGAAATTTGAACGAAACACTGTTGGACCGCCGGTCAAAACTAAAGAGTGATAAGGTAAGGGAACTGACTTTGAACCTGTTGGCACTCTGTGTACTGATATCGAAATGCTACGTAGTTTTGTAAATGAAGTGGTGGTTTCCAAGACCCAGCCGTCATGGAAGCGTGCAGATATGATCGACACCACGTATTGCCGACGACAGTCTTGGATTGCAGACGCCTCTTGAGCATCTCTCCTGATATACATCGTGTCGTGGCATGGTCACTGCCATACCAGCAGGAAACATGCTCAATTGCTGTTGTCCCGTCATCCTAAACCCATAATCTATTACAATATTGTATAACGGCGCCCCCCAGGCGACCAACTTTCAAGTGCCCACCTAAATTGCTTATATGTACAATGCCCTAAATTTCCAACCCAACACACTCCAGGCTCCCATCGCATGTTCTGACAAGATTAGATTCATTCCCAGCTCGACGAGGAAGGCACCAGCGATTCACTAACGTGATGACCCTTTCGCTGATCCACCTGAAGAAGAAGAACTTCTGCTCGACGCATTCGCTGACGTAGAAGATTTTTCGGGTATACATTCTTGGGTTTTTGAAAGGTGAAACTCATGTCTCAGCGCATCCATGACCTTCTTGATCTCCGAGCGTTTTTGTTTAACGTCACGGAGTGCAAACCAGGCGTCTTCGTTTGCTACCCGGTTCTATGCGGAACCAATGAGCAGGGTGCCCATTGAATACAGGAAGTTCAGTTAATGGACTGAGGTACTTACAAAAATGAGATGGAGGTATTTTCTTGGATCGCGCAGGAACACTTCCACATAGTACAGGAGATATATGCCACAGTCACAGTGGTTGGTTTGTAACGGGACCTGCAATGCGCGAAGGCCTTGTAAGGTCACTAACCAGTGGGACAATCTTCGGACATACACGCACCTTTGCATGAATTCCTTGCGCAGCTTTCGGATCGATCTGTACGTTCAGCTTTGCTTCGGCCTCTTTTGCAAGGTATCTGTGAATGTTTGTTAATTCAGGTAGTCCCCCAATGGACTAAACTGTGTTTCATTCGTACCCTTTTAGTCGACTTATGGCGGCAGGGTGCTTGCCATGTAGGGAATCCAAAATGATGACATTACATCTGTGCCAAGTTGGTTTAGTCCCAAGAATTACACATGCACCACCCAGGCAACGATTCTTACTGCCTCAAACTTGCAGTCGTCCGAAGCTTCCTCTTTTCGATGTCCCGCTGTTCCTTCTCACGCAACTCGTTCTCCGACAACGCCTTTTTGCCTTTATATGTTCGTTTTGGTTTGCGCTTGGGCGACTCCCCACTTGATATGACATGCACAGGCTCGTGCGAGTCTTTGAGCACAACCAATTTGTGTTCTTGAGGGTCTTGGCTATGAACCACAACGACTTCATTCTCCTCAGGTATTTCGTCGCTTGCTGGACCGCTACTGAGTACCTCTATGGTCGAATCTGGGTTCCCATCGAGCTCTACGTCGGCCTCTGCTGGTAGGTCCGGAGCAAACACGTCCGAGTCCTCAGGAGATAGGGTGCCAGGGGATGGTCTAATAATGTCGTCTAGTTCCTCATCTACTAACTGAGGCTGCAACAGTGCGCCAGGGTTGTAGATCAAGGCAAGATACCAATGCATACTAGATCGAACCGCATGGAGTCAGGCCCAGTACAATCGCACAGCCCCCACCCTTCATAGCCCCAGGGTTCGTCCACTTACTTTTCATTAATAGGTATGAAGATGTAACGCTTCTTGAAGATGTCAATTTTTGAGGTCCATTTCTTTACTCGATCGTATCCAGACCGGTCGCCGCCCCCTTTTCTGGTCGTGGAATGACTTAGCATCAAAGGCCCAAAGAAGTACAAATGCATCAACTTACTTTGACGCCTCATCCTTGTGCGCCAATTGCTCGTAAAAAAAGGAATTGAAAATATGCACTTGATCTCTTAGTACCTCATCGCCCAAGCTTGCCATCAAGTGTCTTAAAGCGGGATAAGTTAGTTGATGCATGTCCCAAGGGCGACATCTAAGGATAGACTATACTCACTTGAGATAGAATTCTATTACCACATCATTTAGAAACTCCCCGTCATCGAGGCGATCATAATCTTCCTGCCGTACAGATACCGAATTTTTGCCTTGTGGTGGATACCGGAAAAGCCTGTAATCATACATACTTCATATTGATGCAAAAAGAATAGATTCAATGTTTCAAACCCCTTACTCTTCGTTCCACGATGTCTGCGATCGCGTCCGGGTGCTTCGGCGAGTTGCCATCGGGCCATCTGCTTTAGCATTGTCAGATATAGCGGCCTCCATACGCCTCTTCTTTCGCGGATTCGCCAATGCCATTGCATTGTTGTAAAAGTCGACCATTTGAATTACGTCACGACCACTAGAGCCCATGTAATGAGCTACCGTAATTCGATCCCGATAGTGCATGAAGCGTACCTCAATTGCCGGGCAACTCCGCCCATAGGGCATCGCGAGAACAAGGGAAGAAACGTATCCAGATCTTCCTTGCGCGCAAAGCAGTAGATGCGTTCATGTTCCGTTGAATCGATCAGCACTCCAGATATCTCGACGCCCTGTACGTACTAAACAACATTTGGGTTAGTTACTGTTTATAGCTACTTGCAACCGAACGAGGCATACGCACCCCAAACCGTCGAACTGAACTCCCCTTAATGTCGATTTGAGTCTGTGATGCCCAGCGAATCTTCACATCGGTGTGAACTTTTAGGACTGGCTCCGTCTCATTACTCGCCACGAGATTTCCATCTTGAATTACATATTCCAACGGAAGGCGGGGGAAGTCGCCAATTCGCTGTGATAAATTACTTGGAACTCTCACAATAGCCTAGAATGCGATTAGCTATTGGTACTTGACTCGACGACCTAAATTGACTTACATGTGGTTTCATTCGTTCTGTGATCTTTGGAGTTCGGACAGGCTTTTGCGGTGACTCCTCAAACGTAGAATCTGCAGGAGGAACTAAAGTTGCTGGTGATGGTCGGCCACGGGAGGTTTTAGGACGCTCTTGTTTTGCGACAGCCTGCTCTTTGTGAGGAGTGATTGTAGGTTTGATAGTCTCAAACGAGCGGTCGAACAGGGCTGTGGAATGTTATATCAGTACTACATTCGGAACCTGGTAGACTTGTAATGACCATTCAACGCACATTGAACAAGATCCTCTTCGACTAGGGCGACGCCGCTGTCATCTACATCAACAAACTCGGTCTCTGTTTCACGTTCAGACGTAGGGCGATTGTGGAAAAGTAATCGCGGAGCGTTTTCCGATGAAGTGATGCGCTTTCGGGCACCAAGATTCTGAGACTGATGACCAAAAGTTCGGTTAATCATTGAGATGAAAAAAATGAATCGCAACTATCTCACCCCACGGATGTGGTTGACGTTTAATCTGTTCTTTGTATCTTTTTTATCTTTTGTATCTCTGCTTGTCACTAACCGTTCTAACAATGGGACTAGGATGAAACAAAGGTGACACTAAGTAAGGGTCATTCGCTAAGAAGGTCATTGAACAAAGACATGCATACAGGGAGAGTGCGGTGCTGGTGACGACACTGGTGACGAAGCGTAAGAAAAATAACTGCCAAAGAAGTTGGACGACTTGGGCCTAGATGAGGAGTCGGTTATGTCACCCGCGTTTTTTCTTCGCTTCTAGAGTGCCTCGCTCATCAATGGACGTTGATCAGTAGCAAAAATAATCCCTACGAACTCACTTCATTGCTTGGGACGACTATAGGGATGCCCGTCCTATAGAGAAATTTCAGTGGACTCCCATATAAACTCGATCCCGTGCTTTTTCAATTTTATTTACCGTTTTGTCCCTTGACTTGTCTTCCCACTAATATTTTGCATGCGACGCTGCGTCCCATTCTAGTCACAGCAAAGTTTATCAATGCCTTTCGAACAATGTCGCTCTTCACACAGAAATCCACCTACTATTCCACTTTTTCCCTCGTCCTCCGAGTCCAGAATGTCTTCCACTTCTGTATCAAAGTGTTTGGACTTCTGTCCCGATTGGTTCATGGGACAGTTGGCAAAACGACTGACCAGAGCAGCACCGATTAAAAAAAATTGGAGGAAATGGTTTGGAAATATCCTTAAAGCCCAGGAGATGTCAGAAACCGGTTGGACAAGTAAAATCTCTGAAGCGAATCGTTGCGCTAGCTAGAATCCTTTGCTGTTTTGGTTTGCCAGTTCGGCGAGGCTCGCACAGTTCTCAAAGGCCAGGCAGGCAAATCCAACGCCGATCGAACTTGCCAAAGTGAGGTTTAATGCTAAAATCATGTGATCTGTATTATGTAATCCGGGATAGAAAGCCTCTGGGTTGCCCCTACGCAGTGCCATATGTGCGGCAGCTCAACTCTCGAAACACATTACAGATTCAGAGCTTGTGAGTGTCCGGATCTTTCGGTTGGCTGACATGGTCACATCACGCAGAAATCCGTCCTGGACAGGCGATCCATTGTCATGTGTCGTGTGCGCTCAGCACTGTATGCTAGAAATGAACCTGGATCGCATAATGAGCAATAGTTATACTGAGCAATCCGAGTTTACTCAAAACATGAACGAGACAATGATCTGGGGCACTTATATCTTGACTGCCTTTATTCAGTAACGCACCTGTCTTGAGCATGTGATTCTCACATGTGAATTCAACCAATGGGAATCATTCAATTCATCTGGCCAATCAACGCGTTTTTTCATTTTTTCAGCGCAGTCGTGGCGCAGTTCCTCTCGTCTATAAAAGCAGCGCGTCCCCACGCCCCTCCCTGTTCTTGCATACTTACCTGCTACGAGCTTACCGTGATCAACAAGGCGGTGGCTATCTCGGGTTCTCGACATTGCACAACAGTTCGAAGGCCCGGGGTCACCTGGCTCTTCGGAGTCAGCGTGAGTGGACATTTTTTGGTGGTGGGAGGGATTGCGTTCGCGCGGTCCGCTCCTGTAATTTTACTATTAAAGGAAGAAAGGATTTGGATTTACAATTCTTGCAACCAGTGGGCTTGCTTTTGTGAATGAAACCACATTCAGTGAATATTTGGAATGAAATTACTCCGCAATGAGTTAGGCCTTTTGTGTCAGTTGTTCGGGAGAGCCCTGATGAGAGAGCACGGATGTCACAATGCTTACGTTTGATCTTAACCGGGCAATATGACTGTGCCACTCGACCAGTGCTATTCTAGTCAGTTCGGATATGTCCGATAGCCGAAGGGCACTGCGACCCGTATGTCCCCCATGGAAGCGAGGATTAAAGTAATTTCCCATGATGATTGTTTCTATAATGAGGACGGACCTCGCATCTCAACAAGCAAGTAATTATATGTAAAGAAAAGTTGATCCTATTGTACTTTTGAACTCTCAAACTAAATACACAATATGCCCAATGTACTTTTATCCCGCAGCGTCAGATTCATACATATGCCTTTTCAACCGCCTCCTCCATCACTCTCCAAGGAGCTCTCCGTCCAGTCCATCTAATAAACTGCTCATACCCTTGCTCCCTCAAAATCTCCACACCCTCCACAACGGGCCATCCAAGTTTTTCCACATTCTGAATCAAGGGTGTGCGCCGTGGGCGGTACGCCATTTCCACAAGTATCCCCTTTGGTGATGATGCCAGCGCTGCGGAAAGGTCCATCTCTGACTGGGCGGATGAAGGCACCGTACCAACAATAATGAAGAGTGTGGATGCATCTGCAACCGTGAAAAGCTGGTTCAAGGATGTGACAACCGCACCACCAAACTCTTCAACAAGGGCTGCCGCCTTCGCCGTGGTCCGATTCCACACCCTCACTTCATCTACATTCAAACTCTTTAGTGCGTAGATGGCCGCCCGGGCAGTTCCACCGGCGCCAATTACGACACCAATCGTTCGTGTCGCACTAGCAGCATTAACGAGTGCCAATCGCTTTCTGATAGATGCCTTGATGCCCAACCAATCGGTATTATCGCCAATGATTTTCTTGTTGGCGCCAACCCAGAGCGTGTTGACGGCACCAATGGCCTTGGCTCCGTCCGTCATCTCTTCCACAATCCCATGCGTGATGACATCCTCCTTCAAAGGAATCGTCACACTTGCGCCCCCAAAGCTTCCGTTTGCAACACCCTGCTTCACAACATCTCGTACATGCTGCCAATCAGGGCTCTCGGATAACTCGTAGACGTAAGGTAGCCCCAGAGCGTTAAATCCCGCGTTATGCAACGCCGGCGATACAGATTGCGAGATCGGAGCCCCAAACAAGTAAAACTTTTTGGCAGGCACCAGTCCCAACAGGCTACGTAACTGGTAGATTTGCGAAATAGAAAGCTGCCCGGGTGCAGCTGCATTCGGAAGGAGAGGGTGCGTAACAGGAGTCAAAAACGTGTTCAACGCCCGTGATACCTGCCCGATACCGCCCATGTTCATTGCAATTAACGGCTTTGGTGATAATCCGAGACTTGGAACAACAGAGTTGACAAATTTGTAGAGAGCAAAGTTATCTTCCAGTCGATTTGCACGTCCGATGAGCTTAATTACATCTGCGTATGGGTGGAGCTTTGCATACTGGTCACGAAACCGAACAGCGACAGCTTGCTGGCCCTTCTGATTACCGAGCAGACTTGAACCATGGCCCTCCTCCTCCCACAAGCCTGTTCCGGTAGTATCATGGTACGATGCAACGATCCAACTGTTTCCCTTATTCTGTACCAGCCGTTCAACACGCTCCAGCGGACCATCGACCTCCAAATCCACATACTCGCAACCCCATCGTACACCGGCTTCAAGCAGACAGAGGCGCCTATCATGGTCGTCATCGGGGAATTTGCCAGCTTGACCAGCTGTTCGGACAGTGAACACAATAGGTAGCTCCGAGTGTCTTCTCAAAAGAGACACCTGCTTTCCGACATACTCTTCATCTTGCGAAGCCAAGAGGTCCACACGTAGTTCCAGCGCGTCAGCACCTTCCGAGATTCTATCAAGGACGGGCAGAGCTTCACTAACGTCAGGGTAGGTGAGGGACAAGAAGAAGCTTGACGTGTGTGGGGGTGGTACAGCACCGGGTAGCCGGCTGTTATGTGGTCCGTTCACGGTTGTAATAAATGTAAGGAACCTCACCAAGTCACCTTCAACATCTGACCAGTTAGGATCAGGAGACGGATGGACAATGGTGAACTCATGTGCAGAGCACTCCTTGTACCAGTCCTTCCTTCGGTTCCAGACCTTCAACATATCCTCCCCGTACATTGGACGAGTCTTGTCCTGATCAAGGTAAGCAGATACTTCGGAAATATCACGTTTGATATGCACAACATATCCCTTCCGCGTTGAACCATCCGCCCCGGACCACTTTCTAAGGGTTGCTCTGGCAGCTTCCGTTTCCACTATGCCGCCACCACATGCAATCACGGCACCACGTGGTACCTTTGTCAGAGCTTCGTCCAAATATAGAGTCTCCTGTCTCCGGAACTCTTCCCATCCTTTCTCTGCAATGAACTTAGGAATGGTCGTTTGAAGTGACTCTTCCAAGTATGTGTCCATATCGATGAACCTTCGTCCGAATGCCTTAGCGGCTGCCTTGCCAGCATGTGTTTTGCCGGCTCCACGCATACCAATGAGAACGATGGTTGCGTCGTCGCATGACGTCTGCGCGCCATGGGAACTCACGTGTGCGCCAGCATCCGGCACCGGAGTTTCATGCCCTTTCTCTTCTACTTTATCCTCCAAGTCAACGCCAATAATGTTCACTTGCAGCGAGTTTTGAAGAGTGTCCCACCATCCAGGCCATGTCTTCTCCACACACTTTTTCTCTTTGATGATGGCACACTGTTCTGCTGGCATAGCGCAGGCAAGAATGCTGAAGCTCATCGCAACACGATGATCATCGTAACACTTGACCCCACCCTCAGGAGCATGTAACTGGCAACGGTCAACCCCGCGAATCTCGATGCCATCCGGTAGCTCAGATGCAGAAACACCAAATTTGGCCAATTGTTCGACCATGACAGCAATGCGATTGCACTCTTTGACCCTTTGGTTTGCAATTCCGGTAATCTGAGTTGTGCCACTACCATTCTTGTCAACGGCCACAGCGGCAAGTACGGAAGCGGTCAAAAAGGCGTCCGTCATCGATTCCATGTCAATTTGAGGAATAGGTCGAAGTTGAGCTGGCCCTTGCACCGTTGTGGTCGTCTCGGTCTGTTTCACAGTTCCACCCATTGCTTCAATCACTTTCACTGCAAAGTGCGCGTCCCCTTGAAGAGAATCACTTCCAATGTTGGTGACAGTTACGGTAGAGCCAGTGATAGCAGCGAAAGCGAGTGGGTAGGTGGCAGAAGATGCATCTGCTTCCACATTGTAGTTTTGAGGGTTTCGATAAACGCCCTGTGGTATCTGATAGGTGTTGGTACCGGGGATACGGGTGACTTTAATGCCAAAGGAGGCCATCATAGCAATTGTCATATCAATGTACGGTTGTGATATAACGTGATCTCCGCTGAGATCGAGCGTTACGGGTTGTGCGGCGTATGGTGCAGAAATGAGGATGGAGGAGACATATTGCGAGCTAATCGACGCCGATAGCTTGATAGTTCCTCCGGGAAGTCCAGTGCCTTTCGGCGTGATTTCTAGGGGAAGTGATCCTGTGTTTTCAAGATATTTAACGTCCACGCCATTTTCTCGAAGAGCGTCAACCAGAGGTTTTATGGGTCGCTGTTTCATCCGAGGATTGCCTGTTAAGATCGCACCCTTCCGCTCCGCTCCAGGTTTAGGAATCAGCGCGCAAACTGTTGTCAAAAACCGTGATGCAGTCCCAGCGTTGCCCAAGTATATTTCCTTTGAGGGTACCTTCAAGCGTCCACCGCCTCCATTGATCACCAAAGTTTCTCCATTATTTTCCCAGGAGAAGGTTATTCCGACGAGCTTCTGAAGAGCGTCAAGCATAACTTGGACGTCGTCAGAGTGAAGCAGTCCGTGTATCCGGCATGTACCTTCTCCCAATGCAGCAAGAATCAATGCGCGGTTCGAGATGGACTTTGATCCTGGTACCTTTAGATTGACTGTCGTGGGGGAGGTTGGCGGCGCGATCTGGACGGCTGGAGACAGTATCTTTCTTATGACATCGTCTGGTACGACACTGGCTCGTGGTTCATAGGTTCTACCAATGCCGGCAAGCATGACAATCCTCTTCTTGTCACCCTGGTTCTTCTTATCCACCCGCATGATATCTAAAAGCTGATCCACGGGACAGTGCTTATGCGGTGCACGCTGCAGTACAATCCTATCGTCAAGAGATACAGGTAACCCGTAAGATTGAAGGCATCTCGTTAAGCGCCCCACGGCAACCTCATTCAAGTATCCCAGATGACGCGCAATCTCGGCTTCGCGCACCATCCCGATTGATACACATTCGCCATGAAGCATTTCTGGGGAAAGAATGGCTTCAATTGCATGACCAATGGAGTGACCAAAATTGAGCAGTCCACGTAGTCCGCCCTCTTTCTCATCTTCTGTGACCACGTGGGCTTTTACTCGTGCAGATCCAAGAATAACTCGCTTGAGCAGTTGGACTTCCTCCGAGTTGGGGTCGCCTATTGGGAAACTGTGAATCTGCGCTCCTCTTGTTCTTTCAACATACGAAGGAATTACGCACCAGCTACACCGTTACTTAGTGCTAATATCTTTTCCGGGTAGTTTTCCAGTAAATCAAAGTCTTCTTCAACCCAGATTGCAGCAGTTTTAATGACCTCGCCAAGTCCATTTACAAATTCACGTTTAGGTAGCGTTGTAAGGTAGTGTAGATCGATGAAAATCCGTTTGGGTTGATGGAATGCACCAATCAGGTTCTTTCCATGCGGTGTGTCCACTGCTGTTTTGCCTCCTATTGACGAATCCACCATTGCCAACAGCGTTGTCGGAATTTGAATGACTGGAACTCCACGCATAAACGTTGCGGCAACATATCCTAGAAACCAGAAATATCAAAATGCGTGAAACCCAACGCATGGTGTAAATCCGCATCATGGTCGCTCCTCGTCGGGTTCAACCGCACAAGAAAACATACCGATAAGATCCCCTATAACTCCGCCACCCAAAGCCAAGAAGCACGAGTCGCGGGTACACTTGTTGAACAGCACCCAGTCCTCGATTTGTGCCTTAATTTCGCGAGTTTTCGCAGACTCGCCCGGTGGCATAACGTACGATAATACTCGCGGTCTTGTACCTTCACCTTTGTGCTTAGCATCTAGGGCAGCGTTGAGGGTCTCAACTAGTGGATTGAGGTGGAAGCGGGCAATGTTGCGGTCTGTAACGACAATGTAGCTACTAGCAGGGACAGTTGCTATTACGTCGTTGACAAGGTAGTTGGTCATGTTCATTCCTACGATGATAGTCTCCTGTCCCAAAATCGACACCTTGGTGAAGGCCTCGCCCTCCTGCTGCTCCTGCGACGCCGTCATGGTTAGGACGAGCGCTTATCCAAGGCAAAGGGCCGCGATTCAATGGCTAATTGGGATGGTCTCTGGCGAAGATCGCCCACAGTCCACGTTTCGGGGATCAGCTGTGCCACCTTCGCCATAGCGACAATCAGATCTTTGGGCATTCGATCTGGCGAATTAATGTAAGTCACGTGAATAGTGTCCGTGCCTTCGGACATACCGATCAGCAATTGGAACAAGGCGACATGGTTTGTCGCTGGTTTTCGAACGACCAGCCTCTGTTCATTGCAAAAAGAGACAACCAGATTAGTTCACTTACAATGCCACCAAAAACACGACGTTCCCTGAAGCGGACGTCGTCTTCAATATCTACCGTGTCAACAACCTCCATGACTTCCCTGTCTCCCTCGCCCTCACCTCCTCCAACACCAGTTTCTGACCCAACTACTTCGACATCCGAGGCCTTTGTTAAGTTGGACCACATTCCGGACGGCCCATGCACAACATCCTGGTCCTATTATTCCACTGTTCCTAAGGAGTGCGCGGAGACGGAGGCGGTTTGTCTGGGAGTGGACGAGGCTGGTCGTGGACCCGTGTTAGGTAGGCAAGCATTATCTGGAAGAACCTCGGCGATCAGGCGGAGGAAGTCGAAAATGTATCTAGCTGACTTTGCGTCTTGGTAGGACCAATGGTATATGCAGTAAGCTATGTCCCTGTCACTAGGAAGGACGATTTGGCGCAAGTCGGATTTGCAGGTATGCTATGCCCTTTGGCGTCCAAGTTTGGATTCCTAGATGTCTAACGACGCCGATCTCCCCTAGATTCCAAACAGCTAAAAGAAGAGCAGCGGGATCAACTCTTCCAAACACTTTCGAAGCATCCCGATTGGATTGGCTGGGCTGTCCATGTTTGCAGTCCTCAGGACATCTCTGAATGCATGTTGCGACGGTAATCTTTCCGATATACAGTTCTAACGTATGGGAATATCATGTACTGAAGGTACGCATTATACAGAGCTAAACATAATCTCAATGAGCTCGCTCATGACACGACGATAGATCTCATTGCGCGCGTATTGAAGAATGGGGTGCAGGTGACAGAGGTAAATACAACTTCCCGTCACTGCTGGGCATGCGACTTAGACATGTTTAGGTCTTTGTCGACACAGTTGGACCGCCAGATTCCTACAAAAAGAAACTAGAGGCGCATTTTCCGCGGATCGACTTCACCGTCACAAAGAAAGCAGATTCGTTATTTCCATGCGTGAGTGCTGCTAGTATATGTGCAAAGGTTGGTAGGTGCCAGATAACAGGGAACAATGAAAACTCTGGTTAACTTGAAATGCAGGTGACTCGAGATGCCATCCTTCGTGGGTGGGTGTTTGCCGAAACGGGACTGGACGACGTTTTCTCTCGGGAATTTGGATCGGGTTATCCTTCTGGTGCTTGTCCACGTTCCGCTTATTGCAACTGTACCATTACTGATATCTGAGCATATAGATCCAAACACTATTAAGTGGCTGAATGAGCACATCGACCGCGTTTTCGGTTACCCGAGAGTCATCCGATTTAGCTGGTCAACATGTGCCAAACTGCTGGAAGATAAGGGAGTCTGCGTACGATGGTGGGTAAACCTCTGCATTTCGGCTGGCTGCAATTTAATAACACCAGACACTTTAGGCCTGGAGATGACGAAGATCGTCAGACTAAAAGTGCCGATATCCGAGGACTATTTGGACGCAGTGATAGCACTCAGAGCGAGGAGGGGAGCGAGCCGCCTCGAAAAAAACCAGAAAGAGATCCCATATTTAGGAGTTTGCGACACGTCATGACGATATGAATATACCTCTCGCGCGGGCGTCACGCGGCTAACTGAATTCTAAGTTTTCAAATTCTTCGTAATGGATGGGCATGCCATATGCTCACCATGTCCAACCCATACTATTATACTCATTAGTATTCATACCCCATATATACAATTGACCAAAAACAAACTGCCTCACGGAGATTTTATAGTCTATCACATAGGACTTCGCGCAACCCTCCCTTAAATTAGAATTTACAAAGCTCGTAGCCCTTTCATTCCTCTGCCCGCAAAGTCGGTTTCACATAATACACTAAGCACAAGTTAGATGCGACACCATCCCATCCGCGAGTTCCCGATGCGCTGATCATATAGCGCTTGGCAGGATCGATCACTAGTCAGGGCAGGTGACGACGTCAATGATCAGAATCCGCGATGTGAGCTTGGGGACCTCTTACTCACATATGCTTGATACAACTCCACTATTATGCCCCGGCACGATGGTAAATGGCACAACGGGTGCTGTATCAAAATCTTCTTCTTGGAAGCCGCCTTTTCCGTTCACCTCAGCCTTTTCAGGTTCTTCTGACATTCCAAGCATCCCACCAGTGGCGGGAGCTAGCGCCGTATCCGAGTCCATTCCACCCGACAATGATGCGCCCAGTACCGAGTCAGTGCCCATTTCCTCATCAAGGAACAGAGTAAGACCGGCGGTGGGGAGTTTAGGCGTGCTAATCGCGCTGGCTGGCGGCGAGCTAGAGGTCGATGATTGACCTGTCTCAGGCCCGTCTGTCACAGATTGGACGGGCGCCGGTAAATCCCGTTGGGTTTGTGAGTCTGTGGTCAGATCAAGGTCCCATAAACGTATAATGTCCTGCGATGCACTTCAATTGGATGTCAGTAAGCAATACTGTTGTAGGAAACTGCCCACCCACATGAAATAAGATACCATAATAAATGTCTGTTGTTCGGCATGGCGCTAACATAGGATACAGGGCCTGAATCTCTTGGCAAGCGGATCGTTCGTATCAGACGACCTTCGGCTACATCAAATTCATCGACTAAACATCACGCAAACCCTGTCAGCTCATACTTCCGAAAAGAATCACTGGGTCGAGGCATACACACCTGTAGCGTTCCTTCGTCCGCAATATATTCGACGGCCATCGGCACTCCATGTAGCCTGGCGTAGAATTGTGTTAGATCGCTCAACGATGTGCAGCGCCATTTGTACAGGACCACGTACCGAAACAGTCCATGGAGGGGCGCCACTCATCGATGCCACGAGCTTTCTGCCAATCCCACTTGGATGCCGCTGGTCAAACAAGAGCACAGCTCCATCGTAGCTGGTCGCCATCAACAAGGAATCCTCAGCAGCTGATGGGGCCATTAAAGCATCCATGCCGTTCACAACCTCCGTATTTATCAAATCTGGATAGCATGATGCGGGGGAAGGACTAAAGCTTACGGACGTTACTTGGGACGTTACACCTTGAAAAGACCGAATTATTTCTCCGGTGTTCAGATCCCATCGCTGTGTGAAAGAGCGGAATCACATATGATGCCTTTTTGCCCTCCCTGAAAAACACGCATACCAGCAGTGTCCTGTCCCATGACCCGCTAATTACTCCCCGCTCCCCCGGTGTAATACGAAGCACAGACACAGCATTATTGTGACCGCGCAGAATGTGCTGACACTGTTGAAGAAATGCAGTGAAGAACGGTATGGTCAGTAATAAAGCCGCAAAGGCTTATTCGTTACGAAAAAGTACCTACGTGCCCTTCGTCGTGTCGTATGGACCACAGATTTATATTCCCACTCTATATGTCAATAAGCGAGGTGATGAGCAACAATCCCCACAGATAGACTACGCATAAGGATAAGGTCGAACCTTACACCCGGTCAAGCACCAATGAGCTTCCGAGTGAACATCTATGCTGTATACCGGTGACCAATCCGCTGCTAGAGGAGGTGGATTATCGGGGTCCAGGGCAGGTAGCCCGTCTGCTGTGTCTATTGTACGGCATGGTTAACAGGTGCACGTTATTTCAACTACAGGTACAACGTGATCACTCACATGTTGACGGGAATTCCTCGTTCTCCCAGGCTGAAACCAGAACACCTGCCTGTACGCACCGGTCAACGTCAGTATTCGGTGACCCAATCCATTTCGCTAACTTCTCCCCTTGCCATCTAACGAAGCATGGACCAACCTTCTCGATAGAATCCACAAGTCCATGTCGTTGCGTCTGCGTCAACAACTGCTCTCCCCGGACCGTTGCAGCAAAGTCAAACTTGCGAATGAATCCATCATCCCCTCCCGTGAATAGCCAGCGCTATAAATTATTCAAGGCATATGAGTTAAACATCGATGCAGACCGAAATTACACTGAAAAACTGTCTGTACCATGTTCCGTGTCGCCGCCATACAATTCACGCTCGCCGGGTGAACGAGCGACGCCTATTCACATATCACAACACAATCTGATCAGAACTTGAAATCCAATATGATGAATGTGATCAAAGCTGGGTCGCTTACAAACGGGTCTATTTCATATCCAGCACATTCCCCAACGTGTTCCTGCACATTGATCTCACCACTGTCATACTCGCCGTTGACTAATACTGAGAACACAATACTTCGCAACTCTATCAGCAGGAAACGGCTGAGCATCTAACTCCTCACTGTACCTTCTTCCTCTACTTCCATTGACTCCTCTACTGAAGCGCTAAGAGGTGGCTCCTGTCCATCCGCCTGGTCATCATCCTCGACCTCATACTCTCCATCTTCTGACCCTTCGGCATCGACGTCAGACCCGAATAGCTCTTCATCCGATGGCGGTGGCTGCCACATGCTTTGTGTACTCAAACTAGAAGCAGCCAATGGCGTGGGACAGATTTGCAAGCGATTCGGGATCGCGGAGCCAACACCAAAGGCAGCTCCCAAAAAGGCAAATTACGCTGGCCTAGTGGTAGTTAGCTTTTCACATACCCCAGTTCAACCCAGGCTGGAACCTGTAGCGAGTTAGGATAGGGGTGGGACTCGTTTGCAGGATAGGTTATGAAGGGTTGGACAGGCTGGCTAATTGTAAATTAGAACCGGCTGTAGTGGGTTGGAGGGAGAATTTGTCCCTAGTGACATTTTCTACCACCTGCACACTATGCACAAGTACATTTACCTTACACATGAATCGCTAATAGGGTGGTTAGGCCCAATGACACATGCAATACATTACGGTTGTTCTAACCGGGTAACTAAGCCCACCACACAAGAGAAATCCTACTAAGCCCTTGATTCTGAAATTCTTAGTCGGAGGATGTTTCAGATAGTAAGGTGGATCAGAATTAGACTCGGAATACGGGCGTGGGAAAATACAAAGATAATACATACCTGCGATCGTAGCAGCATTTGCAAGGCATTATGTTGTTTTTGTCGGGAGGGCGAGGTCCTCGGCACCAGAGCGGCATTCTCATGATGATGGACTGAGACTTGTTGGGCAGATGCTTTGAGTCGAGGATGGGTAAAGAGGAAAGAGGGAAGAGACAGTGAAGGCCCCCCTTTTATAGACCTTCTGCATGTACCTCACCGCAATTTAAAAAAAAACATTACATGCATGCCACACCAATCTGAGCGATAGATGGGGGTTCTGATTATGCGATATGATTAACCGGATTAGTCCGGATAATAATGGGTCCTAGTGCCATTTTCAATCACCTCAATAAGATATTTTAAATAAGTCTAGCTAAAAACTATTTGCTACGCTATGATACAATGAAACCCATATAATATACTTACAAAGATTGACTTTTGCCCGTTATTTCCGATAACGCTTTGGTCCATATACGTTCCTCCCGGCTGATACCATCACAATCGTCACCACCCCAAATACGCCTTATGGTAGCCTGGAGAATGTCTACCACATTGCCCACCTCATTGGACTTCAGTAGCTGATCTGGTTTAGGGATCTTCCCAAGCAAGATGGGCACCACTTCATACAAGAGCTTTCGCGAAAACGGTGTTCGCGGGAGATCAGGAGCGAACCGCGGGACGTACTTGTCTGTAAACAAACAATTCACAATTATGTACCAAGTTGGGTGTCGTATATACCAGGTGCGGCCGTTACCTGCAAGTTGCTCCATTGCTGATATAGGACGGTCCCCGGTTATCTCCCCATCATCATCCCGTTTCCGCTTTCGGCCGTGACCCGTCAATTGCTGCGCTAAAATAACCATACTTACACTAGCTTGCAATCTTGCCTTCTTGCTGAATTGGGTTCCAATCAGTCCCCACATGGCTACCAGCCGCCCGAGAATGTTTCTTCGCCTTGTACTCTCGTCTGTTAATACACATGCAGCTATGGCATCGGGATGTGTCATTTGTAGACGCAGCAAGAACTCCGTGTAGCGGTCTAACGGCGTTACGCGGTCGGGAAGAGCTGAGCGCCAGATCTCCGGATACATATCCGTGCACTCTAATGTATAGTCCAACAGGCGCGCCAGCATCTCACGCCAGCTAACCCGGACATCACCAAGAAGGGACGGTAGGCGAGGTATAGAAAGGACAGAGGTGACATCAAAGAGATATAGTCGTGCTCGTTTCAGAAGCCTTCTCAGGTCGTAATCCAGACTATACAGCCCGTCCAAATCCAAAGTGTCCAGGGAGACGTTGGACGCTTCATTGAGGCCTTGGTCGTTCGTGCCATTCTGGTTGAAATCTGGAGGTAATACACGTTCGCATTGTTCCAAAACTGCTGCCAGATCCAATACGTGGCCAATGCCGAACGGAGATACAGCCGACCCATTGGTAGCTAGCTTCTCCTCATCCCCAAAGGCTGCCAACGTATCATATAGTAATCGACTTACGTCCACAGCGACATTACACCACCACGTGGCCGTCTCCGCCTTTATGCACCCATCAAGACGTGCGGCGCTTGCAATGCCTTGCACTACAGCTGCGACCACAGTCGCAATGCTTTCTAGCCACACAATCCGTCTGCTTCCATGCCACTCGGGATCGGAGCGAACAAATCCGCTGAGTATGGCTCGCATCACGCGCGGTATGCAGAGTACGATGTCATTTCCGGAGCGGAAATCGAGTGCGGTAACGACTGTGTGCATGAAAGTCAGCAGACCACTTTGAGTGATCATATCTGAGATCACCGAAGGAATCGCGGTAGCCTTGACAATAACCTATCATGGCACATGTGAGCTGCTGCCCAGTCACTGTACAATGGAGGGATTTCTTTGCTTTACCTCAAGAACAAGTTTCCGTGTCATTGTGTCCGACATTGACGAAGAGAAAAAGCCCATCAGGATGTCAACGACATGACGCCGTTTATATAGTCGATAATCCTATCCATGTAAATAATGAGCACATCGAGAAAAAGACGAACGCCCTTTGGCAGTCAACGTACCCCAGCAGTTTTCAACCCGCAGGAGAGCAATCGCAGCATCCATACTCGCTCCCTTCGAGAGTTATCTGATGCTGAGTAGAAAAGGCCATAGAACATCGGGACATCCTGCAAAAAAAAGAGCATCAGAAATTAGTGTCAAACCAAACAAACAGACTGAAGGGTATTCCAGACCTCAAGGTCGACGATGGGTCTCTGTAAGAAGAACCGATTTACAAGCGGATACATTTCATTCTCCGGTTTCAATAATATCATCAACCCCTGCGCAATAAACAATGCCACCACGGCAGGAACCCGTTGCGTTCCCTGATTTCCTTCTTCTCTTTTGACGACCGCGTTCTTCAGCCCTTCCAACAATAATATGATCTGATTTCTCTCCTTCATCGTTGATTCGTACAATAAATTATACGAGAGATCCAGAACAAAATAACCAGCTTTTCGCATCGAATCTCTATCACTCGAAAGCGCCATAATGGCCAATCCTAGTGCATTGGACTCGACCAGTCGTCGTGAATCAACATGCATGCTCCCGTGGATTAAAGATCCAGCAACAAGGGGGAGAAAGAATTTTGGGTCGTATAATGGTGTTAAGCGGGACGAATACACCTCACCGGCAGCCAGAGCTTCCGCAAAGTGTCCCGTACTGGGTTGAACAGCCTCCAATTCCAATGCAGTGGGGAACCACTGACATGTATGCGCCATCCACACCGCGTCTATTCTCGCCAAGCTTTGTGCGGCACTCACACTCGACAGCGCGGCGGTGGACGTCAGGCCCCACCGCATCGCATGTGCCTCAACGCTGATTCCGGCTTGCTTTTCATATAACTCCCAGATAGCGAGTATCACCTGATCAGCACTTGCTACCGTGCCCTGGTACGCCTGTGCCAACAGAGGTAAATGCTCCGTCTTACAGCAATGGACAGGGTCAAGCGACATCAGCAAATGCAGAAAATGCAAAAGACAAGGCTTAGCAATGTGGATCGGAGGAATGGGGCTGATCTTCGAATTTGTTGACAGAAAGTCGTTCGTTCCCGCATGTGCCACCACTGTGAACTGCGAATGAGATAGAATCATTTCTACGAGAGCATCCACGGTGAATGGAAGTTTACGGCGAGTGGATGATTTAAGCCGCCGCTAGCAATCAAATATTAGGGGCTTGCAGTAATAATACGTTCGATCTTTTGTACTCACATGCCCATACACAAACGTAACCAAGTGGGTGAGAAAATTTAAGACATGTGGGTCGGTGATGCGATACTTCAATGCAGCGACTAAGAAATTTTTGAAAATCTCTCCTTGATCTAACAACCCGCGGATGGCATTTTCGTCGCCTTCTAGGCGGACAAGGACCGACTCCAAAACTTCTATGACCTCTTTCAAATCTCGCTCCCCTGGCTGCTCTGACCCATTGAGTATTCCTTTCTTTTTTCCGACGAAGAACCAACGTAAAACGCACAGTGCTACGGCAATCACATTGGTAAGGCCATGGGGATCAGAGGCAAGTGCCAGCAATGCTAGCAAATGCTCTTTCATCGATGATATTGAGAGGAGGTAATTTGGAGACTTGGATTGCGCTGATGCTCTTCTTACTAACTCATCAAGCAATCCTCCGTATTCATGCGCAAATAAACCAAGCAATCGAAGCACCGCATCGCATTCTAGTATTGTCCTCCCATCAATACCGAGAATACTGCTGACCAATTGCTCCTGCAATTCCTTCTGGATTCGGCGATGCAGGAGGGTTATCAAATCACGTTCATCCTCGGTTACGCCAACTTCCCAGACCACTTTTATCGCAATCGACATGGAAAAACGTTCTTTCGCGGACAAGGTGACAACTAAGCCTGCCAGCACAGCGTGGACAATGCCAAGCTGCAGCGAAGAAGTTCGATTTTCCTTGTTGAGGACGTCAACCACGCACCGGCGTATCACAGGGCTGGTAACGATGAGTGATCTTAGTATATGTGCGCGAATGCACTTTCCGTCCTTCTCCTCCCCATTCAGCAGAAGTCGAACAGTATTCTCATCGAACAATGATGGGACGTCGGCATAGAGACGAACATATTGCTTATCCCCATCCCCATCGGACGCAATAACACGAAAAGCAGCAACCCCATCCTGATCGGCTCTGATCATCAAAGCCTGTGGCACAACTGCCCTCTTGACAATATTCGCGATAATGTTCTCTATTTCCGCATGGTGACGTCCTTTCAGAAGTTTCAGGAGCCTGCGGAAAAAGCTTGACTTGATCACGTGCGGCTCGCCATCTCTTCCAAGGGTCCTGGCGGTCAAAGCCAGAAAGAGGAGATCGTTCATATTCTCAGATCCGTTGAGCAGTGGCTGGAGAATTTGATTCACATCCTCGTAAGTCATGAAAGATCTAAAGAGTTCGAATGCCCGCACCGTGTCATTGTGCGGCGATTGGAAGGCCAACTCTGCGAGCAGGCGATCGCGGACACGATCCGTATAAAGTCGCCAGGTAGGAGACATAGGAGACAAGGACGAGTTGACCGTATTCATATCTCGTGTCTCCATTTCCAGCGTCTCATGCACCAATGCCATGATTTCTGTAGGTGACAAAACGATTTGAATACCACAGCAGGAAGCACAGCTCAATTAGGATGTACGACAGCGACACCTACCAGTGCTAATTTCCTTATCCCCACTTTGACGGGAAACGAATCTATCAAGGAGAAGAGGGTGTCCAAAAATGATGTCACGCACAGTATCATAAGCATTCTCTTTTAGTCGGGAAGTTGATACCAGCGCCCCTGCTTTTCCAAGGCTCCAAGAGTGCACCTTTGTCACAAGAGCTTTCAAAAGCGCGAAGGCAAAACGCCGGTGCTGGTCCCAACCCAAATGTATAGATCGCCCAAGCTCAAGCAGCACCTGTCGAGTCCACCACACGCACTCTGGCGGATGTTCACAAGAATTGATGCGAGATATCAATAACTCTTCGTAAGTGGGGCCGAAGTCCAATGACGAACTGAACGTGCTCGTGAGTAGCGAACAAAAAGGAACTTGATGAAAGAGACGAACGACAGCCTCGTTGCTCTCGTTCGGGCTGCCTCCGATGGCAAACTCGCGTAAAACCTGGTACACATCAAACATTGACTGTGATATAGGATGTCTCCAAGTTAAATAATCGGCGATACAGGCAAGAAGTGGTGGACTGTTCTGGCATCGCTCAATCATTTCGAAGAAGACCGTGCTGAGATCGACGGGACATGTATTCTTGAGAAACATAGTCAACACCTCGCCGGAGGCCGCAAGATCGGCGTCCATAGCTGCCGGAGCCGAGACAGCATATCAGAACTTCATCCAGTATTGCTTGTCGTTCCAAATCTTACCTTTTAACGTCTTCCGCCATCTCTTTGCCGCATCCTTTCCATGATGAACAACGTCGTTCGTTTGTCCAGCTAATCCGGTGAAATAGCCCTTAGCTGCATGAAGGTAATGATCCGCCTCCCAGCAAGCCAAATATCCAAACTGTACGCCTCCGCCTACTATGACACCCTCGCATACTCCGTCGACGACCTCCACAAGGTATTCTGCAATTCCCTGCGTTGATTGCAGTAACCGTACCACCAGGTGAAAGAAAAATTGCGCTGGGCCGATCGCCGCCGACCTATCTCCTTTCTCTGCTGATCGCCGCAAGAGAGCCTGCAACCCATCGGCGATACTTATCAATGCTGGGCTGATAGGGTAAGGTGGTATGTCCACCAATTGTTCATCACCGGCTGCAATGGTGCGGCGACGAGTTTCCAATACATGGTCGGCAACTCGTTTCTGGTAATCGCTCAATCGACCGTGGCAGGCATGGACAAGCTTACTCAACCTATCTACGGTTCGGTACAAGGTTCTAGCTCCCGTACAAAGGGCTTCGTCCAACCACGCCAATGCCGACATCTGCTCATCTTTGGGTAAGTTTTGGAGCGTGAGAAGCCAAATAGGTATCTCATCGATGTGATTCTCAAAGAGGAACGATTCCGCAAGTAAACGATGCAGCACTCCATTCGCGACAGAAGCGACATTATTAGACGTAGTGGTAAGGTATAGTTTCCATATTGAACCAAGATGCGAAGTCGGCGCATGCGCTATTGTATGCACGGTTTAGGTTGAGAATCCAGTAACTATTTAGCGGAAAACATTTAGACTGATATCCACCTGCTCTCTCTTTCCAGTTGAATTCCGGAACTTCACCAATCAGCTCCAGTATATGAATTTGCAGCTCCTCGGATAGAGCCGTCAGATCGGCCGGTAAGAGCTTTCCGCAATTGAATCGAGCCTCAAGGATTGCATCAGGGAACTGGCGCTGATAGTGTCTGACAAGCTTGAGTGATATGCAGTGTAGTACTTCTTGGGAGATCTCCTCAACTTCAGCTGCTTCTCCATCTATTTCCATGTCCGTGGCGCCTGCCTCGTCCGACTTGCCCTTCTCTCCGACTTGTTTGCGTTGTTGTGATTGTAAAGCAAGTACCGTCTGAAAGTCCGGTAGTCGCCTCTTGATCTCGTCTGTTAGATCGTCCCGGGCTTTGCGCCATTTCTGCAACAGTCCATCCACACTCCCGACCGCAACTGCTAACTGGGCAGACGAAGCCACTATATCTTCGGCAATGCTCTCTATTGTTGCTTGTATGCGAGCCAGCTTCTCCAATGCCAATGCTTGCACAAACGCGGAGGTATGTTTAACAAGTGCGTTAGGATGTAATAGCCCTCGGATATTGAGCGCTCGATCAAGAGGCGGGGGGAGGACATTGTCGACCATAGTCATGAGGGGTGGTGGAGACATTGCAATAATTGTTGCACCCAACCTCGACGGTATCGGAAGTTGAATGATTTTGGCTGCTAATGCCATGTTGGCAATCCATTTTGAAGAGACCCGAGGTTCGAAGGATAGGCTACTCAGCTCATTCCAATATCTATAACTCATGGGGTTGGCGTTTGCAAGAGATCCCTTGAGGTGATTGATAGAACAGCGGTACTTACGGCTGCACTAACTCTGGGCAATTTCGGAGACCCATTAGGACTAAAGCCTCCTGTCGAGGATCTTCTGTCGGCTTGAGAGACAACAGCAACCTCAGCAGGACCTTATTATATACAGTGATTGCTTTGCCCTCCCCGGTGGACTTGGCTGGATACCAACCGGCGTCTTGAAAACAGACACCTACTCCTGGAGTGGTACATATATAGAGCAGAAATTCATGTCCTACATCGGCAATCGCTAACGCATTGTCCGGATCCACCTCCTTCCGAGCGTACAATTTTACCAACTAGCGGCAGTTGCGTGAGCAATAATCCTGGTGCGAAAGATGAGACTTAGTTGAGTACTATACCTGGTCCAATATGTAGTTGTTGAAGAAAGCAACCTTCAGCGTCCTGGCGAGATTGGTATCATCGATGACAGTGCGTCGCAGAGTCGAAAGAACATAGTCCACAGTCTAACAGCCCAAAGGCAAAATGTCAGCCCTGATGAACCTTCGGTCAGATGAAGATAGCAGCAACGTACTTCATATGAATCATCAGCCAGTCCTTTGAATACACTGCTTAGAATATCTTTTGCCTCCAACATAAACCTCTTGACCGAAATGTCACCCTGTTCAAGGAACGCAAACAGAAAGCGGATATATAACGTCCGAACGTCTGCCAATAGAATCTATGAGGCTATAACCATGAGAGGCGCCCTTCGAGCCTTACACCATACCTTCATTTCGGCGTGGTTTTACGTCCTCTCTCGGGGACTTTTGGCGGGTATGTAGGAGTTTGGGCAGGGCCTATAGTTTCACTAGAGTCAATTTTACGCTGTATTGGATATGGGCACTTTTCCGTACCTGCATGGTGAAATTGAATGTCTCATGAAGTTCCTTGGCCGTCGCTGAGTTGAACCCGGCGACTGCAATCAACAATCTCAGAGTAGACTGTATCAAGGGACGTTTTCCAGATGACAAATTCCTGTATATCGGCTTCATCCAGTCACGAATGATAGACCGAGAAGCCGCAGAGCCCGTTGACCACATCTCTATTAGCTTAGACGACAGTATCATGTGGGCAATCACGTCCAATAGAACAGGAGCGATCCGATCTATTTGATTCTACTCGCGATCGTGTGTTAGAGTGCACCAATCGTCTCGCGAGGTCAACTAAATACATACTGCTTGCTGGAATTCCCATAGTCGAAATAGCTCGGCACATTCTGGAGATCCCTTAATGTATGACTTGAGCAAGTCAGCTTCCACTGACACTTGCGGATCCGCATCTTCGTTTATCAATCGGCTGAGAGAGCGGTTGAACCTTGATAGACCTTCAAACAGAAAACCACAAGTTAAAATTGAATGCCCAAATGTTGATGTTTTGCGAACGAGATTCAGCTGCACCTGAAAACAGTGTCTCAACGTTATCGGAATTCAAGGCCGCAACGAGCTCCTGGTGCGTGAGCGCAGCCTCCACGGCGACAGGCATAGTCGCTTTGGGCACAGGTACCCGTAGCCAATGGGAGGAACACAGCTGCTCAAAATCCGACGATTTGAACTCCCAGCTTGTGCGTCAGCAGAACACGTGCAAAAAAGAATCAACCAATCACGCTTCGTGGCTGACCGATCAACCCATTTACTTCGGATCTTACTATAATGCCCTAGACCGACTTGGTACGAAAGGCACGGCAAGTTGGGAGCACATTCATTCATGTTATAGAACTGGTATTCCTAGATTTTATGATACAATATGTACATATTTACGTCTTGCTGATGGAAGATGCCAGCAAAAAGCACTATTGACGGTACCACAAAGTAGCAAATAGAAATGACTTGTATGATGCATGGTATGATGCCTGGTATAATGGGTTATTCTGTCACGACCTCTCCTTTCTCGTTGATCTCCAGCGGGTGACCTGTCACACTCTCGTAAATCTCGCTAGCTTTCAGTGCACTCTTCAAGTGATCTTCGGGTGGGCGGGGATCATGGCTACGGGCGACATATGATGCAACACGTCTGTCAATGTCTGTGGTTCCGCCCTTGGATAGTTCTAAAAGAGTTTTGAGACATCCGCCAATACTAAGAGCCTGCAACTGAAAGGACGGGACTACATACGGTCGTCCACGCTCTCAAAGGATTCCTGATCTAGAGCTTCGTCGTAACTTCCGCGAGGCTTTGCATGACGCAGATTGTATTTATGACCAGGTGCCGGTTGGTCTTCTCCTTCCGGCGGCTTGAACTCTTCATCGCCATGCTCAACGAGCTCGCTGTACTGGAATATAAGCATTAGTTAAAGACTGGCAGCCAAATAAAGGCACCAAGCATGTCGTACCAGATCATCCTTGACCACCCCTGGCTCAGACTGATAGGTCTCGTCTTTTGGAGCAGCCATTGCCATCTCAATGATTGAGCAATCGAAAATCGTATGCAGAGTTGATGGTCAAAACACTTTAAAGCTCCTTATATATGGGCAAGAATGGGGGTGACGATGTGGTATTACGTTAAAAGATTTGGTTTAATATCACGTCATGAAAGAAGAATTGGCTTCCATATTGCTGACTAAGCATATTATATAATCAGAACGCGCAACACGTCTTCCGTGTGCCCGCGATTTGTTTAAATAGCGAAGCGGCCGAAGGTGCACCTCTCATTGAAATCAACGCAGAAGGTAGCCGTCGGTGTCCGGATATCTTTGGGACTTATCAGAGCGTTTGCGGCGGCAGGTGTTCGGCAGCCTATACGATCATGTTCTACTTGACGAAAGAAGCTCTACCGGTCTTCTTACCGCTTGGATTTATCGGGATTTATCGATGGTTTTGGTTTCTCATAAAGGTTTGTATGGTCCATAAATGAGTTTCAATGAATCCGCGTGAAAGCGATAGCAAAAACAATTCTCATTGCGTAACAGATCCTAGCATATTGCCTCTACAAGCCGCTCAAGCCGCGGCAGCATCCACGCTACATTCCTGCCCGCGACGTAACTGTGGTAGTTCCTACAATTGACTCTGGGGAAGAAATTAAAGTCGCCATTCGAACATGGCTCAGATGTGATCCCTATGAAGTTATTTTCGTTACTGTACCGTCTGCACGGGATGCCCTCAATGCACTGGCTCGTGAAGTTGATCCTTCTGGCACAAAGGTCAGAGTAATCACCATTTCAAAACCCAACAAGCGAAATCAGATGGTTGCTGGTGCTAATCGAGTCCGAACGCCGATCACTGTGTTTTGCGATGACGACGTGCTTTGGCCTGAGACGATGTTACGATGGATGTTGGCGCCTTTTGAAAATAAGATGATGGGAGGTGTTGGTAAGTTTGAGCAAGATCAAACTGTAGAGTTTCACTGGCTGATCTCATTTGCTTGTATAAGGAACGTCGCAAAGAGTCCTGCCGCAGCATAAATATATGACTATTTGGGAGATCCTGGCAGCATTTCGGATTTCGGTATGTATGAGGGGTGTGGCTCTGAATTAACCGTTTTGCTGAAGGAACGCTGCATCCAGATGCGCAATATCGAGATTACTTCGACGACGTATATCGATGGTGGCGTCTGTTGCCTCTCAGGACGAACGGCCGCGTACCGCACATGCATCCTCCGGGATCCCGATTTCCAGTGGTCCTTTACTCACGAGTTCTGGCTTGGAAAATACCACCAGCACTCAGGAGACGACAAGTTTCTAACCCGCTGGATTCACTCCCATAACTGGAGAACCTATATACAAGCTTGTCCGGAAGCCGAACTTTCGTCAACATTCAAAGACAACTGGCGTTTTCTCAAACAACTTCTTCGATGGACGCGTAATACTTGGAGAAGCGACTCTCGAAGCCTGTTCACGGAGCGCTATGTATGGGTTCGCCACCCTTTTGTTGCCTTTACAATGCTAGACAAATTCTTCAACCCGATCACTCTCCTCGCCGGCCCCGCGACAGTGGCCTATTTAGCAACCTGCTCTGACGAGCCGGGATCACTGCCTCTCTGGGTTGTCCTCACAAGTTATCTGGTCTGGCTCTTCGTGACGCGACTCATCAAATACATGCCGCATTTTGTACGAAGACCCCAAGATGTGTTTGCGATTCCAATTTGGCTGATCTTCAATATCTATTTTGCCATCATGAAGATCTACTGTTTATTTACGTTGCATGTTACGGATTGGGGAACGCGGGATGGAGCCGATGATGGGAAGGGGGCAGAGGATGAACTGGATATCTTTAGGCCGCGGTGGACTGATAAAGACGAGGAAAATGCCTCGGGAGCGGGAGGCGTTCCCAACGTCCGCATGCCCTCTGGACCATATGGTGTAGCTGCACCTGGACCTGCATTGTCACGAGCGAGCACAATTGTCGGTGACCATCCTCACCACGGGCAGCAGGAGAGAAGTGGACGGCAAAACGGATGGGGTAACAGCGTATATAGCATTCCCGCTCCGCCTGACGTCTCCAATGGGTCTATTAACCTATCTGTGATGACGGACTTCACGCCACCGAAGAGCCAAAGAGGGTCAGACTCCAACCAAACTGTGAGCCAGGCTGGGACCCGGAGTACTATGGGTTCCGGTTCGGACGCTACAAAGACAGAAGAACGGAACAGTACATGGAGTGCTATCCCTCACCCGACCTCAAGCGGTGTACCTGTCAACCCAACCAATTAACGAGGAAGATTATTTGCTTGTATACATTGCTGTATCAAAACTAAGTTGTACTTTAGACTAAACCAAAGGATAATCGAATTGTAAGTAGTGTAGTTTGAACTATTCAAAAGAAATATATAATATATGGATGATTTGAATACATACGTGCTCAATGTGATGTTGTAAATTAAGAAGTAGCAAAATGATACATGTATGTACGAGGGTTATGCTCGTCATCTCCGATGACCAACGAGAAAGGTCGGTCATATGGCTAGGATCACCGTACGTGATCACCCTTACACCCAGGAAACATCAACTTGATCCTAACTGCACTCCATGTCATGCTCCATCACCATGCAACTCAACATCAAACTCTTCTGGTGTGACTTCAACCTCAACGTCCTGCGTCTCCCACCGGCGAGTCCGCCCATCCCAATCTATGTCTAACGGTATGCTGCGCTTGACTGTAAAGCGCACTGGCTGCTGAATCTTAAGACCCATAGCTTTGAATACCTGGAAATGAGAGAGTTAGGGGTAATCATGAGGATGTTACAGAACGGTGCTTGGGGAACTTGCCTCCTGACTGCTGTGGACAGGTGTATCATTTACCGCCACGATCACGTCGCCCTCTCCAAGATTGGCTTTGGCGCACGGTGAGTCTGGGAAAACCTATGACCATATTTCGTAAGTGGCCCATATAGCGACAAAGCGCACAGAAGGATCATACAGATGTCACAATAACACCCCCAGATGTGGGCGGAATCGACGTCATAGGACCTTGCTTTCTCAATTGTTGACGCACTTGCGACGTTAAGGTGACCATACGACATCCTAGTGTACAATCTGGTTTAGATTCCGACCGACGTACTTCAGCACCGAAAAAACACAATTACCAAGCCACGGCCGTACAACTCTTCCTTGTGTATGAAGCTGATGAATGATATCCATCGCATTATCTACCCTGATGGCAAAACTTATTCCCTCGCTTTCGGCTCGCGTGGTGTTGATGCCTTAGCGCGGAATGACTGGCATGAGGAAGTAGTGCAGATGGACCGTCCACTTAGATAACTGTGTTGCGTACCGACGACTTCGCCATCAAGATTTATCAAAGGACCGCCAGAACTTCCCTCATGTACTACACAATCAGTTTGTATGTATTCCACGCGCACATCGCTTCCGGTTCCTATCTCCTCATTTCTTCGCCGTCCTGATGAGACCACTCCCGCTGTCACCGTGTTGTGCAGCCCAAATGGGGAACCGATTGCCACCACCCAATCTCCCGGTCTCAAGTTTAGGTTAGAGCCTTAAGGAATGGCCAGTGATCTTAGGATCCATTACTGAAACACATGGCATGATAGGAATGAAATCTTACTCATCTGTAACACGGGCCATTTGACTGGAGTATCGGTAGGTCGGGGTTTGATCTTTACAACAGCCAAGTCACTAGGAGTATCAAGGCTGTGAATGAACCCTTCATATTGAGTTCCGTCACATGTGGTCACTGTAAGCTAGCCAGCAGTGACATAAATGAGCATTCGCGCCAGACCGGACTCACTTGCAGCACTCACCGTACTACCAGTCGCCATATCGGTAACTACATGCTGCCAGAAAGGTGTTTAATTTTGTAAGGTCGTCACACGCTGAATAGCCGTCGGAAGAAATACATACTGCATTCGTCAGGATCGATCCCTTCTCATCGATGAAAAATCCGGATCCCGACGAGATAAGAGACTTTTTGTGCAGAAGGGTGGATGCATCTGAGACATGCCATGAGAGAAGAGTTATTTAGAAAATGACAAGTCTAGATTTTATTCTCATCGAGCACCCTTCGATGCTCATTCCTCTCGAAATCGCGCCAGCTGTGCTACATACGCCTTACGACAGCTCCCTGAAAAAAATCATCTTCTAAAACTCACCGGTTTCAACTGATATGTTAACAACGGACCCTATTGCTTTCTCGACAGCGTCCGCAACAAAAGCGTGATTGCAAGCGCAGTTTGACCTCTTTCCTCTGTCACGTATCTTTGGAAATAAGTGTGGTTTTGTTGCTGGCGTTGTCTCATTGATAGAAAGAGAATCTTCTTCCATAGACCCTACGGATATTGTTGGTATCGGCCAGGGACCCCAAGCCCGTATTTCTCCCAGCTTAAAAGATAGGACAGCGGTGCCTCCAAATATCGACCCTGCAAGAAACCATCCTGGTACGAGACGTTGCAGTAGTCTGCGACCAGATATTGTCGCAGCACGAGTTCTTGTCCGCAATCCCCGTGTTGCTCTCTGGGTTAGTAATGGGTATCGGAAAACCGACACCCTCGTTTGGACCTCGAACAGATGGCGTGCGTTGTGATGACCAGAAAGGCGTGAAAAGGGCCGCAGGCAAAGCATATTCAAAATCGCAAAAACTGCAGCTTATGTAGACTCCCCAGAGGTCCGCAAACGTCGTTCAGCGACATGTACTCTGTTGCAGTCGGTGTTGGGATGCCTGATGACAAGAACAGTTGTTGTTGTGTCATACTTAAACTCACGTGACTTTTATGGAAATAAACAAATGAAAGTGGACAATATTCCAGATTAAAGTACAGCTCTATCAACTATCAGCAACAGTCAAGTGCAGCAGGGCTACCTCCCCAACATTGTCTTCATGATAAAATAATCTTGGTACGCGGTCAAGCCGGATGCGCTCATAGCGTATTCTATTCCTCGTCAGTGCACTAAGGAATTCCTTGTACGTTTGCTCTTGTCGCATCGTCAACGCAACCCAACCTTCTCTGAATCCAGTGGGATGACCATGATGTGGAGTGCGCAGTAACGAGCCGAGCACGCTCGTCAAAGGTGGAATCAAAATAGGATCGTAGACAACATCCGCGCAAACAATGATCTCTGCATTTCGGGAGGCGATATCATCAAAGTCAACTGATTCCCAATCCAGTTTGGACACTCGAATATTTGGCGGATTGCTCTGATGACCTCCAAAATCCCTCGCCATTCGATCTATGATCATTTGGCTGTTAAGGTCCACATTCTCCTTCAATCGTTCCAGTACACCCTCGTCTACATCAGTTAGTTCAACGCTGGAAGCACCCATATACAGGCAAACTAGTCCCAGGAGACCTGCTCCCGCGCCTAATTCTAGGATTCTACGTCCCTGAATAACCTCTGGTGCTGCATTTAGCAGATACTCTGCAAAACGAAGGGCCGCTTCCCAGGTACACAAGCCAGTGGTACCCTGCGATATTTTCAATGGCTCTTCGTGGAGAGTTAAGTAGACAGTCGAGGAGGTCTTAGTGGGCAGAGGGTACGACTTGTAGCACGCACGCGACAGATCACCAGTAAGTTTGTCGCCACTGGCATTAGACAGTAGCTCTAAATAAGCTTGCAGTAAAGCCTCAGAGTGCTCCTCTCCAGTCGCATCGACCTTTTCAAGGATTGCTTTGAGAAAACGCAGTGAGTACGAAGCCTCTGGTGGGTAGCTTTTCCCCAGTTCAGATTGCACGGTTTCACGCAGGATAGCATCTTGTGTAGAGACATCCAGCTTATGCAGGATATTTTGGGGCCAATCAAAAGATCTCAGTGGAACCGTTTGAAAGTATTGTACGGCTATGATAGTAAGCCAATCATGTTCTGCAGAGCCATCCTCGTCATGGCTCATGTCCAAAAGAAGAGTAACCTCAAATCCAATCCAGAATGCAACCGAGCCAAATCCTCAAGCAGTCACGTGGCGCGACGTATGTAAGCATGGGTTCTAGCACTGTCAACAAGGGTTTGAACACTTTTCACATCATCCAACAACTTCCGCACGGCGTTTGCAGCAAACCCGGTGCCTAACTATAAACGAAATATTTCCGGAAGTTTTCAGAGTCTCTTCTGCCCCTCCGTACAAGGTTACAGTAGAGCACTTTGAAGTTGACCCTAGTTACAGATCGGCGAGGACACCAACGTCCACTCGCTCTTGGGAAGGAACTCCCTAGCGAACTGATTCAAGCTGAAGAACAAAATCAGTATCGGGAACCTGATGGGCGGCGGCAAGGGCCAGATAAAGCTCGCCGCCCCGCAGGAAGACCCCCCGAGCCAGAACGCGGCGGGTATGAAGCGCGACTTGAATAAGAGCGGCTCGCAAGCGGAGCTCAAACGGCAAACCTCCACAACTATCCGCTCGAGCCATTTGCGTCAGGTTTCGACAGATAATCTTACTATTGAGCGAACGTCCAGTCCTATATCAGTGCCGATGGGTCGTGCATCGGAGGGAGGGGACGTGTCCGCATCGGCGGCTTTGGGCTTTTCTGCCCCGACCACCACATCACCTTCTGATCTTCCTACACCTCCAATTGAAGAAATCGAAACCATGCTGGAGCTCCTAATGGTACCCAGGACTTTCCTTCTTATATGGATAAAATGTGTCTTATTCACTTTTTGGGTGGTTTGACACTATAGGAAGATTTGAACTTGACCGAGGACAAAAAGCAGGTCCTCCGCTTATTGCCTAATGATCGAAAATGGATCATGCTGCAACAACACCTGGGAGAACGATATCGAGATGGCGCGGCGCGTGATATGCAGCAAGACCAAGAGCTGCAACGGTTACGAAACAATCCTGATAAGCAGCTATTGACAGATCTCGTTGTTTCCTTGCGTTCTCGGCCAATTAGATGGATTAGTAACTTCATTGAGAATGGTGGACTCAATATTCTTCTGGAGAATCTCGGAGCACTAGGCCGACAAAACAGGTACATTTGAGAGGTCCCTGATGCATGCATCTATCTATACCAAAAACTGCTTGTTAGACATGATGAATTTGAAGAGCTGTATATCAAGTGCCTGAAATCTTTGATGAACAACAAGGTAACAGTATCATCGAACGGGTTACTGGGCAGAGAACTAATTGGATAGAATCTAGATTGGTTTGTCGGCTGTTCTTGACAGCGAAGGTGCCCTCAACATCATAGCGCTTTCTTTACAATCGCCGTCCCCAAAAACGAAAGCATTGGTTTTGGAAATTTTGGGTGCAGTCTGTCTGATACCCGGTGGCCACCAATGTGTTCTGGAAGGCATGGACAACTTGTGTACGCAGGCGAAGACCCGTTTTCGGTTTGAAGCTGTTGTCTATACCCTTTGGCAAAGCTGTCAAGGCATGACTGCCCATGATAAGGATTTGCAGGTAAGCATCACACTGTCTCCTAAAACGGTCATAATTTCTTATCGCTTTCCTATTCTGTAGGTTGCTAGCATGTCCTTTATAAATGCTGTTATTTGCGGAGGGGCCGGATACAACTTGGATTTCCGAATGCACATGCGCTATGAGTTCATACAGTTGGGCCTGAATCGCTTGATTGACGTTAGTAACTGCTATGCTTACCGGTCAAGAGACTAGTCTGACCCCATCTACACAGAGCATAGGGTCACTGGAAAACGAGTTGCTTCAGACGCAAATCGATGTCTGGGTTGCGGGACTCGAGGCTGATGAGGAGGAGGTCTTCATGAAAATGGATGTGGAGGGGCAATTGGACTGGGATAATGCAGAAGAAGTAGCCATAGCACTGTCGGAAACGATGAAATTCTCAACGTGCTACGCGCCGTATATGTCTGTTCTGAAGCACCGATTCTGGTTCAAAAGCCGTCATATCAAAGGTGCCGTTCCTCACCGTATATGATTAGAAACGATACATTGGCTAACCCTTGCTTCCCAGGATGAAATTTATGTTTATCATCGACAAAGTCGTTCAACAGATTGTGCTCCAGCGCGATTCTGAAGACCCCGACCCTGCTGCCATGCTTGCGGATCTTGATGTTCGGGCGATGGTTGCAGAATTGCTGGACACTGACAAGATCCGTGAACAGGAGGATAAGTATAGGAAGCAAATTGAAAAAAGCAAACGGTTGGAAAAAGAGCTGGAAACTCTGAAGGCAGAAACTGGACATAGTGCGTCATGCTCGCTATCTTTTGCAACCGGCTGTGTGTCAGAGCATTTACTTATTGTTTTCGTTTTCTATTAAAAAATCTATCAGAGGATGGTCAAGGCAAATCGGCAGAAGGAAAGGACGAAGATGCAAAACAGGCAACCCTGCAGCTTGCTGCAGCCAAGAAGGAAATTGCTGAGTTGGAAAACTTGTTGAAGCAGCGAATATCAAACTTGGATGGAGGTCCGGAATTCATTGCCCGAATAGAGAAAGCTCTCGGCCCGAAAAACTGGGATGCGGGAATGGTCCGTCGTGGGCTGTTCTTGGTTTACGGCTTCTTGATAGACTACTTAAACATTCCATATTATAGCCTCCCGCAACTACCGCAATGGCAACTGGTGGTGCTCCACCACCCCCGCCACCACCACCCGGCATGGGTGGTCCACCACCGCCTCCTCCACCCCCTGGTATTGGAGGTGGGCCTCCACCACCTCCACCACCACCAGGAGGTCCACCACCGCCCCCGCCTCCACCCGGCATGGGAGGTCCACCTCCACCTCCGCCTCCGCCCGGCATGGGGGGCCCCCCACCACCACCTCCACCTCCTGGAATGGGTGGTCCACCCCCACCCCCACCACCGCCGGGAGGTGGCCCGAGACCGCCGGGCCCTCCTCCACCACCAGGAGGAGCATTTGGCTTTGCACCTGTACCAACCGGTCCACCTGCCAAGCCGACAAATCTGTCCTCCAAGCCTCTCAAATCTTTTAATTGGACCAAGATGCCAAATACAAAAGTCAAGGAGACCGTATGGAGCGACCTTGATGATGCAGGTGTCCACAAAAAACTCAAAGATGACGTATATAAGGAGTTTGAAGATCTTTTTGCCGCAAAAGAAAGCAAACTTGGCAAGTCTGATAAGGAGGCTGGGATGGCTGGAAGTCATGAAAGTGTGGCAGCTAAGGAAATCTCGTTCTTGGATGGAAAGCGCTCTCAGGGTTGCAATATCGTGCTAAAGGCCATTAAACTTGATGCCCAAACTATCAAGCGAGCCATAAACACAGTCGATACCAAAACCCTGAACCGCGACGCTCTCAATGAGCTGATGAAGTTCATTCCGCAAGATGAAGAACTGCGCATGATGCAAGAGTATGCGGACCAGAAAGACAGCCTAGCGAGCGCGGAAAGATTTTTGTACGAGGTCTCGGAGATTACGTTGTATGAGTCAAAGCTCAAAGCCTTGCACTTCAAGACGAGCTTCTCGGAGCTGCAAGATGATGCCGAGGCGCTGATTGCCTGGTTGACGTCTGCCAGTGAGGAAGTGGTTAGCAGCAAGAAGTTCAAGGAATTGTTGCAAGTAGGTTGAGGGTGTTACATGACATCTGGTGGGGCGTGGGCAATTTTCTCCGCATATTAACGTCGCTATTTGGGATAGATCATCTTAGCTCTGGGTAATTACATGAATACTGGACAGCGTGGCGGTGCGTATGGATTCAAACTGAACAGTATCCTTAAGGTACGATTGCAAACCATGTTGCGGACGTTGCTACAACCAGTGTATCTTATGAATTTAATCCTTCCGCTTCTACAAGATGGGTGATACTCGATCCGGTGTCCAGGGACGTAAGCACACATTGCTTCACTATCTAACAGAGCTATTGGAGAAGAAGTTCCCGGATGTTGTTGGATTCCAGGAGGACCTGGCCCATGTTGAACTAGGAGCAAAAGGTGGGTCACGCTCATGGTATCGCGATCGCTATAGATTAGTTTTCCGGTGCTCATATGGTCCTCGACAGTCACGATCCCACAGATCCGCCAAACGCTCATGACCCTCCGCCAAAACATACAGCAGTTGAAGCAGCTCCTAGAAGCCATGGATAAAGATGAGCAGAAGGACAAACGCTTGTCTAGCGGTTCTGAACTGTCCAACTCTTCCAGCAGCAAATTCCGAGAGGTCATGGGTCAGTTCTACGAAGAAGCCGATAAGGCGTATGTAAGCTTGGATGAGCGTTTCAAAGTTACGGAAAAAAAGTATGAGAGCGCGGTAACGCTCTACGGCGAGGATCCAAAAACCATTACCCCCGAAGAGTTCTTCGGAATCTTTTGGCAGTTCTGCCAAGGATTTACTCAGGCGAAATTGGACAACGAAATGGCCATACAGAAGGCGATTGAAGAGGAGAAGAAGGAGAAAGAGAAGAGGGTACGGATAGCAGTCTTTTATGTGTTAAAAAAAGAATATCAGTCTGTGACTGTTATTTACCAATTTGTCACTCCTTCAGGATCGAGAAGATCGACGCCGAAAGAAACGTGAAGCCGTCCCCGGGTCCAAAGAAGGCACCAAAGCGGGCGGGGAACATCAAGATCAAGGCGGTTTGGATGACCTTATATCAGCGATACGAACAGGGAAAGCATTCGGGTCCAATGATGCCGGGCCCGGCGGCCGGCAGCGCCGAGGGCGGGACTCGCTCCCTCCTCCTGAACAAGGCAACAAAGGACCTGGTAAAGGCGGTGGGGAGGGAACCTTGGTGTTTATGGACGAGAAGGATAAGAGCAAGAAGCCAGACCCCGCGGCCCCGAGACGAAGGGAGAATCTGTCAGGAACAGTAAGAGGGATGAAGGGCGTTCCCACATCATAATTGTTTCTTCTACATTTCGTTTAAGATTTATAGTGTCATTCGTAATGCTTTTGGCCATAGTGAGGCAACATGATGCCGTACTTGATTTTGCTGCTACCCTTGCTGCAACAACCACAGTGTCCTCGGCATTGTTGGGTGAAATTATGCAACTGGCCCTATTGAACAGGACATAACCACGATGATACATATAATGTACATGAAAAGAATCTCCGTAATTCCTTGCGTAAGATTGCGTAAAATATGTCATGGGTCCGTATTTGTCAGTGGTGGTTGAAGGTCGGACGTTACCTACAGGGATAGGTGGTTGATTATTAGAACTTTCATGATAAGACGATGAATGCATCAGTTCATCACCTCTGTAAAAATCACTTCCCAGTCCCAGTGTATATCCGGTTCTATCACTTGGTCCGGAGGCACGAGAGCTATGGATACCAAAAGTGATACATCGATTCCTCCGATCGACGTAGGGGGCTGCAATGAAGAAGAAAGCATCTTCGTCACAATTACCCTCCGTCAAATTGGGGCATCAATAATACTTACCTCCACCAACTGCCCAGTGCTAGCCATCAAATCTCCGTCTAGCTCTTTGATAGTTTTGAAGCGATTGACCTTCACTGCAGGTGCCGCAGCGACGGTTGTGAGCATCTCGTCATCTTGGACGTCATCAAGGTCAGGGATGATCATAATAACTAACAATTGAGTGCTAACGATGAGCAGGATATTCCCAATAAAAAACGACATACGCATCTCCCACCAGCTTCCTCGGTGCCTCCATTTCCGACGGTGGTGTGTTTTCTACAAGTTGACAGTTGACATGCGGTTGCGGTTATCAGTAACAAATAGCTGAAACAAACTGGACTTACTTGAGGTTCTCAAGATTTGCCGCCTTATTATCACCATCATCCGCATCGTCAACAAATCCTCCCCGCTGTTTACCACTCTTCCTCATCATAAACCCTCCATTCTCTGGCTCGTGGTCAATGGAAGCCTCACGACCGCCAAGTTCCCATCCACTACGGCTACGGCTCGAGCTTGCCATCATAGGTCCCTCATCGTTTTGTTTAGCGTCTCTATGCCGCCGTGATTTGCGAGCGCGTTTCTCCGTTTCTGGCTGCAACTTATCCGGCATATTTGAAAACGCTTCCCCGCCGCTCCTAATTCCTGCCGATGGCTCCGCAATGTGGATAGTCTCTTCGGGTGTTGCGTCTATAACATTGTCACCATCGTTTCCGAGCGTTCGAGACAGATTCTCGGTGCTTTTGTACGCCTTTTTCCTCCGGCCAGCTGGTTTCGGTGGTGGACGGGAAGGTGGTGGACTTTCCCGAGCATCGCGTTTGTCTGCTTCGGCAGCTGCTTCTAGGGCGTTAGCGAGGGAGGCACTCAAAGCAGGATTAGGCACGTAGTGAGTATCGGACATGGTTACTTTGCAAGAAACTATTGGATGAGGCCGCCTTCACTGGTTCGAGCTTACCAAGCGCGACAATGTGGCTTAGGTTCGCGTCAGTAATACAGTATGTGCAGTAAAGCTCACCAACAGACTGGCAGATTGCCCCAAACGCTTTGTCACAAAGATCCGGTGCAAAATAGATACGTCCGCATTTCTTCTTCTGGTTTAGAGTGGATGCAGAATGGACTGGCCTAATATGTTTTGCATCATGGCTTTGCAATAACGGTTGAGAACAGCTTCCGCAAGTACATATATTAGCTGATGTCAAGGTAGGTCCAGTAAGATAAACTACGTGTGCAAGGATATAAGCTGTTGAGAGTTAGAGCTGAGGGTAACAAAAGAGATATCACTGTTTGACAGTACTGTGCGGGCTAGTTCCTTATGTCATATGGAACTCTGATCTTGCCATGCATCGGTGATACGTGCTGCTGATTTGATTTGGGAGCATAATCTGAACATTGCCCCATCATCAATTCCCTAATGGAAGCAGACTTCGGGTGATGTCCTATTGAGGTAAAAGGAAACGCAATCATAGAGCGGAAATCTTCCTAACCGATTACATAAGCAAATCTCGTTCAAGGTCCATCAATTTTCATCGGAATCTATTCGAAAGCTTTCAACTGAATGCATATGACTTCTTAAGCCATGTTTTACTAGCTACCACTGGTTATCTGTCAAGCCTTGGAAGTTGATTGGTGCCTGCAGCCAGAGGAACCACAAGGATGTCAGAACCTCAATTAGATACGATACAGGACCAATTGACGGATTATCTCGCATTAAAAAGAGACACGCCTAGTCCATCGCTCCAAGCCGCCGAACTCCCGCAACTTCCTCAACTAAAATCCAAAACATTCAACGTTGGAATAAAAGCAAAGTCTCTGCCGGCCCTTCGCGGTGCCATCTCCGGACAGAATTTACTCGTACGCACCAGATCTGTAGCGCTAGAGAAGAAACCCGGGCAGGAGCGAGGAGCGGAGATCTTGAAGGGCTTTAGCAGGGAATTACTTGGATTCCGTCGGAAAGGTAAAGAGGACGAGCCTGCTGCATTCGAGGAGAACACGAGTGGAGATTCGCGTCCTTCCTTGCGGGTTGCGGAAGCGCGGCAATATCCGGAGGAGACGCCGGCGCAGTCTGACGGTAGGAAATTTGAGTTGTCTCTTCATGATGACATTCAGGAAGAGGACAGTGGGAGTCGACCAGGGTGGGAAAGTGGAAGACCAGATAGCGAACGGCAATTAACCTCAACAAAAGAGGGTCTTCACAGTGAGCTGCATCCCCCCAAGCTAAAAGCAGTCCATATCCGGAGAACAGACAACGGGTTCAATCACACATGGATCGCGCGCAAGCCCGTAGCTACCGAATTAGAGAAACCTGGAGTACTAGAGATCAACTCTGAATTTATCGATGGACCAGCTGGAGCCCTTGAACCGGTGAAGGAGATGCAATCTGCCCCCGTGAATCCCATGCGTCCCTATACAGATGAGGAATTAAAGATACTAGAGTGCATGGAATCGCGGGTAAAATATCTGAACAATCCTAGATTTCCCGCTAAGAAGGAGGTGATGAAGAGAATACTCTCGGAAGGCCACAAAGTTCCACAATTCATACCACCAGGAGCGCCCAAGCATCTAACGGCACCTGCGGATGCTCTCTCAGTCGTAAACCCTGCTGCCGAGGCTTCAGAGAAGAATGTTGGAATCATAGCGATTCCCGGTTCCGTTTTTTTCACCGATTACCAACCACATCACACTTATGAGAAGGAGGTAATCATCAAGAATACTACCCAAAACTCACGTCGTTTTCGGCTCAGTGCACCTCCACCATACACACACTCCCCGTTCTTTTCAGTTACGCTTATTGAAGCTCCAGCAGACCACGGTACAAACGGCCTTGTAGCTCCTGGCATGAGTCTCCGGTACAAAGTGATATTCAAGCCCAACTCATTGGCGAATTTTTCGCAAAGATTCATTGTTTCAACGGAAATGGGAGCGATATTCGACGTTCCGGTGATCGCAAAGCGAGAGGCACCTCTATTAACGTTACCGAAGACGCTTAATTGCGGACCCAGTCGTGCGAGCTACGAGAATATTCGAGTGTGGGATTTCAAGAACGAAGGAGGGCCGGGGCGGTTTCTTATCGTCCCCGATCACGCTGAGGTAGATCCATTTAAAGCATTTGACAATCTGAAAGAGTCGCAGATGTACGCAATGGCGTCCCATGGCCCATTTGCCATCTTCCCGTCTTTTTTTGAGGTAAAGAACGGAGATACTGGCCAAATTATTGTTCGCTACTCTCCCCCCGATATTGAGGAGGAAGATAAAAACGAAATGGGACGCCATGATAAAGTCGTTTTCAAACTTATTTGCGACAACTGCCAAGTGTCAGAGTTGCCCATCGTTGGCTTGGCGCAGAATCCTGCAATTCAGGTCGCTGGGATTCAGCTACCCGACTACGGGAAGGTTGAGGGAGATGCGCTCTCACAGTCGACTGATTGTGATGTATCACTCGATTTTGAAGCGCAAAACCCACATGCGAAAACCACCTATCTCTTGACACTCAGGAACCGAACATTGCTCCGTCTGCCCTTTACTTGGAACCTCTTCGATATTCCCGCTCATACGAAGCCCAAAGGGGTATCTACATCACAATCCAAGACTGCCTTCCAAATAGTGCCTCCAAGAGGATGGCTTCCTCCTAATGGAGATATGACTTTCGAGGTCATATTCAAGCCAGACGGTATTGTTCATTACGACGTCATCGGCAACCTCTTACTCCTTCACAATAGTAAACGCCTTACGGAAAAGACTGTATGTGATAGCAGGCGGAAATATTGCAGTGAAACTGAAGACTGCGCATTATCGATCAGATGTATCGGCCAAGGCGTTCCCTTTAATGCCCACCTGGATCCACCGATCCTGTTAATCCCGGATACGCTTTATACCGGAACCTCGTACACAACTAGCTTTCAGTTGTCGAACCTGAGTGTGTCCAATATTGCATATGAGTGGGAGATTGAGAATGTTAAAAGCAGTTCCTTGCAAATCGCATTGACCCGTCCCTCGGGGAACCTTGGGGCATTAGCATGTTGTGCAATCACTGTTCAGTGCACCGGCGGATTTCCGGACGATATTGCTGGTGCTCTAGTATGTAAAATTGCGCACGGTCCAACGCTAAGAGTACCGTTGGCGGCTAAAGTGGTCCTGCCACCTGGATCCCTACAATTTGATACGGATCTTGTTGATTTTGGATTACTGGCCTTGGGATCCAACAAAACAGTTCAGGTACCGCTTGTCAGCCGTGCGCCAGTACCACTAAGTTGGCGTATAACAGGATATAAACGAAATTGCGGGGATCTCGAAAAAGATTGCTATCTAATGTATCACCCTTCTGAAGGTATCCTTGAGCCAGGTTCCATGCAAAATATAACCATTACCTATGTGCCAGTGTGGTGCCAACGCTTCCGCGGTATTCTCGAGTGTCAGATTGTCGATGCTGACCCTCTTGCAAAAGCATCTACGGTGATGGACAAACGAGACAGTGAGCCTACCGATGCATCGAATGCAGCACAAGCTGTGAGGCGGACCGTCACAGCCACTGTGGTGGAAATGCGGGCGGAAGTACTGACTCCTCGAGCGACCATCATGAACCCACTTAACTCGATTACCTGTTACGTAGACGTTCCCTTCCGCTATGTGCTCGTAATGGAAAACCTGACGATGCTCTCGGCTAAGTTCAAATGGCAGAATATTAAAACAAACGATTACCATGTGACCTTTCGTCCATTGGCTGGAGAGATTCTGGGAGGTGAGGACTTGGAGATTACGGTCGAGGTGATTGGCCACCGGATTGGAATGTTGAGCGACTTACTGCTCGCCTGCACTGTGGAGGGAATGGTTGAGCATGGAGGTCTACTAGGAGCGAAGCTCGACCTGACTGTCAGGGGAATAGAGGTTGTGTTTGATGTGCAGAATGGAAGCCAACATATGATAGATAGAGCGATAGACGGTAGCAGCATGCTTTTCGATTTCGGGACGGAATGTCCTATATTTGCGAATAGGACTGGTACATTGGTTATTCGGAACCGGTCAGCCATCTCCAGCCCTTACCGCGTTTGGATGGAAAAGTACGCCGCAACTGCCTTGAAGGAAGAGGAGGAGACCGAGGTCGCAGAACAGGCTGCAAATGAGCAACCTATTTCAGGACCGACCGAGCGCAGGCTATCCGTGTCCACGGTTGACAGCAGTTCCGCCAGAGGCTTGCTTCGGGCAAGCAAGCCGGCAAAATTAGGCTTCAGTTCCAAAACTGGCATGGAATACATCTCAAAGATCAAAGAGGTTCGCCGACTAATTCGTCGTATGCACTTGCTCCTGCGTGAGGGACGTGGAGTAGCCTTCCATGCATCACCGAGTAGTGGGATCATTGACCCGTGGGGAACAGTACGCGTACAAGTGACCTCCTATAACAATCTGGTGGGCACATATGAAGACAATTTGACATGCGAGGTCAGCGGATGGGCTCGACAGGTCTTTCCTATCCGATTGGGAGTTGTCGGCTTGCCTGTTCGCTTTTCCGGGGCTCAATTGGTGGCGAGCAAGCGGGACACCCCGGATTCAATGGATAGAGTCAATTTTGGTACCAGAATCACGAATCTCACCTGGACTAGCCCAGACGGCGTCCGAGTCTATCCCCGAGAGAACCAGAGCGAACAGCGTTCAATTGAAGGAGAGGCTTACAGCAAAATTATCCAGATTGAAAACCAGTCTCCAAGAGATATTGTCCTGAACTGGGCCGTCTACATTAAACACACGCCGTTGGGGAGCCCGACGCCGAACCCAGAAGAAATCTTAGTGCCAGAAAACTTGTTGGAGAAAGATGCAGCAGGAATATTTGGAGTGTCTCCAGAGTCTCTGCTAATACATGCCTTCAAAACTACGTCGATACGATTGTTTTTCAGAAGTGCCAAAGTGGGGGCATTCGACGCGATTGTCGTTGCGGATGTTGGATACATCCAACCCAACGGCAAAGTATTATACGGCCAAGGAAGACCAAACGCATCCTCCGATAAATCAAAACCTGCAGTCACCCCACCAATATCCGTAGCCCATCTTTTGACTTTAGCACGTCTCCATATACAAGGCGGTGCAATTGAGCCGCGTTTGAGCCTCGACCAAGGTGACCGCATCCGTATCAAACAATCTTTATGGCACGTACGGCAAATGAGCACAGCGCCAGGTGTACTAGGCAGGACGGTAAACGTGTTCTTGCAGAACCATAGTGATGCCGTTTGTTCATTCAAAATGGAGGCATTACCAAAAGGCGTGTTTATGGTAACGGCCGCTGAAGGGTCACCATCGGTAAGACCAAACCTCGTACGAAGAGAACTGAAGGGAGACAAGAAAACACCTCAGATCAGCAAAACTGGACGGCGCGGCCGCACTGACATCAGCGATAATTGGATAGATGACTTAAACGAAAATCTGCTCGAGCTGAAGCCAACGGAACAACTTTTAATTTCTGTTCAATATATCCCCTCTTCAACACAGGCGAGTGAACAGCGTTGCAGTACATCGAATGTTGCAAAGCCGTCACTAGTAAAGCGAACGTCGACCTCTCCCCGCCCATCTATTGTACTACACACGGAACAAAGACTATCGGTGCCTCAAGGTCGAGCGACGGAATCTATGAACGATGATCGAGAGGAAACACTCACCAAGCCTGCAGTTTCTGACGGACAGACCATACAGGAGCCAGATGCACAAGAATTCCTTGCATCATCCGATGCAGTTACCGAGGAGCCAAATGCGGAGAATCCATCCGCTGACTCAGCCTCAAGTAATACCGAAACGGCAGGGACGGTATCCGAATCTCCCAATATGCAGGATGATCCATCTGAGGAGAACATGATCCAACTCCCCGGTGCACCTGAGGATGCAGGTGAAGCCACCAAGATTGGCTCAGTCTGGGACGAATCTAAACCCGTAGTCGGCGAATCAGCAAGTGGAAGTATGACGTCGCCCATGATGCTACCCATTATTGGACGAGATTCGACGGCTAATGTTGATACGACCAATGAAGTGAATGCGTCTGCCGTCATGTCTGCACGTCCCCCTACAGCGGCTGATGTGGAGCGTCCTCTTTCCACCGCGTCCTCAATAGAGCGCAACTCGATTACTGCGTTGGCGAAGGGCGATTTCATTGACGGTAGCGCTTCAATTCCCAGTATTTCACCACAGCCTGATAAACCGACCTCCACAGCTGGACAATCTCGCCTGCATATAATAGCTGAAGGCGAGCTCCGAATCATTTTCACGAACGGAATGGTTCAATCCATACCCATCGTAGTAGAAGAAACAAATTGATCGTTGACATCACCGACGTAATCCCATCCAGTAGCAAGACTTGCGTTGTATATAATATGTATATATTCATCGGAGTCCACGTATTGAATTATATCATTGAGTCTTTCTCATCTCCACGATGATGTATTCGAGAGAAGATCGGAATTCTACATATATTTTATTTCTCGCGACCTAAAGTTTAGCAAATTAAATGTAAGTGATGCTATTTCTGCGGACCTTCTCACCATGTACCTTCTGCACGTCAAACCCCATATCCCGAGCAATAGCGAAAAAATCGCTCTCCATCAATCCTCGTTTTTTGTACGCCAAGAAAATCCGTGTGTTTGGGCCACTGAATGCATGCAGTGTTTGACATAAAGCATTGAAAGTGTCTTTGAGATACACAATATCGCTTCCAAAAATGTAGTCAGGATAATCAGAAGTAAACTTGTACTGGGACCGGTCCGTTTCTCCCCTGACGACCGGAGATTAGATCCGTAATCGGATTCGATTACGCATGATGGACCCACTTACCATGTCAACGACATGACCTGGATGGAGTTCTTGGCATGTCCCGTCGCAGGAGCAGAGGCACAGATCCGCTGACTGTTGGTTTCAACATTTCTCTTTGTTAATTCCAAGGTATCCGATATATCGGTGAGAATGACTAATTTAGCGGCTGGGGCAATAGTAAACTTCCTATTAACACCTTGGAAAACAACGGGATACACAGCGTTCCATTACCCGCGATCCAAGCAGATATGCCAATAAGACCTGTACCACTGCCCAATTCAAGAACTGTTTTCCCTGAGAAAACATCATTACGGAACTTTTTCAGGTCACTTCAGGAGACGGTCATCAACGGAGTCTCTAAACCTAGAATAATACCATTACCTTCAAGAGAGAGATGTTCGGAGATGAATTTGGCTAGAATGTATGCACTGTCCCAGACAACATTGCCAGTATGCGAATGCAGATCAATACTTGCATTGGGGTCTTGGTGCAGCTCAACTGAAGCCATTAACGATGGATACGTCAATTTGGTCTGGTGCTCCACGCATCCGCCCTCTTAAGAATACGTACTGGTATGTCCAGCAACCGAGAAAATTCGTGAGGCGCTATATTTCTCATTAGCATGAGGGTTCTGGTAGCGCCAGGGAACTACGGCCATGCTCTCCATCTTACACGATGTAATGACAAAGCTCGATCGGTCGTGCAGTGCAGATCTTGGTCCACTAGGAGCTGTGCCACTGGAAAGCGTTACCATAGCAACAATGTGAGGGGCAAGACATCGCTTGCAATCTACCAGCACTTGTCTACGGAATCTTTCTTACCCACCGTCGACACGCCGATTTCCCCTTGCAAACTTGATATAAAGCCATGTCTATCGGTGTTCCTATCAAGGTAAGCCTGAGACCGATCTTCTGTGTGGTTTGCATCGATACGGACGTTCGGCTATGGGATCGTGGGAGCGCAGATCTCTTTTTCTTGTATAGCCACCTCATGAATTGCCTGACCTTACATCTCTTTTAACTCCTATCTAGCTTCTGCACGAAGCCGAAGGTCACATAATCACCTTAGAGCTTAAGTCTGGCGCTATCTACCGTGGCAAACTTCTGGATGCTGAGGACAGCATGAACGTTCAATTGAAAGACATCATTGTAACGCAACGGGACGGTCGTCAAAGTCAATTGGAACAAGTATACGTCCGCGGATCTCAAGTTCGATTCTTCATTGTACCGGATATGCTCAAAAATGCTCCAATGTTCAAGAGGATAGGGCCAGGGGCAAATAAAGGAAGAGGTATAGGCTTGGGAAGGGGTAAAGCGACCGTGGCCAGGGCACAAGCTAGTCGAAGAGGCAGGGGTAGGGCTGGACCTCCTGGTATGGGTGCTGGCAGAGGCGGTCCTGGTGCTCCTGGACGGGGCCGTGGATAAGGGTGATCCTGGAAATGCCTTCAAGATTGCATTCCTAATGTGTTTCTGTATATCAAGAGCTTTAGTCTTCTGTTTAAAAACAATGACCGTTCAGCGTTGGTGGTTCCCAGAGACTGCTTTGAATGAGCTACATGAATCATGATCTAAATGACACGGAAGTGCTATGTAATCTACGGAAGCAGCATCACGGTGTTATGTTCATGCACATATCATAAGATCATCCGCTTGAAGTCTTCTAAGCCAAGAACTCCGTCGCCATCCCTATCAAAGTGAGCGAGTAATGCCTTGACATCCCCACGGTGTGCAACCCCGTATGGACTCATCGCAGCTGCTAGTCGCCGCAGATCTGCTTCAGTCAGAGCTGGCGAGGATCCCGTGTCGGTATGTGGGTCAAACCACTTGCACAAGTAGGTGAGGAGGAAATGGTTATTCTTGGAAGCTTCTACCAGAAACAACTTTCAGTGCAATACCTGGAATGCTTCATCAAATGGCATGGATATCAATGCCCTATTTAGCAGGAGATTTATCAAGCCTTCCTTCGTAACCTCTTCTTTTCCATTTGTAACCAACTTTAGCGCTTTAGCCTTGTTCGCATTTATGCCACCGCTCGTTCCGCCCACGATGCCTCCCCCTCCTCCAATCGTCGATCCAATACCTCCCGCCTGAGAATATGTCCGCGCCAAGCCTGGATTGGCACTGGAAGGTACATTGGCACTACCCCCACCTCCTGTACTGGCACTAAATAGTAGATCCACAAAAACCTTGATATCTTCCCGCTTGATCCTTTTTCCATCTCGACTCAACGTTTCGAATGCAAGATCGATATCGTCGCGGGTGATTGGCGCCAGACGAATTGGAAGATCCGGGACAAAATCATCAGTTTCCCGTGCATTGCTGGGAGTACCAAATACAGATGTCGGTCGGCGTTGTTGCACGATCGTCATGCGCCGCTGAAACGCGGGTGTGGAATTGGCGAGTGACCCACGGGTAATACGTGACGGACGAGCTTCTGGTGGGTGATGCGGGATGTTGGCTCCCACTGTGACGAGTGGACCGCCGTCTTCTGGAACGGTGTCGAGCCCCTCAGCTTTTGAATTTGATATGGGCTCCATCTTTATGTGCTGAAGCGGTGGTGAGTGTCTTCTTCAATGTGATCGGAACGATATTGCCATTACGAGACGATTGGGTAAGCAATTTCATAGGCAGCATGCTTTATGGACGGGCATAAAACCCAAACCGCAGCAAGCGTCTCCAGTCTATCAGTCGAGAGCGCTAGGAGGAGAGTCATCGACAAGAAAGGCGAGGTGTAGTATGGTAAGTAAAAATCGTAACGGTGCACTACACCAGTCCTAAACAGCGTTTCGAGCTTGCAATCGCGATACTAACTCTATGGTTTATCGTCATATTCAAGCTTTGCCAGGCATTGTGCTTCCAAGCCATGCTGGTAACAAGGGCCTACTGGAGAGTGCATTCGATACTAGTTGTGCAATAATGGATGCGTTTGCCTGACTGCTAATGCGCAACTGCCAACACAGGCATTTGATGCGTCACCCACGGATTGACTCATCGTCGTTGTCACGACAACAGCGTTGGTCTTTGCCAGGGCTTTTGACCAACTCCAAATACCATTCCAGACTCGCCATGTTCCACACAATAGCACGTCGGTTAGCGCAGCCTGTCGCTCAAGCTTCCCGTCGATGTCCGACGGTCCGTCACCCCGCTACAACACCATCCTGCTTTCTTAGGAAGCAGCATACGAACTCTGCCCCTGAGCAACAACTGAGCGTAATAAAAGAAAGCACAGCGTCCTCTGGCGCAGAGTCGTCGAAAGACGCAGTCGCAAGCGTGCGGAGTATTTTACGGGAGTATATTGACAAGCCTATCCCGCAATCACCAAATGATTCCCGACCACACTTCACTCCCGACCAATTTGTCAAATATGTGCGTCAGCAGGACCACAGATTGGCCTGGGATGCTTACAAATATCTCGAAAGGAATGATAACTTGAAGGAAATTGGCTTGGACGTATTCAATGGTTTTTTGCGGTTAATAAGGTCACACACCTTGTCCTGGGGTGCCAGGCTGACGAAAGAAAGTCGTATCCGCACTGCGGAAGGGATCATTGCTACTATGCGTAAGAATGGGCTTGAGCCAAATACACCTACGTATGTTGCACTGGCCTCATACTACGCCTATGCGGGTCAGGTCAAAAAGGTGCAAAAGATCTGGAAGATCATGGCTGAACGCGGATGGAACCTTCCGCGTGTGGCTCCCTTTATCTTACTTACTGCGAAGGCTTGGGACCGGCCTACAGATGCCTTGAAGGAACTCGAGGATAGCGTGGGGCGGTATCCAATTGCACAATTGTCCGGACCTTACAATGCACTCCTTGAACACGCTGTACAGTTGAAGCAGGACGATCTTGTTCAGCGAGTATTGTTATTTGGAAAGGATAACGGGTTTTTGCCAGATGGACGGACATATGACATTTTGATAGAATACTTTGCCTCCAGCAAAGGCGATATCGAAGAAGCTCGGAAGCTGGTATACAAGAAGTTGGAGAATGGATACGGAAGAACCACGCGTTCCTATAATTCTCTCCTTCGCGGCTTTCTTCGAGCGAACCGTGTCCTTGAAGCAGACAAAATTTTGAGAGAAATGGAGACTCACGGTGTCCCCGCGAACACCGTCACATACAATCTGATGCTGACCGCTTATTGGCATCAACGAGATCCAATAGCGGCGATGCGCATGTATATTTCAATGCTAGTTAAGCGCGTTGGCCCCAATCGAAACACACATGCAGCGCTTTCCAAATCGGTAGGAATGTATACGGCGGGACTTCGAAACCTGATTGAGCGAGCTGGGGCATTCCCGAGTCCTGCATTGTACAAGGGTATTTTGGAAGGCTTTCTGGAGGACAAAGAATACCGTCAGGCCATTGCTTTGTTGCGCGAATATCGGAAGGAACATAAGCGCAATAGCCACCGATGGCCGATGACCGTTGATATCCTCAAACTTGAACTTTCATGCCTTTCGAAGCTGGGCCGAGGGGAAGATGCGGAATCGACTTTTGAAGAAATATCCACACAGGCCGAAAGTGGAGCAGATTTCTACTCTTACAATGCAGTCATTTCCGCTTTTTCCAAAGCACCACACAAAAATCCCGAAAAGGCAGCGTATTATCTCGACCGAATGAAAAAGGCTGGGTTGGAACCTGACCAATATACTTACAACGGACTCATATACAGTGTGTGGGACGCAGGCAAACCCTTGAACCAACAGGCGCTAGACTACGTGCGGGAATATGTCCAAACCAGGAAGGAAGCGCCAGGGAAGTTGCATCCTACCGATGGCATAACCAGAGTGCTGCAAATCATTGGGGAGGGGGACCAACTGAAGGGGTTTCAGATAGTGGCGTCCGGACAGACCATCGATTTGACGAAATTGGCACCCATTGACCCTGAGCCTCAAGATGAGCCTCAAGAGGGGAAGGCGCTCTTGGACGCTTTCAGTGAAAAAAAGGTGTCTGTCGATGAGGATCTGTGGAGAGCAGCGGGCTAAAGAGGCATGATTGATAACATATAGAGTACATCGTTGACCGGAGGACGTAGGGTCGACTTCCGTTGACTCGACGTGAATATAATACTTAAGCATATTTCTCGTCATCGTCGCTGGCAGGACAGACTTGCAATGACACCTCTTTCAGCCCCCCACCATTTCATACCCGGACAAAAGATCTAACTCTTTAGCAACCCGTTTCAAATCTTGTTCTCTACTTAATCTATGATTCCCGTCCTTGATCAAGGTTATGGTCACATCTCTGGAATCCAGGAAGCCTACATATTTGATGGCCTCCGTCCATGGCATGTCCGTATCATGCATGCCATGAAAGAGTCTAATGGGACAGTTGACCTTCCACCCCTTTGTAATATAATGCCGTTGGCCCTCCTGAAGAAGGCTCCATCCCACTTGATATCCAGCTGGATCGTATTGCGACGGACGCTGATACGAAGCCCTCTGCTCTGTCCGAGCCAGATGGCTTAAATGATCAATCTGGCCTGGGGCTAGTTCATCCAAAAGCAAAGCGGTGAAATTAGGGGCACCACCTATGCCCACAATCCCAGCAACCTTTTCCGGCCGTTGCCGTTGAGCAAGAAGAGACAACCAATACCCCATCGATGATCCAATCAATATCTGGCGCTGACTTGGTGCAACAACCTCATCTAAAACCCGTAAGAGATCCTTCTTGGCCGTTCCAATTGTAAAGTTGTCCATAGAGCCAGAAGAGAGACCATGCGCATAGTGGTCGTAAGCGGTGAGCGTTAGCTTACGACGACGGGCGTAATTGGCGAAAAAGTTGTTTTTGCGGGATCCATTTAGAGTAGAATACCACCCATTGACAAGAACAAGGCCGATATTTGATGCAGTGGGAATATGAATGTATGATAAATGTTCGTTGACGGAGGTTGCTAGGCGCAGGATATTGGCCATTGATATTGAAGAAGGCGACATGATGGGAACGTTGCTGGAGGAAGATCAACTAGCTTAAATGCAATCTCAACCAGGAACAACCATTCATTCCAATGCATTGGCTCCAAATGACTAGTTGGTTTCCAGCAGAAGTCCAATAGCACATGTTCTAAGCTCTTCCCACACTTTACTCTATTCAAATACGCACCATGGCATTGAGTGGGAGCCGTTCACCAGTCCCAAGAGGACGATATAGCAACTCGGGCTCACCTCCCCGACATCGATCAGACTCGCGAGACTGGCACAGCTCACGACGAAGGAGCCGATCAAGGGACCCCAATAGAGGACGACGAATCAGTCGGAGTCGGTCTAGGGATACCGGGAGACGAGACAGCTTTGGACGGGATAGGCGACCAGGATCCCGTGAAACAGATTCTCCCGAGCCCGATAGGTTCATGAACCCTGAGCGTCAGCGGATGATGACAAATGGTCCTGCAGATCGAGATTATCGGCGAGGCGATCACAGGTCTGGGAGGGGAGAAAATGGATATGAAAGGGACGAATACAGGCGAGATAGTGTGAGATATGATACGAGGGATGGAAAGAGGGATGGTGAGTCTTTCCAGCAATTCCTTGAGAGAAGGAAACAAATGAGGGACGCAAGCACTGTTTCCATATGGCCGCCTTCACCCGAAATCGAGCGAAACCTATCACCGTCCCCCAACCGCAAGCCAAAGTCTCGAAAATCTCGGAACGGCACTGAATCTCCTGAACCAAAAAAGCGCAGAAGTCGGAAGCGCGATATGAGTGACGACTCTGTAGATGAATCAGAGTCTGAGAGCGACAGTGAGGATGATCGGCGGTCCCGAAAAAAGAAGAAGAGATCATCGTCTTCTAGAAAACATAAGAGCAAGAGCAGAAAAGGTCGAAAAGATAAAAAGCGGAGCAAAAAGAGAACGCGTGGTCGCTCTCCGACTCCGTCTTCGTCATCTGCGGACTCTGCGTCAGAAAGCGAAGAGGACAATCAGCTGGCTAAGCGCAGAAGGTCTGGTTCACCCGCTCCGGCGGTAGATGGAAAACCGGTCGTTGATGCAACTGTGCAAGATTACTGGCGCGAAAAAGCGGTGGAGCCTGTGGAAGATGCCCCTGTGGGACCCATGCCTCTTAACATGGCGGAAGCCAAACATGATGAAAGAGCTTATGGTGGTGCCTTGTTGGCAGGAGAAGGATCTGCGATGGCTGCCTACTTGCAAAGCGGAAAACGTATTCCACGTCGTGGCGAAATTGGTCTCCAGTCAGAAGAGATTGAAAGCTTCGAAGATGTTGGGTATGTCATGTCAGGTAGCAGACACAGAAGAATGAATGCTGTCCGTATTAGGAAGGAAAACCAGGTATAGTGCTAAAGCATCTGATTCGTTAATTAATTGTCTACTAATGCCCTTGAATTGCAATAGGTTATCAGTGCTGAAGAAAAGAGAGCGCTCTTGTTGTTCAACCAAGAAGCAAATCTCAAAAAAGAGGCCGATATCATTGCAAATTTCAAGGACATGGTTACTGCCAAATTGCGGGGAAAAGAAGGAGGTCCCTCGCAAGATTGACAAGCCTCGGAACTTTAAGAATGTAGCTAAAAGCTTGTTATTCATGGCATGAAATTATTCGAAAAACTCTTGAGCCACGCTTATCTTTCTGCGCACTTTGGGTGACTTTTGTGTGTGGAAATCCTTCACACTCCGTCAAATTGGCCAGCGGTTTTCCATTGCCGCTTCGAAATTCCGATCATGAGCAAGAAAAGGAAATTCGTTTGGCTGACGGCTCGCAACTGCCAAACCGTCCGCTCGTCGGCGCCTATGCCCTGGGTCAATTTGCCGATGCCGCGAAACGCTGCAGGAAAAGGGAGTCCAAGCCCAAAATTTCACACTTGCACTTGCTGTGCCTCCACTAACAAAACTGTGCCACCAGTTTCAAATCTCCCACTCCAAAGACGATGACGACCAATTGGGGCAAGTTTCGGGCCTTTTGCAAGGCCAGTGAGCAATTGACATTTGCATTGATAAAAAAAACCAAAGAAGAAAGAAAATGGCTGACGGTGGTGTATTGGAATGACCTAAAGAAAGAACACAGCGAACTTTCCCCGTTTGAATGTTTGAACACTCGATCGCAAGTGGTGTACGCCGAGGTGAATTTGAAATGGCGGCGAACAAAGGGCCGTCACAAGGATTACTGTCCAAGCTGCTGCCAGTACGTCGTCCACGAGGGTTAGTTGCGACCGAAAAAAGTCGAGTGAGCCATGCTCTGGATGGATCGAGGGACTCATTTGCAAAGGTGTTGGGTGATGCACAACTGTATACCGAATTCCGACAACAGTTTTCTGTAAGTGCTTGACTTTAAATCGTAGGATAAGCTATGCAATAAATGATGAATGTCCTCTAGTCTTCAACCGAAGGTGCTCCACTGCTCTTATTTCGTGACGGATATATAAGACTTGAGAGTCTTCTATTGGCGATCGCTGCTGGAGCAGATATCCGCCACGCCCTTCCCGATCCGGGAGAGCCACCATGTATCAGACGATTTCTCAGAGCCGAGACAGAATCATCGGGATCTTCGAACAGCAATGACGAAGTGATTACCGTTCCAGATTGGTTGACGACGCTGTTGAACCGGTTTTACCGATCTTTTGTAATAGCAGGCGGACCCGAGGAGATCGTGGGGCTATCCCAAGCTGTGCGACAGTCTGTTGCTGATAAATTGACTCTACTAGACGAGAACCGGGTTCCAGTGTCTGTCCTGGATGCTGCGGCAGATGAGGTACACGAACTGCTGTACAAGCGATTTTACCCCGAATTTTTGGCTTCCAAGCGAGGAAAATCACCTGTAGCAGATTTGGAGGAAGCTGTAGGCCGCCTAAGTCTCGATGCAGCCTTGACCCGGAAAGACGGCGGCCGAAAACGAGTGTCGAGTCTGAGTAGTGAGGACTCGGACTCCTCGGCAGCGTCTAAAGGGCGCCGAAAATGGCTTGGACTTGGAAAAGGTGTCGGCAATCCTGTCGGGAATCCCAATCCCAACAAGTCGAGAGCAAGTTCAGTTGATGGAGAGGAACCAGAATTGGAGCTGCAGTACACTCGGGACTGTTTCATCCGAGTGCTGTATCATCAGGAGCTGTATGCGGAATTGGTTGAGTTTGCCAAGGTGAGTACCGGATGCGCCGGTCGTAATGTCGAACGAAAACTCTAAACGGCGAGAGTAGGAAACACTTTGCCTGGAAAATATCATGTTTTACGAAGCGTATATCCGACTGGAACTCCAAATATCCGAAGCGCTACCGGAATTCGCAGGAGTTCCCAAACCCGAAATAGGGTTAACCCGCTGCCTCCTGCGCTTCCTGGAACAGAACACTAGCACCGTTGCCAATCCAACCACAACCACGCACATGATTCCAGCCTCCATCATGGACCACGTCCTCCTTTTTTACTCTGCTTTCATCATGCCCGGCGCCCAACATGAAGTCAACATCTCCCACGCCATCCGCCGCGGTATCATTACACAACTTCAACAGCGTGACGAGGCTGGCGTACCCGCCGTCGTTGCACCTGCGGGGATATCCGTCACAGTTTTTGATCCAGCGGTCGACGAAATCCTCGATCTTCTGTATCGCAACACCTTTCATCTCTTCCTGAAGCACCGCGAGCGGAAGAATGCATCAAAACGGAGTGATTCGGGCAAAGGAGACATATCACAGTTTATATATTGACACTTTCCCTTTTTCAGCATTTTCTTGAGCATAGATAGAATAGACTTATTTTTATAGACCATGTGTTCGATTGTATGTAATTTTCCTTTTTTCGCTACTATGGTGGGGGTGAATCGACGGATGTTTGATAATAGCAATGCATGAACGTTTCGTTATTTTTTGACAAGTTTTTGAATGCTTAATATCGCATAATGTGCGTCAGATTGTACGCGTCAGGTGAGGCAAGCGCCAACACGGTTAAAGTCGCCCAAGACGACGCTGTGGAAATTGGGTCTTTTATCATACATAACTGCCCTCCATGTCCAGTCTCGAAGCGCTAGAAACAGTGGAAGACCTCCCAACAGCTGCCGACCTGCGCGCTGCCAATGCAGAACTACTAGATGCCTCTATTCAGTTGCCTCCCACCCCCTCGGAGCTGGAAGAAAGGCAACCAACTCTACCTCTACAGCAAGCAAAGCAGCCCTCGTCGTTTGGATGGCAAGGGTTTTCTTGGGGAGGACTTGTTGACGCCGTGAAGAAACAAAGCGAAGCTGTCGTAGACGTTTATAAGCGTGACCTTTCGGAACTTGTTTCAGTCGTTACGACAGAATCCACGACGCAGTTTGACAAGATTTCACATACCCTCAAAGACACATTTGCAGAAATTAGTGCCCCTACCGAACATGATAATAAACATGAATCCACTCCTGAGGATCTTTCTGCTATTGCGGTTGGTGATATGGTCCTCGCTGGTCCGGGCTCTGGGACCGTCACCCCTAGAGCAGACAAGACGCTGGACTTGAGCGCATTGGATGAACTGACGGTCAAAGCAGATAAATTGTTGGGAAAGTTTAGTGAGGGATTGACGCAGTTTTTGAGTTCGGCTGTAACGATTGTACCCGGTGAAGAAGTGCAGGAGCATGTCAGCAAAACGAAAAGCAAACCGGTCAAGCGAGATGTGATCTTCAACCGCAAAGCTGCTCTGCTCGCCTCCCTCAAAGCCGACCCATCTACCTACCAAACGGATCCCTCAAAGTCAACAGACGAAGAATTTTGCGCCCGATTCAAGACCTTTCAAGAAACGTTCACGACCCCCAATCAGGAAATCGCTGTGCTAGAACAGGACCCAGTGGTGAAAGGAATGCTGGCACAGTTTGTACCGAGCGAAATGTCTTTCAACGAATTTTGGCTGCGATACTTTTTCCGAATTGCGGAGGTAGATAGAGAAGAAGCGGTTAGAAAAGAGCTGATGAACCTTTCAGAGCAAGACGAGGAGGCATTTTCGTGGGGATCTGAAGATGAAGAAGAGGAGGAGGAGGTTGGCGGAGATGCTAAAGCTGGACCTGAAGAAAAGGATGCAACTCGGACGTCCGAAACTATGTCTGAGGAAGCATCGGAACAAATCGACACTGCTTTACAAGATGATTCGGCCTCTGAGATTGCGTCGACAGAGTTTACAGCAAACCCGCGTCTCGAAACCTCCCCATCAAAGGAATCGTCAACATCCCCGAATCCGGCATCTTCCCAAGAAACCTCAGAAACCCAGTCTCCCAGCCCGCGCCCTACGCACCTCGCCGCAAAGCGGAGCATGGACTCCACAGACAGCTTCGAAGTCGTCAACGGACCCGCAGGGCAGTCCAGTCCATCCCCCGACCCAAAGGCGGAAGAGGATGATGATTGGGGAAATTGGGAGTGAGTTTAGTCAGTTGGGTGCGATTATAACTGCTGTAAATACCACTTTTATTCCATTTATACATTTTTGTCACCAAAGCTGATCGCATACTATTGTGGCCCACATGCAAAATGATCAGGAACCCAGTGGTATTCAAAGCGCAAGGAAAAAGGAACATAAAAGAGAAACACTACCTACAAGAAAAAAAAAAAAATACTAGCGCGATTCAAACAAACTAATCTAAGCCCATCCCCCAGCTATTCCCTACATTATGCGGCCACCTCATACAGCTTCTTGCGCCATGTTATCCGATGGTCCCACTGCTGCGATGCCTTTTTCCGGCGACCCAGGTTGAGAAATATCCATGTCATTGCCCCCTTCATTCTTTTCTCGCTTCTCTTCAGTGTCCCTAAATCATACAACCTCGTTAACGACCCCGTCATTATGACGAAGCCAATTTGCCACACTCACCAAGGAATAGAAAACCTGGTCACTCTTGGCTTATCTACCAAAATACTCCTCTGCAATTTCTCAAACAACGGCTTTGGGGGTGGTTCGTCCCTCATTAATTCATCCGTGTAGTCGTTGTTCACATAATATCCCACTCGAACAAACTCCCGGTCTCGGTAAGAACACATGAGAAGAATGACGGTGACGCCTACAACGTCTTCAGGTGGAATGCGGCTGGGGTCTGGGTGTGGCGCCTGGTACGAGATAGTGGTGAGCAAGAATCTGGACATTGTGCTGACTTGTATGCTTACCTCTAGCATGAATTTACTTGTTCCAACTGGGACGGGGCCGACCATGACAGATTCGAGGGTTTGGTCGTGTTGCTCGCTTTCGGCGGATCCGACGTAAACCACCTTGAACTCCAAATCTTTTCGGGAGTGGGGGCAAGCATATGAATAAAGGATGATACGGACTCGTAACAATTCAAATAAATCTTACCTTCCTGTAACTCTGCAATAACCTCAAATGTAATCTCGATTTGAAATGGGTCAAAGAAAGAGCATGGGTTGTTCAAAATCTAACGAAACTCTTCCCGTTAGCCCTAGCCTCCGAAACTGACTAGTAAAGAGCGAAACCAACCTCCACGTTAACAATATTGACCAAACTCATGGTGCCGGCAGGTATGGGTGGGGTGAATAGAAAGTACCTGGCACCCTGATCGGTAGATGGAAGCGAGACGGGAACGAGGGACGGAGAGCCGGAGAGGGCGGACGTTTGGGCGGAATCTTGACATGTCCGGCAGCAGCATGTCCGAAGCACGTGAGTAAATGGTTACACAGATATCGCAACCGCGTTTGTTTATCTTCCCCCAACTTGCTATGATAGCATACTGCTCGCTTTCCTATTGGGGAAGAAGAAGAGTGTTAAATAGCACTTTATGACATGTGTGGGCAAAGGTACCTTCAGCCAATGACAAAACATGAATTATCATCGATGAAGTAATTTGGTCTTGATTGCTTCCCAAGTGCGCATGTATGATATACACGAATACAATTACTTTCATATTGTCATTTTTGCTGAGAATTCAGTTGAATATTTCGACTGACATTTCTTTTTGTCTGCACACTACGAAGCACGTAGCACTACAACAATTCTATTGGATAAAAGAAACATCCCACATAAGCATTAAACTTGCCCATTTTCAGTCTCCAGTAATACCCTACATCTTTCCTGAACCTCAGAGATAGACGGTCTTACCCGCCAATCCGTAACAGTACATGATTCAATCAATGCACGGAACGTGGCACCATAAGGGTCTCGTCCCGGGAACGACAGTCGCCCACTAACGGCTGCTGTCATGCTACCATCGACTAAAGAGACAACATAAGTTTATTATTTGCTCTGCACCCATGGGAACAAATAATGAATAAGAGAACATACACGGAGAGTTGCGATAAGCCATTGCATAGATTGTACATCCCAATGCCCTGATGACACCATGTGAGTGATGACAATCGTCAAATTCCAGTTGCAAGCCAACCACGTACCACACATCCGACCTCTCGTCAATCTCTCCATTCGACGGTGGATCAAAGAGCTCTGGCGCACGGAATGGTGCAGTAGCCGTTTCTGCACATAATTCCTGCAATGCCAGAGCTTCCCTTCGAGACGATATTTTGACTCGCGCTTCGCTAACGGATCCAAGATCCATCAACACACCGTGTCCCTCCGCGGATATGAGAATATTCGCTGGCTTGAGGTCGCGGAAGGCAAGTGGTGGATCTTGTGTGCTAAAACGGCAAAGACACGTCAAATGGGTAAAATGACTGCAAATTATGGGAATAAACGTACTGGAAGGCAGTGAGACCGGCGCACACATCCACTGCGAGGTTCAGGATGGTTTTTAGAGGAATGAATTCGTTGAGAGGTGTCCGATCTATAAGATCCTGTACCTGGAGACCCAATATTTCACATTTTTAGTCTGATCACTCTTCACATCTGATTCTGTATGTGAGAAACCTACCGTTCCCTTCTCGTAAAACGGTAGCAGTAAGAGGCCCTCCACCACACTTCCACCCTCCTTAAGGATCATAGAATCCACCAACGTGACGACATGCTCACTCCTAACAAGCTTATGTGCCTCAATCTCCTTCCGCAAGCGTTCCTCATGCTCTGGCAATTGGACTCGAACCCTCTTCAATGCAAACAAGCTACCAGCATCATCTTTAACGAGGTATACAAAGGAAAACCCTCCTTCGCCCAGTGGTTTGACGGTGCGAAGACGTCGTGCGTTAAGTGTCAGAACTGGAGATGGTTTGAAGCGGGAAAAAAAGCTCATGAATGCTGTGTAGATGCTTGCCAAGAATGCACTGAAATAGAGGAAGGGTGTGGAGAGACGTGAACTTGATGCTCCCATAGGTTCGGAGATGTGGAGGGATTGGAAGGCGGGCATATGTTGAGATGACAAGCGAAAAGGATGAGAATGGTTGAAGAATGAAGAGAGCGAATCTCCGACGGGGCTGAGACGGTTCCTCCGAAATTCGAATCGCCAAACCAAGCCAAACGCGCTTGAAGCAGCGCGTGCTTTTGTTCTGTTCCTCGTCGTCAGCTTGTTCGGGGTCTGTAGAAATGGCATCAGTTTCCATTATCAACCTTCCAGCCCACTCGGCGCTGATTAATGTGGTCAAGGTTCAAAACTGGGACTTTGCTACGGCCGCGAAAGCAAGCATAGGAGGACTCCTTCCCTTCATTGAAGAGCACAACCTTCGCCCACTTTTGGCTTCTTCACCCGCCTCAGTCGGCCTGTGCTCCCGCAAATTCATAGATGGCAGACCATCTCTCTATGCAATGGGATTCATTGCTCCAAATGAGTCGGACATCCCGGCCTCTGTTCCGCGCGTGTCTGGAGACACGTCTGCCGAAGGTCTTGCTCTGTTGACATTCCCGGCTGGAGAGTGGGCAACTTTAAAGCTCAAGGGGTCGTATGCAGGAATTGCTGGTGCTTTTGACACAGTAGTGGAATTTGTAAAGGAAGATGGTAGGGAGGTGGACTCTGAGCGCGTATTCTGTGAGAGGTATCTGAATGACTGTCGCAAGGTGGACACGGAGGATTTAGAAACCGATATTCTAGTGCCCATCAAATAGATGTATCAACAGCAATGGTTCTGTATATATACAATAGTTAACCATGCTTAACATGCCCGTTCAAGTTGCATATATGGATTAATGGACAATCGCATCAGTACAGTAAGTCATTCACGATGGGCGTGTACCACTATGAGGACAAGAATATTCATCCCATTATTGCCAAGTATACTTCCACAAAGTCTCCATAACACTCTAGATAGCAGCTGATTTCCGAGTTGCTGATGGCCTTCAGTCGCGAGTCGCTCCGTCAAATGTCAATGTAAAGGAGTTAACTGTCTATCAAAACACTATGGAATGGTAATGATAGAAATAGATGCGTCTTCCTTATCATACTGATATTGAGCGCTGACGGGGCGGCTATAAAGCATTAAATGGCGGAATGTTTTGTGGGTGGCCTTTCGCATGCATGGCTGCGGGTGATTAGGTAGGGGTTCAGTCTCCCCTAGCTACTTTCTCGCCCTCGTAGCATCGACTGTTACACCTTAAATTGTCATGACTTTATCAGTAGCAGTATACACCTGCTATTGTTGGCATCTGGGGTACCTATAGGCAATACTACTTCGGTTAAGACGACAATTGTAAACCCCTCATCTGTGTTTTTGAATAGAAGTCTGACTAGTCTATTCACTGACTGCACACAACATTCATGATTAAGAAGATGAAAAAGAATTTTCTTATCAAAACAATATCCTAGATTTACACCAAATTTCCAATGCTAGTTGCTGACAAGGAGCATTCATCACATAATCCAACCCTGGTAGGTTTCTAAAGGTCTGAGCAAAGTCATGGAGAGTGACAGCGATTGCGTCTGTTTGAAGATTCTCGAATTATGTTAACTATGAATGGGGGATCATCCAGCGGTGCATGGCAGTCGCTACACGGCAACCCACCACTTGCATTGTTTAACGCTTTCCATGCTGACGTAATCGTCGGAGAAAGTCCGTGCATGCTCCATCTCCACAATGTGCTTCAAGTATGCGACTTCAGAAGAATCTTCTTAAACAAACAGCGCGAAAATAGCTTTTGTGAACATCGTGTGACTTCAGTGCCCCATAGGGTTTGGTTTATTTTGAATCCCGTGTGGGTAATGCGCTCCCTTGGGCTGACCCCCAATAAACACGCCGGCCCATCCATCATGAATAGGAAGCTCGCGTCAGCACGTTTCTAGAGCTCACAAACAGTGGCTGCATCAAACCTTCGAGTCGTCCACCATGGGAAACAGTTTCCTACCGTGGTTTTCGGTTCTAGAAAAATGTAGAGAGGGTATTGTAGCAACAAAATATGACCACGAATATGGACATCCAAAGAACATAGCCCCTGTACGGGTGGGATACTTGACTCAAATTGCTATTCATGTAATTCCTGGTTTACATTAGACACGGGTGAATGGGGCTTGCAATATGTCGTCCAAGCCATTTCACTAAGTCGTAAATGATTGGCGCCTCCCCTCTAGGGTGGAGAAATAGAAGGATACTATTTTGAAGATGCCTGTCTCTCCAATGGCTATGGTTGCTTCTAGAGTCTGTGGAACCTAAGAGCTCAATTCCAATGGGAAGAGTTGGCTGCAGAAGGTACGAATAGTGTACATAAACAAAGCCCCGCTTGTGGCGGGTGATTGTTCAGTTCACATATAAATCCATCCTGGGCCATCCGCTCCTCCGAACCTTCACACTCCCTCAGTCTGGTTCTTAGAATCATCCCGTCGATCTACCTTGACTTAGAAAAAACTTGCAATGGTGTTAGTCACAGAAACCACTCCGGCAAAGCCGGTCGTGGATGAGGAGACCGGGAACAAGTTCCTTGGACGGATCCGTGTCCCCCTTTCGATTCTTTTCATGGGTGAGTAGTCAAATTGGAGAGGATGGGTATTTTCTGAAAATATTAATGACATTGCTTCTTGGAATATAGTTGTGACATTGGCTCTCGGTGCTGCACTCAGCGTTACGATTGGTGTGATTTCGATCGTCAAGGGGAACCAATCCATTGCGAGCACATCCCAAGACCTCCGTGCAATGACCATGAACCGCGCTTATGACCGAGTTAATACCATGCTCGGGACCGCCAGCTCTCTTCTCTTCACCCTTACGAACAGTACTATGATGTACAAGTACTTCAACAGCGGCACGCAAGACGAAATTCTTAGCCGCGACATGCTGTCCAACATGGACTTGCTTACTCTCCACTGGCAAATGGCGAACCAGAACCCTTTCATCGGTGCTACAGGGTGGTACATGGAGCAGAACTCAAACTATATGGCTACATACTCTCGAGCGAATTTCATTGCCTACAGCGACGACACAACTCGGGCGGTGCTTGGATCTAGCGCAAACTGGAATCAAACGCAAACCCGATGCAATGACACCGTCCGTTGGTTTGACGCTAGTGGCAATCGGACTTTGAGCGGTTCTTGTGTCATGAACTCAATGCTCGTTCGCGGCGTGAAAGCGGACAATTCGTTGGACTTTGATCACGCAGTTATTAGTCGCGGTGACTGGAACTTGACTCGAATGTGGTCGCAGCCTTACAGTTCTACAGGAAAGCCGGTGTGGGGTACCATTACCTACAGTACCAACCCTGTATTGCGCACATTCCTTGTCCCTCTGATTCAACCCATCTGGTATGTTATCTCAGAATCGCATCCTATCAGTCATAGCCCTTTTATTCATTCATTTTTGGCAATGCAGGTATGGCCAACCAGTAGGGACAGCCACCGCGGGTCAGACATTCTTTGGTGCGCAATTTGTCACAATGACACTCAAATCCCTGGAAACCTACATTCCGACAATCGTCCCAACAGCCAACGCTATCCTCTCCTTTATGGATACTACCGGGACCCTCGTTGCTTCCAGTCAAGCAGGAGCAGCCGCTAGCACCGCTACAGGTGCCCGCTACAAGGGATGGAATAGTCCCAACCCTATGGTCGCTGCAACAGCCAAATACATGTTTCCCCAATACGCCGATGACGCCGCCTATATCCAAGCGGTATCTAATTTCGAAGACTTTTCGGGTCAGTTTGAAGTGGACGGCGTTAAATATCTTTTGGACTGCCGCTGGGTTGGCGACCAATGGGGATTGAAATGGCTCATGATCATGACCATTCCTTACGCCGACTTCTATGGAACTGTCGACGCCGCCAAGCGACAAATCGTGTATGCTTGCATTGGTCTAGGAATCTCTGGCTTCCTCATCGCCATTGCCACATCCCTCATCGTCATTCTTCCCATCCGCCGTCTCAATATCGTTATGGGTGAAGCACTCAACTTTGACTTCTCCGCCCTCCGTAACGGATACCTCCAGAGACGATCGGCGTTCAAGGAAATTGCCGAGATGCAATCGACTTTTGCCCTCATGTTGGCTAAATTTGCCACTGCGATTCAAAACAACAAGAACTTGGGTAATAGGAAGTTGTCCGAGAAATCTAGTGACCCGGGACGGCCCGCTCAAACGACTACGTCAAATAGTGGAAGCTTGGCTGGCACAGTTAGTAACCAGTATCAAAGACCTCTGCTTACTGGTGGACGAACTGGCATGGATGCAGTGGTAGAGGGCACCGAGACTAGTGCTAGTAAATTTTAATAGTTGCGAGGTGGGATGTGTGGTTATACCTTTGGGCTAGGGACTACTCTGCGTTTTCTTTCCCTCTATATCAATATAATTGCCTTTTCACAATCATGCAACTGCATCATTACGTAAAAATACCTTGTAGGCAAAAGAATTTATGGAAACACTCCATTTCCATTGACGCACTATATTGGCATCGCTGCCATACGACTGACTGAACATACCCTGCACAATTCTAGAGTGAAAGCAGGCAATTCTAATTAGCGTTTCCTATTGGAATCTGACAGATAGAGTTTGCTCCACATTTCAACCCCTGCACAATTCTAGAGTGAAAGCAGGCAATTCTAATTAGCGTTTCCTATTGGAATCTGACAGATAGAGTTTGCTCCACATTTCAACCCCTGCACAATTCTAGAGTGAAAGCAGGCAATTCTAATTAGCGTTTCCTATTGGAATCTAACAGATAGAGTTTGCTCCACATTTCAATGTCGAACCTCACCAAAATGGATTTTAGGCTAGGAGTTATGGCGGCAAGCACTCCAAGATTTTCAATATTGAACATTACAAAGTATTCAGATTGCTCCACTATTTCACTATTGACCTCATGAATCTCAGGCTTACTGCGCAAGTTATTCTGCAGCAGGTCTTGGTTCTCATTAAATGCCCACCAAGATACTGGATATTTGAGCCTTACAAATTGATACCAACTGCTCGGCACTATTCCATAAAGATACTCGATATGTGAGCCTTACAGGTTGATACAAATGCTCTGCACTATTTCAATGTTGAATCCGGCCAAATGGACGTAAGCAATTCTGGAGCGGTCCTTGCTCGGAATCTGAGACAGCCTTAGTTTCCTTCAAGCTCCTCTAAAGAGATTCAGTCCCAGATTTAGTTCCCGCTATAATATTTAAACCTAACAAATGTATCTCTATCAGTCATAGCAAGTTTGTGGCGGACTCCTTTTTTAGTCTTCCAAATATTGTTCTAAACTATGGTATCCGTTCGGATTAAGATTAATGCTAATAGGTGTTTGTGGTATTTACCAGAGGCACCCATGTTTCTTATGTCCCCATTCATCGGCCAGTGGGACCCAAACATCTGTATCCCAATGGTCAGCATCAAAAGTAAGCGTCTATCACCCACTGGGGCGTAAAGGAGTCTCTGGTGGCGAACAAATATCCATATGGTAAACATTCAGCTATTATTATCGCCAGATTCAAGTTATTGTCCAAGTGTGCAGAATGTTACACAAACTGACATCTAAATAAGAATTTATAGCCAGATGGACGAATTTGGGACACACTCTAGAAGCTGTCGCATCCACTTGCAAAGGCCGAATCCATGTAGAACAATCGGCCCCGGACCGTAGGTGGCTGCAGGAATTTCCAAACTCCACTGCTCTAGAAACACAGACATTTGGGATGTTGGAACCGTCATCCCGTATCCCTGAGGATAAAAAGGAGCACTTTCTCCAACTTCCCCTTCATCAGCTCAACTCAAAAGTCGTTGCCAACAAACAAGTCAATCAAGCCCAAACTTGATACCTTCTTCTATCTTTTCATACCCTTATACCTCTTTCAAGAATGAAATCAGTCGCTGTCGCTGCTGCGCTTGTGGCCTCTCTGGCCGCTGCTGGTGCTCAGATAGTTACCCTCCCGCACGGAGGGAAACTCAAGGGTAGCAAGGTCAGTTATTCTAACTGCTTTTCTATATTTATTGTATTGCATTTCCTCATTTTTGTGTGGTTTTCATTAGGGACCCGGATTCGATGAGTATCACGGAGTACCCTTCGCTGCTCCCCCTACTGGGAATCTTCGTTGGAAGTCCCCTCAGCCTCCGTCCCAATGGAACGGTGTCCGTGACGCAACCAAATGGGGAGGAAGTTGCGTTCAATTTGATCCTAACGCACAATACCCAAACAACTTCCCTCTTTACGAGTTCATGAGCGATCTCATTTCTCCTGATGCTTCCAAAGCTCCAAACAGTGAGGACTGTTTATACCTGAATGTTTACGTTCCCCGCGGTGGAGCCAAGAATAAGCCCGTTGTCATGTTCTTGCACGGTGGTGGTCTTATTTTCGGTGGTGCTGCCCAGCCAGTTCTTGATGGTTCCTTCTTGGCTGCCTCCAACAAGGACGCTATCATCGTTACGGCGAACTACCGCCTCGGTGCCTTTGGATACCTCGGCTCTTCTGAACTTGCTGCCGACAACACAGACGGATCTACCGGTAACTTCGGTTGGTTGGATCAGACTGCCGCATTGCAGTGGATCCAAGACAACATTAGCGCTTTTGGCGGTGACCCCACGCGTGTGACTCTCTGGGGTCAATCAGCCGGTGCCCAATCTGTTCTATGGCATCTCATCTACACGAACCAGAAGGCTGAGGCTGCCGGAAAGCCTAAGCTCTTCCAACAAGTCGTTATGGACTCTCCCAACCCCCCATTGAAGCCCTACGCTCTTGCCACCGCTCAAATGCGTTTCAACAACATGGTCACATCCTTCAACTGCGCCGGAGCATCAGCGGCGGACACAATCGCATGTCTCCGCTCCAAGACCACTGACGAGATTAATAACTACCAACGGGACCTTTGGACCACTCTGTACCGCGCCAATGGCGCTGGTCCCTTCGCCATGACCGTTGACGGTGCGGCAATTCCCGTCAATGCATGGGCCAAGTTCTTGGCAGGTGAATACGACCACGATGTCAAAATTCTCATCGGAGGTAACGGCAATGAAGGAACCGGTTTCCTCCGTGAGGATGAGCCATTCCCTACTTTGGACGCCTTCATAGCCGGTCGCTTTGGTTGGGTTCCTGCCAGCTACCGTCAGCAGATCGTCAACAATGTGTATCCCAGCACCACTCTCACACTCCGGGAACAGAAAGTTGGAGTGTATGGTGACTTGTTGTTCAATTGTCCCAATCGCTACCTTGCTCGTAAATGGGCCAGCAGCAACCCCAAGGTCTGGTACTACAAATTCACCGAGCAGACCAACTTCACCAACGACACCATCCTACTCGGATCTCCTCACGCTTCCGAATTGGCCTACTTCTTCAACCACCTACCTGCCCTAGAACGTAAAGACGAGTTCCTCCTTGCCTACCGCATGAGCCAGGCGATCTTGAACTTTGTCACTGCCGGTGACCCTAATGGCGCCAAGAAACCCAAAGAGGACAAAAAGCGCAAAGACCAGGTTGTTTGGCCAGCTTATACAGGGGCCGGTGGCAGCGTCATCAACTTTGATGCAGAAACCAAAATCATCACAGACGCTAACGCCAATTGCGACTTCTTCGATGGAATGTACAATGCCCTTCTGCCTTAAAAACCTAAACAACCAGTTCGCCTAAACAAAAACATAAAGAAAATCACCAACATTTCAAAAAGCGTAATGATAGAAATAAAACAATAGAAAACCCGTAGAAACTATTTAAGAAAGTAGAAACTCTAGGCAGAACTGTAACAAAACGAAAATTAAAAATACTCTATTATCAGAAAATAAAAAACCGCTTAAGTGTGCTACTAGAATATGTGTTGGCTCAACTTGCTTCTTCCTGTTGCGGTCTTCCTGCCTACATCCTTTCGCCTTTTCGTAATATACGGTAAGATAAGATACTTTCTCTGGGCGTAAGACTTCAAATCTGAGCGCCCTCCCAGATCTCATATGAATGACACTTTGGCCCATAAGAGCTGTCAAATAACCACTGGTGCTCGATCCTCGGATATCATCTGAATGTTGGCACAATTTGAATGGAACATGGCTTATGAACCCTAATTGTACCGTCTGGTCTTCTACTACTTTTCATAGCTGCTTTCAGCGCGGCATCGTTTACTCGAAAGGGCCAGAATGTCTTCCCAGAGTCTTCTGAAAATGTGACCCAGCTGTTCTAGCCTAATACCAACTTGGAACGTAGCTAGCATGGTCTTGTGCTGTGCCTTTCTGATCTTCCTTGTCAAGGACATTGACTTTTACGCCAGACAAAGGATTTGATATGGATGGTATCATCACCATAATAATCTTAATTATCATTCACTACGCCAAGATGGTAAACAAAGCCTGCGATAGAAAACCCGCCAGACTGCACACGAAGGTATTTCTTTCATTCGGTTATTTATTCAATTCCAATCTTTCCAGCATTCCCAAATTTCAGAAACTTGCCAAACCGAAAGTCGGTTCGCCGGAAGGCGTCGCTTACGTCTGATATCAAGGCGTTCTGCGAGGTGTACAATTAGACGGGCAACACTTACAAATGCTCAACTGTTCACGACGAGGAATAAGTACTCACCGCAGCTTTTGCCACTGCTTTTTTAGGTGTAATGCCACCAGGATCCAGCTTCTGATCTGCATGAGAACGAAGTCAGCTTACTGGTCCCAACAGCAGCACCGTAAAACTGAAACCCATTGCTTCTCACCATAAATCAAGCACACTACGCATTCCCCCTCTCGTCCCACCCCTAGCTTGTCAAGCGTCTTCAAACTTTTCTCGCCCTCCCACTCTACACTCCCCGCACAGCATACACGTAACAGAACATCCTCGCTCAAGAAAGGCTTGAAAACCGGACATGCTTTAACCAAATGACACAAGTCTGCACACGTTGTCCGGTCGTAGCCTTCCAGTAATGCAATTCTGGTTTTGGGACCGGGGCTGGTAGGAAGGTGGAGGTATACTGTTACTGTTGTTGGGCGAGTTGAAGACCGGCGGGTAGGTCGGATATCTGTGCCGGAGATGGTGCTGGTGGTCGTAGGAGGCATGGCGAAAGGCGTTGGCGGGAGGACGAGGGGGAAGTTTGACATTTGGGGAAGGTAGCAGTGTTTTCCTGGTTGGGTGCTCCACAGGTTGAGGATTAGGTAAGGTCGGATTCAGGGTATTTGGGGGATTTGTTTTTACAATCACATCCAAGAGTTAGGGGGGCACTTTGTAAACAGCTCGTATGATAACAGAATCAAGACGTAAATATCAACAAAAAACCTGTATATTCCGTGTAGTTTGTTGCATCAAAGTTAATTTTAGTTATTCATTCATCATGCACGGAAAAACGGAAACTTTAAGATGAGTTGCGAAAGGATATCTTCCCGCTAGGTCTTCTATAAGTTAGGTTGCAGCAAATGTGATCGGTCGGGGCAATTTGCCAGGTTTTTTCGTGAAATAGCGTAGAAAGGGCATTCTAAATATGATTCAACACACATACCTTTAGACTATAGGGCTGAGAACCTGGTGCTCCACATGCAGAAGGCTACAAAACTGTGGTGCTTACAAAGTAGAATCTGCTTTCAGGAAGTCGTCGTAGACAGTTATGTGACTGTTCAAATCCTAAAAATCTGCATATTGTGATGACGCCTAGCTGGTCTTTGGTCGTAATCTCGCTGGGGACATTTGTCATTAGACAGCAGCATACCCTTTTGGGGGGAACACCGAATAATGAAGTTTGTGATTCTTTTGGCGTATAAACGATCCGCGCCTTTCCATCCCAAGCAGAGGGTGCAGCGAAATCCTATCAAGACCAATCCCTTTTAGCGCACATTCTACTTCAAGGTCCTCTAACAATTCTTTCAGGTTAATCCCCTTAGGTGTTCAAGAAAAGGAGGTCCTGTTCGCTCTTTATTTGACCTGATGTAAAAATACAAGGTCTCTTCTATCCACACGGAGACTCGGATCGGCAATCCCGCCATCAGCAGCGTGGCTTATAATATCAGAAGGATGTTCTTTTCCGTTTTGCATGGGGCCTGTGCGGTTTCTGCGGGGGAATGGTGGCAGACTATTCAAAGGCTCGCACAAGTGGAATCGGGCACGGATTGCCATCATGTAAAGAGTGCTATTGCCCAAAATTAATCGGATCCCCGCCATTGTCCAAAGCTAGTGGCCATCACAGTTAGTATCCGCGAATGATAGTATCCGTACGTTCCTTCTTCCCGTCCTACGGTGCACCTCGAACCCTAAGCTTCCTCTTCCCCATCTCCCGTGCAATAGCAACTCCATGTACACTACGCCCAAAGCTCTTCGTCGGAAGGGACTTGAACGTTCGTGCCCCAGAGTCGTACTTGTAAAACTCGGCCACGCTATGTGTATCTAGGACATCCGGTCCTACACCATATAACCTCAGCGCGTGGTCAAGTTCAGGGTCATAAGAGTATAAACCTCGGAACGAATGATTTTTGACGTCCCGAAAGAGGATGATAAAGTGAGTTGATGGGCTTGTGCTCAAGTCCTGAGGAAATAAGAGTTCAAGCCACTATTTCTCTGAATCGGATCTGGTAAAAGAGGCTCTCACGTACCTCCAAAACTTCCTGCTTCGTCTGTTCATTAACTGCACCAGCTAAACAAACATGTATAAGTGCATTTCGGATCAGAAGACGATTAGATTGTTCTTTAGGCTGTTTCAAAGGTTTTGGTGGAGGTGTTTTTGATGGCGCAAGTGATGCGTTGATTGGCTTTTGCGCACGGAGCGCTTTCTTTTTTAAAAGTAGTTGACGCTGTTCGGCTTCTCTTTGCCTGTTGAAGGGCTAGTCAGATATTTCTGTCGACGAGTCAACCAAAGAATATTAACCAACCGTCTCATCTCCTCCTTGGCCTTCTGATCCTCTTCTCGTGCTTTGTTGGCCCTTTCTCGCTCAGCCTTCCTAGCAGCCTCCATCCGCTTGAATGATTCGAGCTTTTTTGTCTAATAACAATAAGAGCTAAATTTAATGAACTCGGTAGATGTCTGTGAGGGCAAAGACTTTATAAGAACCTTGAGCTGTGCCAATCTCTCGGAAGGTTTCTGAACACGGGGTGTTGACTGAGTGAGCTTTTCGTCATCAGGAAGGGGAACCTCATCATCATTCGACGATACTGGGGACTGCACGGGATAGTGCAGTAGCCCAGCTGGCGGACATTTCCTGGGCCCGGACTGCACATTGGAGTTGATAGGTGTACGGGGCATGACACCTATGGAGAGCTGGTCACCAGCATCTGAATTTGACATGGCAGGGTTTGATTGCATTGCATCGGGCGGGGCATCCAACTCTTCATCGCTTGATGATGATGTGTCATCAAGAGGGTAATGCATCAGTCCAGTTGGAGGGTGCGTTCCCTTGGACGACGCGCCTGCATATAGATTGGACTTGGGATGTTCTGAGCTTTCCTGTTCGTCAAGGTCAAGTGGGTGCTGCCTTGAAACGGGCGCTGGGGATGCCTGCGTGCTTGATTCGGCAGCAGGGGCAATGCTAAATTCACTGGCCTTTATGGTGGGCGGTGCGAAAGGGCGCGTAGGTTGGGATACGGTTTGATTAGGTTTATTTATGACTGGGGGACGTGGTATGAACGAGCATCTTCTTGGAGAGGTTTGTTGAGGTGCGAAGGCAGGAGACGTTGTCTGCTGATTATTGCTCGTATGTTCCTCTTCATCGTCCGTCGTCCATTCTGCATCTTTATCTTCTTCTGACCCCTCATCTTCTGTTACCCATTCTTCGTCATCCTCCTTCGTTGGCAGCCAGGTGGATGTGGAAGGAAGGGATTTTGTAGATGACGGCCGGTTGGTGAATTCTTTCACCATCTTTTCGATAGGCAGGTTCTCTTCTTTTGGATATCCACTCAGCTGCTGTTGATCACATGTGCGCACCCCCTTGGTATCCTCATGTTGTGTCGTGTCATCATCGCTATCTACCAAAAGCGACTGAGCAAGCTGATGCACCACAATCCTCCCGTCTTCCCTCAACTCAGATATAACATCACCGCGCTCAATTTCTCTCGCAGCAACAGTATCTAGCTGGTGATGTGGTACAGGTAGTTGCTCAGTCCATGTCTTGATTTCCACACCTTCGCGGGAGCCATAACGACTATCCCTTAGCTCATCATCTTTGTCTGACTCTTGTTGCGAAGCTTCAGTTGCTAGTTTGGTCGGATGGCGTTCGATGAAATTCTCTACGGATGTATCACGAAGGCGTAGTCTATACTGACTTTCGTCCCGCATCTTTCGATCACCCGCTTTTTGATTCAGGTTAATAGGAAGTTGTGAAACCTCAACGTCACGTCTACATTCACTTCCTACGACTGAAGTCTTGTTTGCGATGTCCGGTAACTTATCCACGGATGTTGAAAATCGCAAGGTGGCAGTCTCCGCTTTCGATATTTGTATTGGTGGTAAACTAACCACCTGTTCCTGCTCTCTGATCTCTTGGGTGCGAACAGGTAGGGAAGGAAAGGTAGGCATATGGCTCAAACCGAACTCATCTTCCCATTCTACATAATGGGGAGCACTTTCGCGGGGGCGGCGCGTTCGAGACTTCTTTCCTGCTTGATGTGAACTTAATACTTTCAGTGGTGCATCTGCCCTGGTAGATGTGACTTTGAATTCATTGATTATCGCAGTAGGTTTGCGTGTGTGTGCCGGAGTGGAAATGCCGTTTGGCTTTAGTTGCTTAATGTACGAACCGGAGGGCGAAATTTCCGCGATTTTCTTGGTGTCATTAACGGCAGGAGGTTGAGATGTATCTTCGTCGCTGATTGTCTCGGCGACGTCGTCGGTTGATCCATGCGCTTTCTGATACTCGATATCCTGCCCTCCGATGGCAATATCATGCCCTGTTTCAGCCGGCTGAAGTTCAGCCGACACAGTGGCATTTGCACAGCTGTTGGGTCGTGCGTCAAGTATCGACAAGTTTGCTGGGCTGCAAGAAGCTGTAAGTATAGTGCCACCATTCATTATGGTTCCATTGTGGTAGCCTGCGTCTAGTGCCGGTTCTTCAGAGCTATTTGAAGAGGTTGCTTTTTTGGTGAACGGTTTGTCGCTAACTTTCGCAATACCAGCTTGATGTGCGACTAATTGGTGTTCTTCTCCGTCCCCTAGCATGGCGATTTCGCAGTCTTCCTTCGAGGTAGCACCGTCGATTTGCTCCACCTTGTCAGGGTCTTCCATGGGTTTTGACAGAGCGGCTACGGGCATCCTCTCTGCTTTTGCACTATCACCGGACGAGGCAGTATTGGAACTTCTAATTTCATGTGGGGCCGTTTGGCCTGCTTCCAGTTTTTTTTTCTGCGTCGATTTCGATGTTTTTTTTAATGGGTTAGGTTTGGACGTGTAGGGCTTGTTGCATTGTTTCTGTTCTTCTCGCATCGATTTTGAAGTACTCAGTGGCACCTCCTTCTCGGCTGCTGTCAGCTCAATCAGCACTGTTGTTGCAACTGGAGCTCCATCATTTGTGTACGTCAGCTCCTTACAGAGTCTAAAAAGCTGACACAGGATCGTCATAATCAAGCGCCGAATAGGACCGGCTCCTGCTCCAAAATCAACGCTGACAGTCGCTAGTTCTTCAGCATCCCAGGTTGTGTAAGCGCCTTTCAATTGATCGAAAGCCGTTGCCAAAATCCTCCAGTAGTTTGCCCGATCAGCACACTGGGGCGGTTGGGGTTCTATCAGCTCGAAAGAAAAACGTGAGACATAAATGCAAACTCAAAGATTAACTAAGTAAACTTCGACATACCCAATATGCCTAGGGCCGGAAAGTAGTACCGCACCATACCGCACAGTATCACCCCATCGCTCAAGTCCTTTACAAGCTCTTCAAGCTCCCGTACGCTCTCCATTCCAGTTGTTTCCCGCATTTCAATTACGCATCGGTTAGCCCACACCAGTAGTGCATCTTCGAGATCGTACGGATAGATAGACGAGACATCAAATGTGGTGAAACGCTTTCTTCGAGACACAAGTCAAATAGTCGTCCCTTTGTGCAGGTAGTGAAAGAGAACTCACCCAATATGATCTACAATGTTCCCGACAGACACGTCGGCACAGCTCGCAGCCATAAGTGCTTCAATCAGATTACAATGTATGCTCTACAAGTTCGTTAATACTCGCCACCACAAGGAATGCAATCTGATGCTAACCTCATAGAAAGGTGTATCGTCCGCAATCATTCCCCTAACAGACTCTTTCAGGCTCGCTTTGAATTTAAGGTATCCATTTTTTGTCAGTTCATCTAGGTAGTCAGCACATGTACATCCAAAGAGGGCTGTGGCTGCGAGGCGGTAAAGGTGGCCCTTGCACAAGATTGGGATGATACCAGCGCGCGGAATGACTTTAGACTGGTGTGATATGGTCCAGAATAAGCCATAAGAAAAGGAATATAAAAAACACAGAAAAACTATACATCAGCATACCGCGCCCGTCAAGTCTTGAAGAAGAGCATCAAAATCGGTTTTATTGTCCGCTTGCGTATGTTGAACGAAACGCAGAAGCCATCTTACGGCGGGTTTGAACGATAGCTGGATAACGACGTCATTCTTTGCTAGGACGAGTCTGCCTGAACCTTTCAATAGGCGTACCTCCGTAACCTCGTAATCCCCATCACCCTCGACACCTGCCAATTCCGATTCCAGCATCCTACCCTCGCCAGGTCTCGTATCACCGCGATCGTCGTCATTGACCACTCCCCTCCCCTCTCCCTCATATTGCTTTTTCAAGACTCTCAATACCTCCAAGCACGCACCGTCCTCTCCATTCCGTGCCTGTATGATAACATCATCTCCCAAAGCTGTTTCATGAAGCCCCATTTTCTTAACACCAGCAAGAAGGTCATCGTAAATCCGTTCCTTAATGTTTGCACATTCAAATGCGGAAGTAGTAGAGTACCATGCAAGGTTGACGGAAGTAGGTGATAAGAGGGACAATAGCTGGAACAGATGGTCGTTAGGAACCTTGAGAAACCCATCCACAGGCCGACATGGCACACCTGCAATAAAGCGAATCCTTCCTTGACATCATCTAGCGTCAGCCCATCGCCACCCAGTAGCTCATCAAGCCATTTTAATGTCGCCAAGTTATGCGCTACTTCTCCCATTACAAGATCGCCTAGTCGAACGGTTCAGCGACGGTTCAGCCACGGTTCAGCGACGTTAGGGACGCCGCGATTAAACGCGCTTCACGTAATCAGTTGAAGCCACACTTCGAGCTTCCTTAACGACCGCGCATAGCAACGTAGTGCCCTCAAGGATTAGGTTGACGGTGCTGATACAGCCAGCAAACAACGATGTTCTTGTTCAGTTTCGGCCAGGTGCGACCCCTTGAGCCCGATGAATTTACACTGCACAACAGTGGTCTAATATGGGTCGTATTTTTTAGGAATCTGAAACGTCGCCGGCGGCCGAAGACAATGCCGTTTCCTCGCCATTGGCGCCCTGTAGGCACATTGCCCTGGACGCAGATCTTGTAAGGGATGAAAATCGTTATCTCGACGTTAGTGGAGACTAATCGTATCGAAATGAAGCTTGAAAAACACATACAAGTAATCGGGGAAGTTGTCCCAACAATGGCAGGGAGCTTGCTCAAAAGAAATGTTGCGGATATAAAGTTCGAAATCGCGGAAACGGATGATCTTGAGGATGGTAACTTATTGGCGAACGTTGTTGTGTCACAGACGGACTTGATTCCTGGAGTATATGAAGGTAAAATTACTCGGTTCAATTCCTCGCAGAGAATACCAAGTGATAAATGTGTTTATCCAGGAGGATTGAAAACCTGGGAGTGTGCAGTAGACCTGGTCAACTATCTTGCATCCTTAGACCCAGCAGAGCTACATGGGAAGCGAGTCATAGAGGTGCGATCCCACGTCCTCGCGATGCTGAAGTTCGACTGCTTCTCACATATGTCTAACAGCTGGGGTGTGGATCCTCATTACCAGGCATCTTCTGTCTGACACAGGACGCCGTGGTTGATTTTCAAGACTACGTGAGTCTCTCCCATTTCATTCACTACCACACCCTCTTAATTTCTTATCTGACGTCGACCTCCTATTCAATCAGAACGAAGACGTGCTCCGCCTCGTTACCATCCCAAACGTACTGCTCAACACGACGCAGCGCCCATCCAACCCACCCACACATACATCCGTGACCTTCGATGCTGAATTGGACTTCTCAACACTGTCAAATATTCCTTCGCGCTTTTGGGCTGGAGATTGGGGATCACTGAAGGTAGATTATGGAACCTTGCTATGTGGTTCATATGTACATGCCCCTAACGTGTCTGTCGAACAGGAAACATTAGCAACACTTGCCGAAGATGACAAGTACGACATTGTCCTCACATCGGAGACAATCTACGCATCCGAGTCACACGCTCGACTACTTGACTTGATACAAGCCACTCTCAAGACCGATGGGGTTCTGTAGGTTCTATTCTTTCGAGACTACGCTTTCGCTTTCCTCTTTGTTGAACATATCAAACTAGGTTTGTGGCCGCAAAGACGACGTATTTCGGTTGTTCAGGATCACTTCCCACATTTCTGCATCTCGTACGACAGCGGGGGGCAAGAGAAATTGGGACGGTGTGGGTTGAGACACAGTCCGTACGGCGAGAAGTCGTACGAATCCGGTTCTGAACTTGCAAATATACATTATAAGGAATGTTTATATATGTAATTTATTTTAAGATATTTACGACTTTTTAGTATCGTCATTTCTCGTCATCCCATCGTTCTTGCTTGCTCAAAACATCGGTTATTAACCCATGCCTGCTCCATAAACATATCTGATTCCGAATGAAGTCGTCTGGCGGTATCTGGGGTCATAAGCGCAGAAGCGCAGAGTAGATGTTATTGACATAATATGGGTTATCGTGCTTTTTATACTGTTCCTCTTTTCAGCGAGAGCCGCTTGGAAGCGCACCAGAAGCTGCAAGGGTACACTATGATTTATGGGCAAAACCGTACTGAATTATCAGTTTGAGTGAGAAACATAAACCACATAGATTTTAATCAGTTGAGATGTGAAAATCCCAATATTACAATATGAATATAATCTACAAGGAACCCTGTAAAACCATTCCGTTTGCGAGTTACCGCACGACCCTGCAATGGTGCCGGACTTTTTGCAATCGCAAGTTGTAGATCGCGCGCGCGTTCACGATCGCAGAGACCACATAGTCATGCTGCACAAACTGAAGGTTGACTGAAGGCAGCCCATGACGGACGATACAACAGCCTCTATCTCGTCCCAAGCTGCTGAAACCGTACCTCAGCCCGTCCTGTCGCAGCTCTCGCCGACCTTTTACGGATGCTACTTACTGTCCTCGCTGAAGGAAGGATGCACCAACCATGCATATGTGGGCTCTACTCCCGATCCCGTCAGACGACTAAGGCAGCATAATGGAGAGATAAAGGGAGGGGCAAAAAAAACTGAGAAGAAGCGCCCTTGTAGGTTTAGAATTGACACACTCCGCGAGCCTTGTTCGCGAAGCCTAACGTGTTTTATCTAGGGGATATGGTCGTGGTCGTTTACGGTTTTCCAAATAAATATGCTGCTTTACAGGTAAATATCTAAATGAAAACCCACATTATTTTCAGTTCAGGAGTAAGGCTGACAGACAGCATTTTCTGACTGACTGGAAGTTCGAGTGGGCTTGGCAAAAACCGCACCTGTCCCGGCACTTTTCAGCCGCATATCCTGGTGCCTACAAAGGTACCAGAAAGGAAATGATGCTGCCAATCAAACTACGAGTCCTTTCAGATATGCTCCATCTAGAGCAATGGTCAAGGTGGCCATTGAATATTCATTTCACATCCACGGTTGCTGCATCCATGTTTGGACAGCTTCCAAGTGCGCCGCCGAGACATATTGGCATAGCCCATGGCACACTTGTGGAAGTAGGGAGAGACATTAGAAAGGAGGAAGGTAATGTTATTCTTCTAATTACATGTCGTACTATAATTACGCTGAGGGTTACTAACGATGTGCATTTTGCGGCAGGGGCCCTAGTCGCTTCGAAACTCGACATGCCCAGCATAGAGCACGACTGCGTTGTGTGCCTTGAATCCATTGAGATCGAACAACCATCCGACTGGCTGTGCTGTAGTAGAGATCAATGTCCGATGATTGCTCACCTCGTTTGTTTATCTTCATGGTTTCTCTCAGAAGAGGCTGCCGAGCGCTTGGGGTCAGATCATTCTTCTGAACTATTACCTGTGATGGGAACATGTCCGTTATGTCGTGTGCCTTTGAGATGGGGAGATCTCATTATGGCGATGAATGGACGGATGAACGTGATGCGGACCGGAGGTCAAGCTCGCAGGAATGACATAACCATTGCAGCTACGTCGCATGGAATGGTGGAAATGCAGGCCGATGAATCGCAGAACGATGAGAATAGTGTAAATAAGGCAACGCGGGCCGATTTAAAGGGAAAAGATAGCACGGAGACGGCAACAATAAAACCGCGATTGAGGAAGATGCTCACACGAGATCTGGTTAAAGCCGCGACAGTGGAAGTGTTATCACAAGGTCATTCCGTGAACCAGAAGGATACCAGAATTGCGAAGGATACTTCTCTGAAGACCGACAGTGGGCTGACTGCCGAGCAATTGCAACGAAGCATGGATCCGCCATGCCGCTCGAATGCAGGTCACGGTGACGCCATTGGAAAACGAAAGACTTTGAGAGCACATATGAGATCGCATGAAGACGGGGAACATATCCCACCATCCATAGGAGCCACCTTGTCCGTGATGCCGCTGCAAGATTCGAATCAGAATTCACTGATCACATCTCATTGTAGTTCCACGAAATCCGTCGGAGGGACCTTAAAAGCTTCCTGGGTATCTCTTTTGCCCACTGCTCAAAGTGAAAAATCAAACGGGGTTAAATTGCCGTCCACCGTCAAAGAAAACGCCCCGCCCCAAAGTCTGCGAAACAGAAATTGCCACCAACCAATTCCCGTGAACAATTACCCGATGGTATCCACATCAAAATCTAAAAACAAACAGAAGAACAAATACATGGTTTATTCTTTAGATCACACGCTGGACGGAGACCGCGCTCTGTCCCCGAGACCTGTTGTGTCGGAGATCAGTAAACAGAACAAAACAGACGCTGAATTTGGTGATGCTCTGGTCATGGGCTGTGAAAATGATGACGAGGATGTGGCCTTTTTGACGAAGAGAATAGGTGGATTGGGACTCAAATGATAGGATCGCAGAGAAGCGACTGGATAATTCATATTTGAATCAAATAACAAGAACATCCACTACAGCATCCCCTACCGCTGTGCTACTTATTGCATTAGATTTGAGCTTTTACAGCTTGGTCTAGAGCATACCCACTCCAAAAGTACACCTTTGGATGTGAGGAGCAGGTCCCTACTGCTCATGACTACTAGTTAAGCACCAGGAGACGCTACCCGGCAAATTGTGAACCGTATATATTTTTCCCAGGATAGCGCATCATTCCATGTAAAACATCCGGGGGACTCAGAATGGGCTAACTGGAAAATAATAAGACTTCGAACCCAAGTCTATTGATTTTCACATCGGCGCTAATTATATATGCATTGAATCTATAGTCATGAGCACCGGCCCACCATAGAGAAAGCCTCTTCAACGTGTTCTTTGTGGGAAGACAAGAGGAACAGTGAGCGCCATCCTCTTCGTCGATTTGCCTTCGGCGTTCTTGACTTGTTGGTGTTTGCATCCCAATTCTTTTGCAATGTCGTTCATTCTAGCGGTTGCCCGTCAGTTAAACCTCTGGCGGCGGGGTTGGCATATTCTGGACTTACTTGTTGACTGCTATACCCAAGTCCCGTGCTATTTGACTGGCGTCCACCTTGAAGTCGTTGAGAATCAGGCATAAAGTCAATATGTAAGCTCGCAGCTTATCTTGCAACTTGGGCGACATTCGATATCTGACATACAACTTCGATAAGCACTGCATAGCAGGGTACAGCACAATGCGAGAGCTCAACTCACCGTCTCCTTCCCTCATCTTCTTGAAACTCTGTGAATTCATTCATCAGCCTCTCCGCAACAATCTGCGGTGCTCCTCCGAGCCTCTTTCCAACTGCCTGGCTGTTCAAATCCTTGTCTTTGAAACCATGGAATTTCATCAGATACGCAAGATAAATGAGCTAAAGGGAAGTGCACAGTGGTTAATGCAGTTACTACAGGGCACTCGTAAGCACACAGTATTCACCCTCCGCATCCTGACGCTATCATCCTTGACCTGTAGACAAACGTGAATCTTGTCCCAAACCCATGATGTAGGCCTTGTAATGGACAAGTCAGCATGGCCAGAACAGAATCAGAAACTGCAAATTGGGTGAAACATACGATATGGGCTCGAGAAGCTCCTTAACGTCAGATGCAGATCTGGCTCTCCATATCTGCTTGAAGGGAATCGCTTGGAGTTCCGCGGGAGTTATGATGTCCTCCACGTTGTACACATCGGCGGGGGATTGAGCCTGGCGAATGAACAGGTATGAGCCAAATGAGGACGTCAATGACAATTCATGTCCACGGTACAATACACAGTACCTGAAGGTTGTAAGGCGGTATACACCTGTCGAGCTGTGCCTCTTGCCGAATCTCCTCTGCCATAGCAGATAGCTGTGAGCAATCTCCTGAAACATGAGCATATAGCAAACCTTCAGATACTCACCCCTGCTCGGAAGCGTTGCCGCCTTTTCGTCAATGGCGCCCTTTATTACATCCTCAACTTCCGCCATGCCCCGCACATCAACTACGTTCTTCTCCAGTGCTCGGATGGCTTGACGACGCTTCTTTGTTCCAAAGGCCTCACCAAGGGCATTTCGTGCGAGCATATTCTACAGAGAGTAGCGGCTATTGTAAGCATAACATATTGAAGAATGCCATCTGTGCCGCCAAGTACCCACCTTCTCCGCAATATGCTTAGATTCGTGCCGCTTGAGTGTTTTGACTGTTGTGGCCATGCGAAATGCATCGGATTCACGCAGCGTGAGCTGCTTGGTGTTCTTATCAAATACACCGATGACATATCTGCATAATACAGTAGCTGAGCTTCTCGCACCTCGTCCTCTATGTGACAACGTTACTATACCGGCAATAGCGCTTGTTCCCAGCATTATCTCCAACATATTCAAGTTTCGAGGTTTGGCCCACCACAATACGACGCTTCTTCCGTACAGCCCCCGACTCATTTTCACCACGTACAAATGTTTGAAATTTGACAGAATGGGGTTTCGTTGGGAAGTCTGGGAGGGTGACTGGAAAGCCCACTTGTCAGTCAAGAATGTTTTGTTTCTTGTTGGCACAAGTACCCACCTAGAAGGGGTGTGTCGTTCGTGTCATTGTCAAAGGTCGCTGGCTTGATAGAACCGCCTTCTACAACCTTTCGCTTTTTCGTTGACATGGTGTGGTGCTTGCTACGAGAGCTCGTTCAGAGCAACCCTGGCTTGAGAGCATCGCACTTTGAATTTGCCATGGCAACATATTATGCTTACCCAAGCGCTTACCTATCGGCTGATTCAGCATCGTTGTTCCAACCCGAATGCTTGAACTTTTTGAAGTTTCCTTCAGTAAAGATCAAGATAAAATGCATAAATCTTCCCTCCAAACACTTCCTCATGCAGGCCTACATAGTCAGCAACGGTCTCACAGCCTTCGCGCTTACCATTCGGAGATATCATTAGCGCCCGGTGGTGCATCCGCTTCCAACCTCTCCCGAAGAACATCAAGCAATATGGCAGCGTCCGAAAATAATTTGCGCAAATCTCTCTCGCTCATGGAAGACCTCGACGATAACCAATCACATAATTTTGGGGAATTCTTAGTTGCAGCCGAAACTCTCGAGAATATCGTGAACGAGAGCGTATTCGTTGGAGCTGCCCCACTGAAGCGGACTAAATCAGGGCAAGTGGATCATGCGGCTATCTGGAGAGAGAACATGGGGGATAAGGTTTTAAAATTGGTGTATGGAACGATGAAATGTAAGTCAGTTATTGCATTAGCTTTTATTGATTCATGTTGCCCACTGCTGCATAATTCAGATATGACATACATTGATACAATACTGGTTAAAACTCAGTTTCTAGTATATCATAACGAGGTAAGCCGCTTCTAGACCGTAATTCTACGTATGAGGCTCTCACCTACCAGTTCAGTTCCTCAACCACCTTGGTCTAGTCAAAGTTATGATGTACGACCTCATGAAATACCATTTCAATCATCATCGATACCCAGATATAAATTATGATCTTCCGAAAGATGCATCCTCATCCGATCAAGAGGGGGTGGAAGTTGTGCAAAGTCTTGATACAGCACTCCGCGCTTTCCAAATCAAGCTCGCCGCTGCGTATGCGCGAATTAGGATTGACCGAAGGGCTAGCGGTGACACACCACAGGAGCAAATGGCAAACGTTCTGCCAGAGACTGTTCGGGAGAAAGAATATATTGCAGGTAAGCTGCTGGTGACCATGTGGGATGACCCGGACTGTCAGAATACCGGGGAGAAATATCTTGCGTACAAGGAGTGACAGGGCTATTGCATCGCATTTTACTGTATATAACCTCCAACTCACTGATAGTGGACATGCCAAAATGCCTTCGGATAAACAAGTACAAGACGACTCGGCGAGCGATCTTGGAAGAGCTCACCCGATCACGGAGCAGTATTAAGTAAGCCGCGATGAATCTTACAATTTGGTGAATTTATCTCAACTTCTTTTAGTGCTTCAAACGATATAGTGGTTGATCCGGACTTTGAGGACCTTTTAGTTGTGTCACCAGAGCGATTCGCTGAGATTAAAGCAAGCAGGATTGTTAATGATGGAAAGCTGATTTTTGAGGTAGTTGACGTGATCCACTAGCAATGACTGGCCATCGTTCTAACGGTGGACGTATCAGGAAAAGGCGAGTTTTTGGTGCCCTCGCTACATCCGTTCGTTACTGCCAGAGTTAGCGTCGCAAGGGGAGGTACAGATACTCGATGCTAGAGCAGGCTGTGGTGAGTGTGATACCATTTTTCTTCCTCCCTCCCCCTCGTTTCCTGTAGCAAAGGTCACTAATCAGATATATAGGTACTAGGGCGCTGCATCTGGCGGTAGAGGTTGATGTCATTGGAAAGGTCTTTGCATGTGAAGCCAGGGCTGGTCGATTAGAATCGTTCAAAGCACATTGGGGACTGCAGGGATGTCAGAGTAAGTGAAATAACAATTGAAGAGACTGCTGTTATGATATCAACGGAATCTGATACTGCCTCGCAGATTTGGAAATCATCGAGTCTGATTTCACAAATCTTGATCCCCTCGATTCGAAGTATGAAAAGGTTTGTGGTTATTTGTGGTGAGGCCGCATGGTAAAGCAAACTCAAGTGCTTCCAACGTAGGTCTCAGTGGTCGTTGTGGAGCCACCTAATTCTGCAACCGCAATTTTGGATAAACTTGGTTATCTTCTCCAGGAGGAAGGTAAGCTTGTGTTCGATTGTAACCCTCTTCCAAAGCGCATTTTAATTTCTCCCATTTCAAGAATTTCCAAATGACCAATACACCCAAAAGGATCTGTGGTCACTCAGAAGCCAGCAGCTAGGAATGTTGAAACATGCCTTTTCATGTGGGTACGCAGCGAACAGCGCCTATACGGTCTCAAAGAGTAACACAGAATACGATCACTTTCAAAGTTCCTAATGTCAAAGTGATATTGTATATAACCCGATCTGTAAACGCGGAGGAAAATGAACAAGTTGTTCGCGAAACTCTGGAGGCCGTTGGTGATAAATGGGAGCTGGGATGTGTATTGCCCGATGTTGCAGTGGAGAGAACAGAGGAATATGAATTAGGTACGTGAGCTGTTGGCTCTTCACGACAAATGGCGTCGGTATGCTGATATACGTTTTCCCTGCAGAGGAATGCTTCAAGATCCTTCCAACTGAATCAACTGGAAACGGAATTTTTATTGCCAGCTTTCATCTGGCGCCAGAATCTCCACCAACTCCAGAAGAGGTGTCCGAGGACAATCCGCAATTTGTCTCTCTAGAAGATGTGCAGGCAGGAGACGCAGTCAAACCACGACGACGGAAGCGAAAAGCCACGCGCCGCAACGCATCAAATACGCTTTCAATGCCTCGGCTATCCAAAGCCTTGACTGAGTCGGTGAATCGTCTTGCAGTGCCACGAGGTCGCAGTCAAGCAGATATGCTTGCGCGTCGACAAAGTAAACCCGTCACCCATGGCACAAGGGACGCCAACGACAAGGAGGACGCTGAGGGAGAGATCAATGATGACCCGGATAATTCTGAAACACGCACCGAGGGTCGCAAACAGCAGATATCTGTTGTAAATGACAAAGCCGAGATGTACAAAGCAGATATCAGCATATTTGGCCTCAGTTTAACTAGCTTTTATGCGCCGCGAGATGCTGCTGTCAAAACATTGGGCAATAAGCCACTTAACAAACCCAAGTGGACCTATCCTGTAAGTTCCAAAATACAGATTGTTGACTTTTGAATGGCTACTGACGCCTTAAGCAGGTGCCGAATCCCAGGCCATGGCGATGATGGTTCAAGCGGTTGCAAAGACGAAGGAAGATCCCCCAGAAGAACTCCTGCTCTATAAAAGTTCTTGTTCTTTGGTTCTTTGAATAACACCCATGATCGGCTTCATCTTACATAATCAAATGACTCATCCAACACTCAGCACCCAAGATCCACACATTGTGCAACTTTACCCTGCGCATTATCATTCATCTTTTCCAAGTTTTACAGCGACCATATACAGATTTTACCAACTCCGAAAATGCCAGACGCACGACGAATAGAGAGGGAAATCCGTCAAGTGCAGTCGGACAAAACTGCCAATGTATATGTGCAAGTTGTCGGAGACAATCTATGTAAGACCACACAGGATACACCCAATCATCCCACTATACGCAGCTGAATCGCCGACGCTAGGTCGCCTTAAAGGAATGATTGCAGGGCCGCAGGGTAGCCCATACGAAGGTGGACAGTTTCTTGTGGACATAGAGTTACCAGACGACTATCCTTTCAAGGTGTGCCGCGCCGTAGTTTGGCCGTTCGCCTGGAATGGAGATTGTTGACAATGCTCATGTGAACTAGCCCCCAAAAATGAGATTTGAGACACCAGTCTACCATCCAAACATCTCTTCGCAAACAGGCGCTATATGTGAGTCTCATCAAACCAACTTTCTCCCAGCATGATTGGGATGGTCGCTTATCGCGTGGCGGCTGGTGAATAGGCTTGGACATTTTGAAAGATGAATGGAGTCCTGTCCTGACCTTGAAAACTGTGGTATGTTTGGAGATGCATGGTTTGTGATTCTGTGCCTGTGGCTTGTAACACTGAAAGGTGCTGTGATCAGCTAATATCCCTGCAGTCGCTGCTTTGCGATCCAGCACCGGACAATCCGCAGGTGCGTGGATTATCCTTTTGTCAGTCCTATTACTTCAAGAAAGGCGTATTCTAAATAGATGTTGTAGGACGCGGAGGTTGCGAAACACTACCTGTCGGCACGAGCGGACTTTGAGAAGACTGCAAGGGAATGGACCCAGATACATGCTATTGGGGGTTCTTCCGTCGATCAGATTGGGAAAACGGTGGGCGTAGACGAGGTGGGGCTGGACCAAGGGTCAATCTCAAGAGTATGTGAAATGGGGTTTGAGCGAGGATTGGTTGTTAAAGCCTTACGACAATTTGAAGGCGATGAAGGACAGGCGGTGGAGGCAATCTTGTCTGGTACAATCTCATAGTTGCTTTTGAACCCAGAGGAGGTGGCTGCGGCCAGAGGAAAAGTGAGAAGTAACGTTTATTACAGTGCCTGTAGCTGTCTGGTTCAAAACACAATATGCGGAGGGTTCAATATATAGTGTGTAGGTGATTGAAAATGGCACTAGGACCCATTATTATCCGGATCAATCCAGTTAATCATATCGCATAATCAGAACCCCCATCTATCGCTCAGATTGGTGTGGCATGCTAATGTTCTCCAAACTCCAAACTGCAGTGTGGCATGCTAACGTATTTTTTTCTTTTTTTAAACTGCGGTGAGGTGCATGCGGAAGGTCTATAAAAGGGGGGCCTTCACTGTCTCTTCCCTCTTTCCTCTTTACCCATCCTCGACTCAAAGCATCTGCGCAACGTTCAAGCAACACTCTCAAGTCCATCATGAGAATGCCGCTCTGGTGTTGAGGACCTTGCCCTCCCGACAAAAACAACATAACCCCTTGCAAACGCTGCTACTACTATATTGCAATGATTGCAGGTATGCATTATCTTTGTATTTTCCCATGTGTATTCCGAGTCTAATTCTGGTTTAATTAGTATCTGAACATCCTCTGACTAAAGAATTTCGGAATCAAGGGCTTAGTAGGATTTCTCTCGTGTGGTGGGCTTAGTTACCCGGTTAGAAACAACCGTAATGTATTGCATGTGTAATTGGGCCTAGTGGTAGTTGGTTGGTTGTAAGGAGGGAATTACTCGGCTTTTCCGAACCAGTTGTCGCTGGTTTATTCCCTGGTGTAGTAGCTAGTGCCAGTTTCTGTCACCTCTACACTAAATACATGTAACATCAGATTAAGTATTCACATATCGCCACAGCCGGACCACACAATCATCCCCAGCCGTGGCCAAGAGATCCCCAAATTCGTTCAACGGACACCATCGCACAGAGTTCACGTCACTCTGTCCGTGAGCATTTGTCAATGACACTATCGTTTCAAACTTTGGCGCGTTTTCGTCGGTCATTGCTTCCTGTTACATATTGAGAATTCTCGTTTTGAAAATGACTCCCCATCGGCGGTCTTTAGACAGTTACTATACACACACCTTTTCAATAACTTTGACGCAATTGTCAGCGCCTGCAGTCGCAATACGCCCGTTGACTTTGGACCACGACACAGCATATATCGTTCGCTCGTGAAGATCCTGTATTGTATGAACACATTTCCATCTTGGATCCTGGCGATATCCAAGTGATGCAGCGTTGCTATGAGACGTGTCTGGTCGCCAGAACCTTAGCGTTCGGTCGTCGCTCACGGAGGCTGTGGCTGCATCAGTATATGTGGCCATCATACCCATGGAGCGCACCTCACACACTTACCCAGCATATCTCCGGTTTCATTAAAGTCTATGCCCCATACTGTCGCGGTGTGTCCCGTAAGGGTATCCGAGCAATACCAGTCATCATCGTCCTCTCGCCAGATTTTGATCGAATCGTCGTAAGAGGCACTGGCAAGAAGCTGGGAGGTATTCAACGTCAAACATACAGTCCGTCACGGAACAGTTATCAAGAAGGCCACACACACACCTCCTCGGTTGGATGCCACTGGACCATCTTGACATCCTGTTCGTGTTCTTGGAGAACACTCAAGCATTCAAAATCACTTTCACCCACAACTAATCTCAGGTCAGCAGCCATCCATGTTCTCCGTAATCGCTTCGTTAATCAAAGTTACCTTCCCAAATCCAGACACTCTTGTCCCTGCTACATGTCGCAAGCAGTGCACCGGACGCAGACCACGACACACTTTTGACCTCGTTCTCATGACCTTCGAGGGTCGCTAAACATTCCCACTCTGTGCAAACATTTATTTCGGTTGGTACCCCAAGACTTCTGATCAGCTAATACTTATTTATTACCCACCACCACTGTCTCCATCCCTCTCCCATACCGCTGTACTTGCATCAAAGCTCGCAGTTGCTAACAGGCGCCCATCAGGTGAAAATGCACACGACCGAATCGTCCGCTTGTGAGCATCGTCAAGAACCGATACACAGCCCCAGCTCCCGTTTCCCGCATCGCGCTTCCATATCCGAACTGATTTGTCCCCCGAGCATGTAGCAAGCAGGGGAAGAGTGGGATGCCACGCAATCGACCAGACTCGGTCAGAATGACCTATAGACGGGTGGTCAGAAACTTTCACAGAAACCAACTACAGCGAATATATTGTCCTGTCTGCGCCTTTTTCCCACCTGTGAGTTCAGCGACAAGTTCCAGCTTGGCCATAATGAGGAGTTTCGAGATAATGAATAACGTTCAAAGCTAAATCAAGTTTGGTGATGACGCTTGTTACCATGGCAACTAGTATATAAAGGTGGTGCGCAGCAATCCGAGAGCACTCTTAAGCATCATGCACCACCAGCGAACGCTTACCCGGCTATTCGGACGGCGATTAACCCACAGGAAACCACCGCAATATGGGTCGATACGTTCTGTTACGAGTACGGTTGACCAGGCGGAAATTGCAAAGTTTGCCCGGGCGGCAGATGACTGGTGGAATCCAGGTGGCGAGTTTGCGATGCTGCATAGAATGAATCCGGTTCGCGTTGGCTATGTGCGGGATATGCTGGAGCATGTTGGCAAAGGAGATGGGACTAGCGCGGCGAAACCATTTACTGGCCTGCGCTTCTTGGATATTGGATGTGGGGGCGGTTTGCTGTCCGAGGTAACCTAACGTGGCTTGCTAGTTGCAATTCCAGAGTTCTTGCTGATGTGTTCCTACGTCAAGGCGCTCGTCAGACTAGGGGCTACAGTAGTAGGCGCAGATGCCGCTGAAGAAAACATACATATGGCTAGAATACACGCCGCACAGGACCCCACGCTGCAATTCGGACGTGGGTCATTCGAGTATCGGCACACGACGGCTGGTATAGACCTTTACCACATGTCCTCCATGTATCTTGATATCATTCTAATACAGACACGTAGAGCAGCTAGCGGAAGATGGTGAAAAGTTTGACGCTGTATGCGCTTTGGAAATTATTGAACATGTGGTTGATCCGCAAGAGTTCATCCGCGTTTGCGGCCAGCTCGTCAAGGTAAGACCTCCCATCAATTGACCTACAGTGGAATTGGTGCAAAGTATTTACATTGCCCTTTCAGCCCAACGGCCTTATTTTCTGTTCCACTATCAACCGCACCCCTACATCCTATCTGTTCACGATCCTCTTAGCGGAACATCTACTTAGATGGGTACCACCAGGGACCCATGAGCACGCTAAATATGTCACCCCAGAGGAGATGCAGCGGTTTTTGACAGGCGCGGGATGTGAGGTATTGGATATCAAAGGAATGTCATTCAATCCCGCATCAAACCAGTGGAGCCTTTTGAGCGGCCGAGGATTGGGAGATCTGCAAATGAACTATATTGTCAGCGCGCGGAAAATGGTGGCTGAGGAACAAGTGCGGCCCGAGCCGGTTGATAGTTCGGAAGGACAGGAGGGTAGTCGATGACGGGCAGCAGTGGGGAGAGGCACAACTCATTACACATCCAATCAATAATGCGTCACAAATATAAGACTTCGTCAGCCTAAACGCCTTCCCGCACCGAAACTTTTTATTTCATCAGTCACCACCAAATCTCGCTTTCAAAGACTTCAACTTCTTTTCCTTCTTCCGTTGCTTATAAAATTCGATATCCTTCTTTGTCAACTTCTGCTGTTTTCGTACTTGGCCCTCACCATCCATTTCTGCAAGACGCTTAGCGGCGCGTTCTTCTTGAAATTTGTCGTAATCAAAGAAGAAGTTCATCTGACGAATGGCCTTTGATGACTGGTCAAAGTACTGGTCGGGGGCAGCGTATCGCGGGTCTCGGTCAATATTTTGAAATCGCCCGGTTCGAGAGTTGAACGCTCCTGTTACCGTATAGTCTGGAAACCAAGTGAATTGTCAGCCATTGTAAAGAGCTAAGGAATATTCCGCCGAGAAACCGACCTGAATAGTCAATTTTGCCTATCACATTGGACTTTGCGCCATGCTCTGTCTGCATCAAGTATGAAGTTCCTGAAGGATCTGTTGATGTGTTTGACGAATCACCACCGGCACGCAGCTTTGAATCGGGGGGCGAAGTGTTATCCGGGGAGTTGCTTGATGAAATTGAAGATTGCGGGAGGTACTGCGAATAGTACCAATTATAGTATTCCTCCGAATTATAGTAATCGTTAGAAGCAGTTCCTTGATCGATTGGGGACTGCGATTCCTCGGAAGTTTCTACGCTTTTGTCCTTGCTTGTCTCCGTCGACGTCTCCTCCTCTTCGGCCGCACTTGTCCCTTCTACTGGCTCCTGTGAATCTGGAGGTTTGACAGCTATTTCATCTTCTATGGCCTCTACGTTTTCTACATGGTTGTTTTGGTCGGCTTCATGTTTCGGTTTTGCGACGGAGGATATCTGATTAGGATCTTCCCATGTTGTTTCGTTCGTGGCAGTATTCCACCAATAATAGAGTTGAGAGGTTTCGTCCCAGCAAGATTGCCACTGAGACTTTGCCGGATTTGGTGGCAGTGGTGGTGGTGTTTGTGGATTTGACATTGAGTTTTGCTGCGAGATGGGCAGAGTTTGAAAATGACATTCTTCCATCACGCACTTGTTGGTGGCACAGCGAGTGTGACTCATCCACCATGGTCTCCAATCTCACCTTCTCGCTGTGAGCTTCTTCATGAGCTTCTTCCCCCTGTAAAGTCCTCGGTCAGTATGGTGTTGAGCTCCGTAAGGTTTACAGATGTCCTACGGGACTATCTCTTGAAGAGGAATAGAGCGGGTCAAAGTGATATTGACGACGACGAGCAGCCTCTCGACCCTTTGAGTCGGACCGCTTCTACTTCATTGCTGCCGACAAACACGAGTAATGGGGACGCCAGCAACTCTGGAGACTTCTTTCAAGATTGGGATAAGTTGCTAGACGATATAAAGAGTACTTTAGCAGAAACTGATAAGTAAGGGAATGCTGTCCAGCTTGGGTTTTCTTTTAGCTCTTCTAACTTTTGTCTCATCTTAGGTCTACTTTACTAGGTGAGCCTGGTGGTCTATCTATGACGCACCATGTACACTTTCACTGAGTCTCTTGTTGATCAGACGATCGCATACGGCGTAGAGAGCCGTTTGGCGTAAATGTTCCGTTCGTCACCCCTTTCGGGAGGCAAGCGGCAGACGTGATATTGCATCGTGACAGTGACGGTGAAACTGTGATTCCGGAGGAAGAGACGCAGCTGCAGCAACCGACAAAGGACCGCGACTCTCTAGTCACTAAATGCCGCGGCCCCACTCCTGCGCTGCCAGAGGAGGCTCCACAATATGATAGACACTGGCTGCTGAGGTAAGGCAGTTATGCTTTCTATCAACTAAACATCTTTATAACCACATGAATTGCAGTCAATGTGAACTCCATATTGCGAATGACCCAGACTACGCAGCATTAACACCTGTGCAGCTGTGCACAGATGTTTTCGACATTCTGCGATCTGATAAAGGCGGTAAGCCTAATTTTATCTTCTGAGAAAGCAAACCCATTCTGTGATGCCCTAATGCAGACCTCTTCAGATGACGACATACAGAGCGCTTTGGTGGATTTGATGGGGTATTCCAACTTTGCTTTGATATTGACGCTCCTCTCCCATCGTCGAGATATCGTGCAAACCATCACAGAGCAGGTTGCTTCGTAGCTTCTCCTTTTGGTTTGGAGCAAGGACATAATATATTGCTCTCATCATGTCTAGGCTGTTGAGGTAGAGCCGGAACAGATACCTCTCGACGCGGCCACACAGCCACCTCCATATCCGTCCAGGGCCCCTGCATATGGTGCCCAGGTAACCGTTATGTCAGAAGCTGAAAAGCTGCAATTGAAGCAGCAACGTAAGGAATGGAAGAAGCGGAGCAAAGTATCACAGGGTTGGTGAACGGAATTTGAGTACCAGGTCCGAGAAGACACTGACCCTATGATGCAATTTGACGACAGAGGAGAGTCAAATGATGACCAGCGCCACTATGCTTGGTCTGGATGGTGATCATTTGCGCCGAGTGCGAGAGGAGCAATTACGGTCTGCGGCAAATGCACCCATGGTTGCCGATGCGGTAAGTATTGTGAATTGAGCAGATCACTTACTGTTCCATGCTAATGTTCCGACTAGTCTTTTGGCTCTGCACAGCAAGAAGTACTGCCGAACGTTTATCAATCTGGCTCTGGTGGCTCAGTTCTATCAACTTTCGGATCACGATTCACATTACCAGCCGGAACTGAAAGGGAGGATTACAAGGTACGGGGCTTTCTGACGATAACCTTCTACTTGTATCTGCCTATTTAGTCTATAATCATAGGACTATGAGGAGATATCAATTCCAATCTCGAAGCCAGCCGCTGTTCGTTCACATGAAAGACGGGTTCCTATTGCAGAATTGGATGAGTTTGCCCAGCAAGGTTTCAAAGGCTACACGTCGCTAAACCGAGTACAGTCCATTGTATTCCCTATTGCTTATGGGACGAATGAGAATATGCTGGTGTGCGCGCCAACCGGAGCGGTATGCTGGGCGATATATGTTCACTAGCAATCATGTTCACCTGTCTGACGCCATGCTCTCCATCAGGGGAAGACGGATATCGCGATGCTTACAGTCATGCGGACCTTGTCGCAACATCGCCATGACGGGCGGTTGGCAAAGAATGATTTCAAAATCGTATATGTGGCACCAATGAAAGCTCTCGCTGCAGAGGTTGTACGAAAGTTTTCAGCTAGATTGGGCGGGCGTGAACAGGATGGGGGATTGGGTATTTCTGTTAGAGAGCTTACTGGTCAGTCAGGCGCGCGCCTTTTGTTCTGGAGATATACTGAACGTCATCTTTTTGGGTATACAGGCGATATGCAGTTGACGAAAGCGGAGATTGCAGCTACCCAAATGATTGTGACTACTCCTGAAAAGTGGGATGTCGTGACACGAAAAAGTGTTGGGGATACTGAATTGGCGCAGGTCTGTCGACGCCGTTATGATTGGAGATGCTTCGTGTTCAATGATCTCCGGAGCAGAAGGTTCGCCTGTTAATCATAGATGAAGTCCATCTTCTCCATGAAGACCGAGGCGCTGTTATTGAAAGTATTGTGGCGAGGACGTTACGACAGGTATTTCTGATAGCAATGGCACACACAGATAGGGAGTGCGTCGTAACAATGATATCAAAAGGTGGAGTCAAGCCAGTCGATGATCCGCATTATCGGACTGTCAGCCACATTACCAAACTACCTCGATGTGGCCGCCTTCCTTGGGTACGGGTGATTCTGAATCACAGGCTCTCCTTTCTGTCTTTAATATTTGTCACAAATATAGCGTAAACAAATATCAAGGCCTATTCTTCTTCGACTCCTCTTTCCGCCCTGTCCCATTGGAACAACACTTCATCGGCATCAAGGCGAAAGCCGGATCAACTATCATGCAGAAGAAGATGAATGATGTTTGCTATGATAAAGTATCCGAACTCGTCCGTGATGGGGCACAAGTGATGGTTTTTGTTCATTCGAGAAAAGACACTGTTCGGACGGCGCAAATGCTTCGAGATGAGGCGCTTAATCATAATGAGCTTGGTGGGTACTCCTGCGAGTGAAGGACGCTTCGATACTTACTTTTTGCGGTGGCAGGGCTGTTTGATATGACGCAGGATCCGCAGTATGGTCTGGCTGTCAAGGAAGTGCAAAGGTCAAAGAATAAAGAATTGAGGGAACTTTTTGCCTCCGGCTTCGGTATACATAATGCCGGGATGCTGCGGTCCGATCGGACCTTGACGGAACGTCTATTTGAGAAGGGTTTACTCAGGGTATGTCTCAGTTCTGCGTATATCCCATAACCCATCAAAATTTGACTAAATCATGTGTTAGGTCTTGTGTTGTACGGCGACGCTTGCGTGGGGTTAGTGTCGCAAGAGAACTTGTTGGCTTCCTCTTTACTCAGTTTTGACAACGTGAATCTGTTTAGGTGTCAACCTCCCTGCGTATGCAGTGGTCATCAAGGGAACGCAAGTGTACAATGCACAGAAAGGTGGCTTTATGGACCTTTCCATTTTGGATGTGCTCCAGATTTTCGGTCGTGCTGGACGGTACGTTATGGCCGTCGTTCCATGCATGTATTTTCAGATTGATATAATGTGATTGCCGAAATTCGAGTAGACCCCAGTACGAAGATCGTGGTGTCGGTTACATTCTGACATCACATGATAAGCTGAGCCATTACGTCTCCGCAATGACGCAGCAGCATCCCATCGAGTCTCGATTTGCAGAGCACCTCACGGATAATCTGAACGCCGAAATTTCTCTTGGAACAGTAACATCTCTCGACGAAGGAGTCAGGTGGTTATCCTACACATACCTGTACGCGCGAATGAAGAAGAACCCCTTCCAGTATGGATTAAACTGGAACGATATTCAAGATGACCCAACCTTGGCCAAACGTCGACGGGAATTGATTATCGCAGCAGCAAAGACTTTGGCCAAAGCCCAAATGATCACCTTTGACGCAGAAAGGGGTTACCTCAACCCAAAAGATTTGGGAAGGACCGCAAGTAGCTTTTACATTCAGACCGCAAGTGTGGAGATCTTCAACGAGATGATGCGGCCAAGGATGACAGAAGCGGATGTATTGAGTATGCTCAGTATGAGCACGGAATTTGAGAATGTTAAGGTTCGGGAGGAGGAGGTGCAAGAAATAAAAGATCTGGAGGAGAATGATTGTGTTTGTGCTGTTAAGGTACGCTTGCGGCATTGTCAATCGTCAAATCGGAGGCATCTAAAATCTCTTCAATTTAGGGCGGCGTTGACACCAATTACGGCAAGACCAATATTCTTCTGCAAAGCTACATTTCTCGCGCTCATATCGAGGATTTTGCTCTGGTCTCTGACACGGCCTATGTGGCACAAAACGCCGCCCGTATCTTGAGAGCATTGTTCCAGATTGCTTTGAATCGAAACTGGGGCCCAGCTTCCTCAGTTATACTATCACTCTGCAAGGCGGTGGATAAACGCATGTGGTCATTCGAGCATCCTTTGGGACAATTTGATCTCGCACCAGAGATTGTACAGAAATTGGAGAGAGCTCCAAGACAGTTGACCATTGAGGATGTGCGGCATATGGATGTGAGAGAAGTAGGGCAGCTGATTCGACATCAAAAGATGGCCTATACGGTCATTAGGTGTGCCCAACAATTTCCGTCCTTGATTCTGGATGCAACGATCGCGCCGATTACTCGGAAGGTGTTAAGAGTGACTTTAACGATTACACCGGATTTTATCTGGAATGACCGGGTGCATGGATCGGTTGAGCCCTGGTGGATTTGGGTGGAAGATTCAGAGAATACGGAGATTCTGTATAGTGAATACTTTCTGCTGCATAAACGGGCACAAGACGAGGAGCAGAAACTGGGGTTCACGATTCCGATCCCAACAACGTCTTCAACCGTTGACGAGCTCCCACCCCAGATTTTCATCCGTGCGGTTTCAGATAAATGGATTGGGTCCGACATTATCATCCCCGTGTCGTTTAAGCATCTAATTCTTCCCACCCTGAATAGAGCACCTCACACGGATTTGTTAGATTTGCAGCCACTCCCTGTATCAGCACTAGACAACCCAATTCTGGAGGATATCTGCAGGCAGAGGTTTGAATACTTCAATCCTGTGCAGACCCAGATCTTCCATACGTTGTACCGAAGTGAGCATAACGTTCTCGTGGGCGCACCAACGGGCTCCGGAAAAACTGTTGCGGCCGAATTGGCGATGTGGGCGGCCTTCAGGGATCACCCCAAGTCGAAGGTGGTCTATATCGCTCCATTGAAAGCATTGGTTCGCGAGCGAGTCCAAGATTGGCGATCTCGACTGACATTCCCTATGAACCGAGAGCTCGTGGAGTTGACTGGGGACGTAACTCCCGATCTGCGTACGATCCAAAAGGCAGATATCATCATTACAACTCCCGAAAAATGGGATGGAATCAGTCGAAGCTGGCAAACGCGTAAATATGTCACAAACGTCTCACTGGTGATCATCGACGAGATTCACCTTCTAGGAGGAGATCGAGGCCCGATTTTGGAAGTTATTGTCTCCAGAATGAATTATATCTCTGCACAAACAGGAAAAAAGATTCGGATTGTAGGACTGAGCACGGCGCTTGCGAACGCAAATGATTTAGCGGATTGGCTTGGAATTACGCATGTTGGATTGTTCAACTTTAGGCATTCAGTACGGCCCGTCCCTCTGGAGATTTACATTGATGGATTCGCCGGCAAGCATTGTGAGTTGGCGACTGGTATTGAGTGACGACGTGGTCCAGAGACTGACCATTTCTGTTCGACCATTTTCAGACTGTCCGCGAATGATGTCGATGAACAAACCAACCTATACGGCCATACTGACGCATTCCCCTAGGAAACCGGTAATAGTTTTCGTATCTTCGCGGCGACAAACTCGGCTTACTGCCCAAGACTTGATTGCGCTATGCGGTTTGGACGAAAACCCCAAACGCTTCCTGCATATGCCCGAAGAAGACTTGGAAATCTTGGTCTCGCAGGTCAAAGACCAGTCCCTCAAGCTTGCCCTTGGATTTGGGATCGGTCTGCATCACGCCGGTTTGATAGAAAGTGACCGAAAAATCTCTGAAGAGCTCTTTGTGAATGGCAAGATCCAGATTCTCATCGCTACAAGTACGCTCGCGTGGGGAGTTAATTATCCCGCGCATCTCGTCGTCATCAAGGGAACAGAGTTTTACGATGCCAAGGTGAAGGGATACGTCGATTTCCAGATTACTGATGTCCTGCAAATGATGGGGCGAGCTGGACGTCCCCAGTTTGATGATTCTGGTGTTGCACGGATTTTTGTACATGACATCAAGAAAAACTTTTACAAAAAGTTTTTGCACGAACCCTTCCCTGTTGAGAGCAGTTTACATACATGTCTACATGATCATATGTGTGCTGAGATTGTCGGGGGGACGGTGACAAGCAAACAGGATGCGATGGATTATTTGACATGGACGTACCTTTATCGGAGATTGCAGATGGTGAGTAGCTACGTTTGGAGAAGCCTATGGTTGTGGAGCTAACTGAGTTTTTTGACAGAACCCAACGTTCTATGGAGTCCAAGAAGCTTCTCCAGAGGGTATCAATATTTACATGTCCACGTTGATCGAAAATTCCCTGCAGGCTCTTGTCGACTCGGCGTGTATCGAGATTGACGGTGACTTTTATGTGCACCCTACTGTGTATGGAAAGATTGCGTCGTACTATTATCTCCACCATACCACCATCCGAACACTGACGCAACGCCTTGGACCCCATTACCGTGCACCGTCCGCCGCTAGAGCCGCTGAGGGAGATTTTCCGAAGATGCTGAGGATCTTGTGTGACGTAGCAGAGTATGATGAGCTCCCTGTACGGCACAATGAGGACAAGATGAATCAGGATCTCGAAAGACTGTTACCTGTTCCGGTCAACTTGAACGAACAAGGCAGTTCCTTTGGTATTGGACCCTTGAACGAAGGCAAGATCTACGATTATGATGACCCGCATGCGAAAGCTTTTTTGCTTCTCCAAGCCCATCTTACCCGCTTGGGAACATTGCCGTGCGCTGATTTCGCTACTGATACGACGTCGGTATTGGATCAATCAATCCGTATCATGCAGGCCATGGTGGATGTCGCTGCCGAGGATGGGTACCTGTCTACCTGTTTGGGTGTCATGCACTTGATGCAGTGTATCAAGCAGGCATGGTGGCCCACACGATCAGAGTTGGTAATTTTGCCGAGAGTAACGAATGAAATGGCATCAATGCTCAAAGTGAGGGGGGACGTGGTGACTCATTTAAAGCACGTTGCACGGTTGAGTGATCAGGATATGGAGGAAGCATTTGCCGGGGTGGGCCTTGCCCCCGCCCACATCGGAGAGATTAAACGCATCACCCGAAACTTGCCATTATTGAGCGTCAAATCTAGAGTGGAAAATGCGGTTGAGAAGTTGCCGGGATTATGGGGTGTGCAACGTGGACAACAATATGAACTTCGAGTCGAACTGACACGATCACGGCCGTCTCGCGGAATGAACAACCAACACCGAGTATATGCTCCAAAGTTTCCCAAACCACAATATGAAGGCTGGTGGGTGGTTCTTGGCGATGCTGTTGAAGACGAAGTAGTTGCCATTAAACGTGTTGCTGCGACGGGCGATCGATCGGATAAGATGTCTACTGGACTGAGATTTATCACACCTGATGAACCTGGGGAGGTCGAATTGACCTTGCTTATTGTTAGTGATGGATATGTAGGGATGGATGAGACTGCCAAGGTCCGACTTTTGGTACTATAGAATGTATGTGAAGCCGCATGCTCTTCTGTGCAATCTAATGCACATCTAATGCACACATTGCAGCATATATATCTTGAATTTTCATCATTTAGACATTTCACGGAGCTTCATTAGCTAACGTGGCTTGCACTGGCATTGCTTAGTAGCATGATTCATGCAGCAACAAAAAGAGCCTCATGGCTGGTGCTGGAAGGACCTCATTTTCCTAGTTTTGGACCATCTGCTCGAGACGTTTTGGACAGCAAGCAAGATCGCGTAGGCATGAAGAGACTGTTTACGACCTCGCGGCCTTGCCCGCAAATGTCCACCTGATCATTCTTCTTCTTCTTCTTTCGGCGTTCCATTTTTTTGCACTGCTGAAGCGGAGCGGAACGGACAAAACTCTCGACCAAAGGATGGCCATGCAAAAGGGAATTTTGTTATGGGTGGTTTATATTGAATGGATCCCATTCCACTTGCGAACATGCTCATAGACAAAGGATGGAGTGCACTCTAATCGTCTCATTTTTGGCTCATTGTACTATCGGGTGTAATCGCGTGAATTCAAACCAACTAGAACCAACACAAACAACTGCCCGCGCCCAATCGATTGTTTGCCCATGACGTGCAATTACTGCAGGGGACTATAAAAGGTTACTCTCCACCGTTTATTCCCTGTGTTTTTGCACGCTTGCAACATCTGTCCATCGTATCCGCATCTTTTGCATACCCATTAAACTCCATCCACACAAACATGACCGTCAAAGTCGGTATCAACGGTTTCGGTCGTATCGGCCGTCTTGTGTTCCGTGCTTCCATTGAGAAGCCCGAGGTTGAGGTCGTCTCCATCAACGACCCTTTCATTGATGTTGACTACATGGTAGGTTTCAAATACGCGGTGTTATGAATGTGTGTAAACTTGGTTGGAGATGGGCTGCAAGATGAGCGCGATCGTTTACCAGATGATCGTGTTCCCCAGTCGAGAGCCTTTTGGTGGCGTCTTGTTGGCATGTTGATTTTTGTTTGCACAGTCTGTGCATCTCCGGCATTCTTTACCTTCTCCATACATGAGGGTCACAATATTTGCTACTGACGTCGTCATTCTACGCGATTCGCTCACTCTCTACATGTGTTAATATCTTCCTTTGGCGTTTTCAAGGTCTACCTCCTCAAGTACGACTCCACTCACGGGCGTTTCAAGGGTACCGCTGAGGCTAAAGATGGCAAGCTCGTTGTTAATGGCCGTGCCATCAATGTTCACGCCTCCAAGAACCCCGAGGAAATTCCTTGGGGCAAGGATGGTGCCGAGTACGTTGTCGAGTCCACTGGTGTTTTCACCACAAAGGAGAAGGCCGGGCTTCACTTGAAGGGTGGTGCCAAGAAGGTCATCATCTCCGCCCCCTCTGCCGATGCGCCAATGTTCGTCATTGGTACGTTCCGGCTTGACTCATTGGCGCATTTATGCAGATTTACTCACATTCTCTGATTGTAGGTGTCAACCAAGAGAAGTATGATCCCTCCATCCAGGTCCTCTCGAACGCGTCCTGCACTACCAACTGTCTCGCTCCCCTTGCCAAGGTTATCCACGAGAACTTTGGTATCAAGGAGGCCCTCATGAGCACTGTTCACTCTGTGACTGCCACTCAAAAGACTGTTGATGGTCCTTCTGGCAAGGACTGGCGTGCCGGCCGTGGTGCTAGCCAGGTAAGCGGCAGATTGTCGTACCGCAAATGGAAAAGTCTTGAGAAAATCTCATATTATATTGGTTAGAACATCATCCCCGCCTCCACCGGTGCTGCTAAGGCTGTCGGTAAGGTTATCCCTGAGCTTAACGGAAAGCTCACCGGTATGGCCTTCCGTGTCAGTACCGCGGATGTGTCCGTTGTCGACTTGACCGTCAAGCTCGAAAAGCCCGCTAGCTACGCCGACATTGTTGCCACTGTCAAGAAGGCCGCCGATGGTCCTCTCAAGGGCGTGCTCGGAGTGACTGAGGACGAAGTTGTGTCCTCTGACTTTATCGGTGACAGCCGCTCTAGCATCTTTGATGTTAAGGCTGGTATCGCTCTCAATGACTCCTTTGTCAAGTTGGTGTCGTGGTACGATAACGGTAAGTGTATACCGATATTACTTGCACGTTCACTGTGGTTGTTGTGTCGTTTACTTAACGTCCTTGTAATTTGCAGAGTACGGTTACTCTCACCGTGTCGTTGACTTGATTATCTACATTGCTGGAAGGGACAAGTCTGCTTAATTTTGAAAGGGGTGATGGGTGGTCTAGTTTAGGAGACTTTTCGTTTCCATTTTGTATAAAATTGCACCGAATGGCTACTGTTTTTGTTTTGTTGAATTCTTGAGTTGCCAAAGAAGGGTTCGTTGGAGCCAATGTGGCTTTGAATCCACGGTTGGAACCTCTCGATCAATGTGACGTCAGCTTCTCGTTCCGCTCTTATCCCTCCGTTGCTCTGCTTTGTTCAACGTGCTCTTCTTTTGTCTTGCTAGATCTGTAAAGCACATTGCAAAAGAGCCCCATTCCAATATTATCTTGCTGTAGCTATGCCTCGCATTCTCGTTGTGAACGCTGGAAGGTGAGACACTGTCCTCTTCTGCCACCATATTCTGGTAGTTCCAAAACATATTAAGCCTGTGTCCAGCTCCACCATCAAATTCCGTCTCTACAACCTCACATCCGCGTCAAACTTGACCATCCTCGTAAAAGGCGCGGCCTCGTCCCTCGGGGCCCCAAATTCACCCATCCAAATCCAGATTCTCAAAGACAACGATGCAAAGACCACATCCAGGACGCTCACTGACGAAGCGACTGACGGAACGGATCATGAATCCGTATTCAGAAAAATGATACAAGTGTTACAAGACAATGATGAAAAACTCTTGACTGATGTTCTAGCGGTTGGACACCGCATCGTTCATGGGGGCCAGGATTTCACTCAACCGACTCTCATCACAGCCTCCTCGATCTCAACGCTTGACTCTCTCTCTGCTCTTGCACCTCTCCACAACCACCCCAGCGTCGTACTCATCAAAACAACGCTTAAACTCTTTCCTGACTCAAAGCAGGTTGGGGTGTTTGATACGTCGTTCCACTCGACCCTTGAAGAAAAGGTATGGCGGTACCCGCTTCCTTTTGATGCATGCAACGAGAGCGGGTTGAGAAAGTATGGCTTCCATGGAACGTCACATAATTACGTTTCTCATCTGGTATTGGGTCGTCATCCGGGTATAAACCTTATTTCTCTCCACCTGGGCAACGGGTGTAGCGCATGCGCCATCAAGAATGGAGTTTCCGTTGATACATCTATGGGATACACGCCTCTGGAGGGACTCATGATGGGTACACGGAGTGGGGACATTGACCCCTCCGCTCCTTTTCACATCTCCCAGCCGGGGTTCTCGCTGGACAAAGTACCTGCGATAAAATCCGCTCCAGCCGGTCCCAAGATCTCCAAAGTGGAAGATGTGCTCAACCATGAGAGTGGGTTGAGAGGCGTTTGTGGCGAAAATGACATCAGAAAGATTATCGACTTGATGCGGAACGGGGAGGGGGAGAAGAAACGGAGAGCCGAGCTGGCTTTCGATATGTTTTGTGTGGGTTGTGCCCTCCGGTTTCTTATCACCTCACAAGAATGCATAAACTTACCAATTTTGACTCGTTTCAGTACCGAATCCAGAAATATATCGGCGCATATCACATTGCCTTAAACCCGGCCCACGGGATCATCTTCACAGGCGGAATAGGGGAAAACTCATCCCTGGTGCGGGCAAAAGTCTGCCAAAATCTCACATGCATCAGCGTCCATCTAGACGAAAGCAAGAACGAAAAGTGCTCATTGAACGATAATAAAGTGGTGGAGATTTCGAAAGAGGAAAGTCCAGTCAAGGTCTTTGTTGTTGCAACAGACGAAGAAGGAGAGATCGCGAGGATTTCCCTTGGGTTTGTAGAGAAGGAGAAGGGGAAGGAGGAGTGAGGTAGTTCTATGCTTGAGATGGGTATGGGTAGTGAACTATTGATATTAAGATTACGGTTATTGCTATCCTTGTTGGGTATCCAGCACCCATACAGTCCTACCAGAAGTATATTCACAAGAAGGCATTAAATAACGATGCGATGCATATGAGCATCTCCCTACGTCCATCCCCCATTCAGTCCCCATCAGCCCACTTTACTCGTCACTGACCATTGAGGACCGATCAATCTCGGGCAACTGAAAAAAAAAATACACAGCAAAAAAACCATCATTAGTTGGAATGTCGCTCACATACGGATAATAAGAAGTCACCCACATCAGTCATACAGGCATCGGCGGGCACGACCAATGCGTCATCTGGCATAATCTATGGCAAGCAAGATTTCAAAGCCGGCCCAAGCAAAATACAATCCGCTAACGAAAAACTTACATCAAAGTACTTTATCATGTATAAAACTCTCGCATACAAATGCGACTCAATCTACTTGACAAAGTTAGCGACATATACCAAGCAGACAAACCCAACGCACAAGTACCAACCTCAAATTCAGTAAATACCTCCCGATGATGAAACCACGCATGTGCAAAAATTCTGTACAATCTTCTGGTAACATTCGAAAAATGCTTTAATGACGTTGGCGGTATCGACACCCTAGATATTCACATCCCAATCAGCATGAGGTTGGCCGATCGCAGCGGTAAAGATAAATAAACATTTCTCTCACCTACTAGGGAAATACTTTTGACTATTCAACAGCGCTGTCGCGCTGTCCAGGGTATGTATAATATAATCGAGTGCCGAACACTGGCAAAGACTATCAACCACCAATATTGTCACATACTAGCCATCAAACTCCAAAATACCTGCTGAGGATTCGGATGTCCAGCACAGAGATACAACCATTCTAAAGCTTTCATTTCTGGACACGACGATGCAGTACACTCGGGTTCCAACAGAACAACAAAATTGTTCAGATCCTGACATACTTGTCTTCCAATATATGTATCATAAGCTCGCCTCCTTCACCAACAATACACACTTTGACAGAACTCAGGAACAAATACCGTAAAAGCTCGTATCGCCATAAATCTCGGTCCTGACCTTCGGGTACCTCGACGATCTTTTTGACATCAGACGCATCGTGGCGGACCATATTTTGGATATATTGTTGAACGGAGAAGGTAGATTCCATTTGCTCAAGAGGTATCGTGGGCCACTGCGACCAATCCTGCTTGTGGTGAATAGAACACAAACGGTCAGTGGGAAAACACAGCAGGATTGTAGCACGGATGGATAATACTTCATGGCGGATACCGGGTCGGTTGCGAAGAACCTGAGCCTGTGGCATTGTGTATGGTTGTGGTTGAGGGAGACGGCGTCTCTGTAGCACGACGGTTGGGCCCGCGTGCGTAAGTGAAGATGGTTGAAGATCCTTACTTTCCCCGCCTGAAGGCAGCGCGACTGGGTTTCTTGTCCACGTGACAACGCTGAGACTTTGGTGCAAACACTCTTTCCAAAAGATAAATAAAAGAAAAATCATTCAGGAAAGCCATCATCACCAATCCACCAAGTCCAACATGAAAAAATATTAAACAAAAAGTGCGTCAATCTATGTACAAAAATTGCCCCAATCTGCTGCTCGCCCATAGTCGCTCTCTCCTGCCGCAAGAAGGTCCTCCAACTCCCTTTCATCCTCCTCAGTCAAGGACGGCAAGTCGCCTTCATCAAGTTGATTGTCTGTTAGCGTATCCAAATAATCGAGCTCTTCCAAAAGTCGTGTTCTAGCCAAGGTTTTCTTCGAAGACTCCAAAGCCGAACACAGCTGTTGCTGAAGCGTAGTGAGGTCGACACCATTGGAGTGCCGAGGTGAGGGGGTGCGCGTTTGTGATCTGGTATTCTCGAGGACCACCTCATCCTGTCGTTGTTTTCTAAAAATGAAGAGGTTATAACTCCTTACTGTACACTTCACGGTAACGTAAAACTGTCGCACGTACTTTGCTTCACCTTCCCCTAAGAGTACGTCGCCACGCTTCCGTTTTGCTGGCGAGGGAGGTGACATCTCACCGTCGTCATTAGCAAGGCCGCTTGGCAGCACTCGCTTGTGAGACGATTTCAGCAGATCCATGCTGTTCAGTTTCGGACTGACTTCTCCATCAGATCTGAAATGATGCTTGTAAGGAGTGTTTACCGCATACTTAAACAGGTGCGCTCTTACATGGAAGGTAATTTCACATCATCGCCAGAAACACCATCATCTTCGCGCACAGACGTCTCATCTTCTGACTCATATTCTGGCGCCTCTATTCTCAACCACTCCATGACTTCTTGATACCAATTGTCAATGACCTTTGTCATCGCGATTCCGAAACCCTCCAAGGCATAAACAGCAAGCTGACGTGGGTAGGGTGCAATTCGGAACTTTGCGGTAAACTGCGTGTCTAGATGAATAAAGATAGCCCGCGTCACGACTTCGGCGAGTTCGCCAAATGGAAATCGAACAGCAACTGTGCAAATGGGCCCACACATTAGCGAAGTCCGAGATGTTTATTGAGCAACGTTGTCTCTTTGTCACCTGTAGCGGCCGTTCGGCTATATCCCTCGAAAAGCTGAATGAATGCGTCAAAGAGACTGCGTCGCTCTGTGTCCCGCATGGCAGGAACCGTATCACAAACATCAGATATCCATGTGCAGTAAATCAACCATAACCCTCTAAACAGTCAGCCGCACAATGCTCAGATTAGATGAAACTCGCATCAAGGTAGCGAGCCAGCGGCTTACCTCAAATTAGTATCCAGTGATTTCCCAAGCTGGTCTACGTACTCATCCACGACAAAACGGCCATGCTGACGTAGAGGTGGCAACACAAACTGTGCCAGCATCATCCTCATCTCTTTCAGTCGTCCCATCGAATTCCAATTCAACGGAACATTCGTTCCTCCTTCCACCGGCGGGCATCCCGGTGTGGCAAACTCGTATGGAGGATAGTTGAGGCCCTCTACGTCTGGTCCAGCCAGGACGTAAGCATATACCTCCATCGCAGCATTGTACATTCGAATCAGTGTGTTGAAGGTAGGTATATTACGTTCAGGGATGTGCGCCATTCGGTGTGGAAAGCGGGACTGCAAAAGGTACGAGTGTTCCCGGAAATGAATGCGAAGCATTGACTCTCCTAGTACGTCTTTCCCTAGACACCGCAATCATAAGTAAGATTTCCTTAGGAACAATGCCACAATGCCCACTCACCATCCATTCCGAACCAGTTCATCTCCGGTTCAGCTTGCGATCTTGCCACCAACATCTCCACTGCCTCCACCAGGTATTCATTAGCTTTGATCAAATCGTTCAACTTGTCGGTGTACTGAATCTCCAGCCACCCTATATCGGATATCGGCCCATGGACTTGCACATCGCTCAGTTGAAAGGCTTGGCGAACCTATTGCACCCATATCTTATGAGGATCACTTCGGATACATGCATTTTCGTCAGAATAAAAATTACCCTGGTCTCTAATTCGGCACGTGGCAATTCGGGAACAGACCAATACACAAACAAGAGCGGTATTTTGTTTCTAAGAGTTTGCTTCGGCAGAGCGTTGATGAAGTTCACGAACCGAGATCGCTCCTCGTTGAAGTAAAATCTGAAAGCACCATATCTAAGAAACGTTGGCAGAGCCAGCGCTCAAACATAAAACCCACTCACCCTTTATCTTTACCACTTCCAAAAAGGTCGAATTGGAAGATTGCCGCATTAATCCCATGAAGAGTCTTCATAGCTTCCTCCTATCCGCGCGAGGCAGCTCCGTTAGCATTGAACAATAGGCGGTAAAAGATGCATACACACCGGTAAGGCATCTGTTACATGCCGAACAACCGCCCAGCAATCCCATTCACCATCTTGTACCCGTGTCCGCTGCAATTCCTCGGTTCCAACCTCGTTGGCCAAAGTCGGCATTGCATTGTTCGCGCCGCCAAACTTTGCTTTCAGCCATTGAATCGGTAACCTTTGCTTATCGGTGGAAAGGAGGTGAAAGGTGGGGGTTGTGATACAAAGTTTGTAGTGAAGGGTATGGCCATGAACCCGAGTGCTGTGATTTTCGCGCAGTATGGGATACGTGAGGTCAGCGAGGTCGATGCGCTCCATCAGTTGCTGTTCAAGGGCAGCCACCTGAGAGAAGGCATACGATCAGCTCCAAGTGAATTCTGGTGTGTCATCTTTACGACGAACCTCATCCGTTGCCCTCGCCATCTCCTCGTCCCTATTTGCGGACCCAAGCATAGTAAAGGCAGTTCCTGCTGTCCCCATCAAGGCTTTAGCCTGCTCCCGGAACGAGACTCTGGGTGGGGCAACCTCCGAGCCCACCAAATTTAGGAAAGTTCGCACAGCCTCTCGCTTCGCTTGTTCTTTAGCATGAAGCGCTGGTAGGCGATGCGCAAAGAGTCTCCACTTTGCACGAATATCTTCGCGCATTGAAACCTCTTCCGCCAATTCCTTCATGCACTGGTGTATTGTTTCCGCCAGTATTCGAGCCGCTAGGTATTTTGAAGCTTCAGACTTCTGGCGTGCGATCCGGGCGCGCGCCTCCGCCTCTTTACGTTCTCTTTCTAACAGCTCAGTGTCCTCTGATGGGTAGGAATCGCGTAAGTACAGTTTCTTTGTACTTGAAGCGCGGAATTATTAATGGCGAACCTGGAATGACGGGCTCTGGAGGTGTCTCGGGTCGGGTCGGAACCGCAGGGGGTGTGAAGGAAGGTACGACGGAGGGCTGGGATTCGGCACGCGGTAATTGTGGACCTTGTGTGGACCCTGTTAAGCACTACCTATGTAGATGAGCCATCACTGAGTACAACTTACCAGCTTGCGCTTCTAGGGGGATAACCGTCAACGAGGGGGAAACTATAAGGCCGACGTCCGTTCGTTGCTCGACCAAGTCAGGCTTTCGAGTAACCAATCCGGCCGGCGTAGGTGGGCCACCACCTGAAGGTTGTTGTAGCACGCCTAAATTGGGTATGTTGAGATGTGCGCCAGATGTGGGAGCCGCTTGCGGTGGTTGGTCCTGCTGACCAAAAGACGACCATGCACCCGCTTGTGACTGGGGTGACATGGTTATCGAAGATGAAAGTGACGGGAACGGCAACTGCGACACTTGTACGGGATGGAGGGGAAGGACTCCTTGTCCGACCTTGCGAGTCGCTTGACCGCTAGCGATACTCGCTTGTCCCATGAAAGCACCGCCTTGTCCAAAAAATCCGCTTGACGGGCCTGCCAAGACGGACTGTTGCTGGTTGACAAAACCGAAAGCATTTGAGAAAGTACCTCCTCCAACGGATGAACTAGGCAGCCGAGCTGTCGTAGCAGCAACTTGTCCAAAAGTAGGAACTCCGCCTGGAATGGACGACATTGCAACGACTTCCGATGATTGCCCTTGGTAGTCGGGCACTTCTTGAGTCATCTCAGGTACATTGCCGTCTATAACGTCCGCGTCCGTGACATCTCCCAACTTCCCTTCGAGAAGTCGATTTGCCACCCGCGGTTGAAGAGAAACTCTCTTAGCATCTAATAAGCAAGAGGGTTCGGTCAACAATCAGATCCTAGATTTTGCCCTTCCACCCTTCCATACCATTGAATTTCCCAGGGACCATTTGTGACTTTCCATCAGTTCCGGTGATTTTTACTTTTCCAATCTCTGCGTACCATCGTCCTTCCACGTCCCTGATTGGAATATCATAGTATTCTAGGTCCACGATAGCATCTTCTTCGTTGTCATAACCCAGCTGTTCCACGAGTGTTGCCACCGGCGTCAGTGTGTCCACTGCATTAGGAAAAACATACAGGGCGTTGTCCATGTGTCTGTATGCATGTCGACGGACAACTAGGAAGTGTGGGTGCGCCGCGCATGCTAATAGATATGGGGTAGTTCGCTCCTTGATGATTTTGAAGAATAATCCGTATGCTTCGAAACCGCCTTCTCCTATGGTATCCCCTTCTTCTGTATAGTCCTCATCTTCATCATCGTGATGGAGATCTAGTCGGGGTAACAGGCTTCTTAATCGGATCGCCAGTTGCATGTGCGGATCCAACAAAATTGGATCATTGATAAATTTCCTCTCGAAGCTAGATTGAACATCCTGGTTGAACGCATGATGCAAAAGATAGTACGCTCGGAACTCGGCCTCGTTAGGCATTCTTTTGCCCTCCTCCCTGAGATCGTCGTAGAATTCCATCAGACTTTGTAGCGCTACGTAAGATGCGTCAGTACCCAGAACTAACCCTCAAAGGTTAGAGAGGTTACAAGCTTCCTACTTTTTCCCAGCTGTTCATATTCCTGCTTTATATCTATCGTTGCGCATAGCCGCTGAGAACACATAAGGTGATAGCGAGCGATCCGTTCAAACAGACCAACGGCTTCAGGGCCGCGTAAATTCTGGAGCGTCAAATCCTTCCTGATAGCTCGTGTCCTATCACGAATGAAACCGTACGTGCGTTGCAAGTCATATTCTGGTATTAATTCGTGCACCAGGTAGTTCAACGTTCGCTATGATAATTACGTTCTCCGTCAATTGGTCACACCGGAGACGGACCAGAGCATGTGAGAAACTAGTGCATACCTCCAGTACAGATGGCGGTCGCACATCACATGGTAGCGGCTTTTCATCATCTGCGGCGGAACGTCGATATCTTTTAACGGCTTTCGCGTGATCAACTCGGTCTGTGCCTGGAATCTAGTTGCATTGATGTTTATATCCTATCCCAGACTATCCTCAAGTTGACAAAAGGTTTTGTACCTTCTCAAACTCCATCAACCCTTTCTGATACTCTCGTTCGTGACGCTCGTACTCAGGACACATATCCTCACACTCTCCGACAAAATCACGCGCATCTTCAAGCCGATATTTCTTATTTGGATCATCCATTTTACCCTCAGCAATATACTTCTTCATCAGGGCAGGTCGAAGCTTTTTCATCTGCAGGAGAACGGAGTCATTGTCCGCCTTAAAGACGCTACTTTCCGTAATATAGCATCATCTTGCAAACCTCCATATAGCGGTTATGAACAGGCTGTGAAGCGAATCGCTCGGCACGAGACACTTTCAAAATGCTTATATGAACTAGCTATCAGTTTGGGGTCTGAACCTATGGAAACCAGTATATTTGAATTTACCTGTCATCTGCGTCAGAGGAGTGGTCAGGCGTGGGTGTCAGTGCTGTTTGCCTCTGTGTAAACGACGACATTGGAGAAATAGCAACTGAATTCGTCTGTTGTGAGATGTTACCGCGCGATGGAGCTGGTGAGGTGGAGTAATCGTTAGCAAAAAGGGCCTTGGGTGGCTTCTCCAGTCCGGAACGGTTGGGGTCGGCAGCTCTTATACAAGCTACTGGATCATGACTGTCAGCATACCCTGTCTCGCAACGCTCTCGTCTCGATGTGTCGGAAGCTTAAGCTCTTGCGGGGTGGTGCCACTTCTTGGCCTCACCCAAGTCATCGACGCTCCCCTCCCACCTCGCCTACTGCCTCTGGGTGTCACCGCCCCTATGTGGTCTCCCGTCGGTTTCACCCATGTTTTAGAAGCGGCAATCTTTGCCCCACCACCTCGCCCACCCCGAACTCCCCCATCACGCCCACGGCTGGGTGTTGACGAAAATACAGAAGCAAATGCGCTTTTGGCGCCTCTCGCATGGTCACCGACGGAGGCAGCCCCTCGAAACCGCGTCCTGGCACCTGAAGTCCCCCGAGCTTCTCCAGTTGCAGACAGTCTGGAGAAAACGCTCGAGTCATCCGCTGCCATGACGATGGACAATCGGCTGCGAATTGTGAGCACCTGGAAGGACGATGCTCCAAACCCATCATGAACGAGATCACGTGGAATTAGGTAATAGCAGAGGGTTCGATCCTGGCTGGCGGCAAGTCTGAAGCAACGCCAACCCTTTTGTCCACGTCACGCACAAATTCGCATAGCTTCGGGTCACCATTAGCCGACCGACTGATCACTCTGCCAACAACCCAAATTACAACTAGTAAAGATGATGAGAGCATACGACCGTCTGCCGGAAGGAGAGGCAGATCATACCCGCAGTGGGGAAGAGGGCACCGTCCTCTTTGAGGCACGTCCCTTGTTGGACAATGACGGGGCCAATGTTGCATTGGAAGCACCTTTGCAAAGTTCAGAAGCCGCCACGACGCCAATACCGCCGCCTCCTTCACGGTCTGCCCTGGTGACTACAAGGAACGACGGGGTGTTTGCAAACCTTAGTGCAAAGCCAGAGGTGTCCGCGGCACCAGAAGGCAAGACCTACGAAGAGTTCGAACCACCGTCGTATGCTGAGGTTGTCCAAGACCCAGCTCCATCATACTATGAGACCACGGTGATAACAAATGGGATTGGAGAAGATGGTGAAGTGCTCATTGAAGGTATGTATTGCTGGCTAGCGAGTCAATGTCTCGTCGCTTTCAGGTCTTCGGGCGAAATTAACTCTGGTGTCTCTGTGCGTAGGCATGCCTGTTGGAGACTTTTTCACATACTTTGTCAACATGTTGGTATCCATGAGCTTTGACTTCATTGGATTCCTTTTGACTGCGATCCTGGCTACATCTCACGCTGCACGAGCTGGTGCTCGTAGTGGTTTCGGCATTACCCTTATTCGTTACGCCTTTTACTTGCGAACACGGGACGCCCAGGATGACTTAAAATACTATGATCCCTATGACCCTGACAAACAGCCAGAGGACGATGAGAACGTCGTTGTTGAGAGTTATTGGCTTTCGTACTTTTTAATGTTTATTGGCTTCTTCATCCTAATGGTATGTATTATGAAAGCGGGTATGCTGAGTATTCAAACTTAGGGAGAATCCAAAGTGGACTGACATATTACCTTTCTCTGCAGCGCTCGATTGGGGATTACATTCAAGCCCGAAGGTTGCAAACCGTGATTTTGGCCTCGTCAGAAGCACCTCCCGTATGACATGGCTATAGACACTTGTCCACCATCCTGTATCTTATTGTATTATGTTTCTACGTAAAGATTATATGGCCTCTTCCTGTTTGTAGTAATGCAACCACTTGTTTTTGGAATATCATAGTATGCATTTTGCGCAGCCGCTTACCAAATGGCGTGTTCTTGGATGCCGCGTCGCCTACGTGTTTCCTCAAAGTGTCCGTGGTATATGGACGTTTCCTGGGCGATTGAGCACAACAGTGGCAAATATGGTTGACATTCTAGCAGATCTCAAGGCTGAATTGGCTGAATTTGACGAATTTGTAGATAGCTACAGTATGTCTCTGGGTAAACATCTCTGGCTGACCTGTTTTTGCTAAAAGCTATCATCTGTCCATCTAGCTACAAAAATGAACGAGATATTATCGGGGAGGGTCACGGATGAAGAGAAAGCTTGGGCACAGAGAGAGTTGACACAGGATAATAAAAGTGATGCGGCGACGTCACGTTCAGATGCCAGTAATCGAGCTCCTATCCGACTGCCAAAACGAGACACCAGAGCACCGTTAGGGTCCCCCAAGCTCGATTACTCAAAGTGGGACGCTATTAACCCAGATGCAGAAGAGGAACAGAGAAACATTGCGCTAGCAGCGGAAAAGAAAGGATCCACAAAACAGAAGCATGAGCCAACGAAGCGAGTGACAGCTGCAGAAAAAATACGTCAATCAGCGAATCAGCATCGTGAAACTGGTAATAAATATTTCAAGGATCGTAAATACCATGAAGCGATTGAAGAATACACTTCAGCCATCAACATATATCTGAACCCGCCTCAAGAAAGCGATCCACTGCTGCTAACACTGGACCGGCTGATTCCGTCCAAGACTATCGTTGACGCCACTCTGTTCACCAACCGTGCACTTGCATATCTCCGATTAAAGGAGTTCAAGCAAGCTGTCGAAGATTGTAGCGAAGCCCTCAAAGTTGATGCGAGTTGTGCAAAAGCACTGTGGAGAAGGGCAGAAGGTCACCGTGGTCTTCGACAATATGAGGAAGCCATCAAAGATGTTCTTAAAGTCAAGCAGATGGTCACAGACTATGAGGAAGCTAAGAAGAAAATCAATCGATGCAAAAAGACTGTATGTAACCCTGGGGTTACCCTAGCCGAAGTTGACAGACTGCTAGATGGTATAGAGAGGGAGCATTTAGATATGAAAGCTGAGGAAGCGCTGAAAGAAGATTTAGAACATGATGGTTCCAACATGATCATGGAAGGATTACTGGACGGTTTCGTACGGGAGATAAAAAATGCTATTGAATTACCACCATCGAACAAGTACAATGACCGTATAGTATCTGCCTCGGACATGCTCGTAAGGCTATTGGACACCGATACTATCGTTTCTGACGCCTTTCGACTATGTGGTGGTTTCCATCGCCTCCTCAACCCGGACATTCTCACTTCGTCATCAGTCAACTTTATTCTTCCCGTAATAGCGCGAGCCACCTCTGGCGTCGATGCCAACCGACGAGAACTTTGTCAATACCTAAACCACATGATAACGACCATGCTTGCCACCCAAAAACCTCCTCTCAAAACCATCAGCGCCGCTGCCGAAATACTTTCTTCTGGTGTAGCTGAGGACACCTTCGCGGAAGCCCTCTGCCACTCCAACGTGGTTGGAGAAACATTTGGAAGATTCGTGCTGGCATTTTTAGGTGGAGAAACGGATGGTGTCGCCACTAGCTCTACTATTGTCGGGCATATGCTTAAACTGCTTGGGAGAATAATGCGATATACTCCGAAAGGCCCTGACATCGTTATGGTCAAATGGCGGGTATCGCCCGACAAGCTTTTAGCGACCTTACCCATTCATGTCAAAGAGTACAAACTGGCTAATGACGAAACAACAGAGGCGCTGACAGTTCATGCTTGTCGCTGTATTGATGCAATCGCAGGCACCTCGAATCCCAAATTTACAGCGGCCCTCAAGCAGTACCACGAACCTCTCATCGACTCCATATGGGAAACGATACACCGGCTTTCACCTACCAACCCGACATCTACGGCTTCCACTCTCGTCCTTCACCTCCTTGCCACATATCACAACCTTTTGCACAACACACCAGCACACCCAACGCTCCTCAGCACTCACAGCATAATTACGACCCTCGTACACCTTCTAACAACACACCCACGAGCTTCCATCTCATGTCTCGCAAAGCTTCTCCGCTTCCACTTGGAAGAAGTTACAGTGGCGCTGGACGGGTGGTGGGATATTGTTCCCATGATAAGCCTTATTCGTGACCCTGCTGGAGAGGGTACAAGGACAGCAGCAGCCCAAGTTCTAGCAGCCTGGCTGAAAGGTGGAGAGCGGAGAGTGGCAGAGTGGGAGAAGCAAAATGGCTTTGAAGCACTTGTGGATGTTCTCCTTGAATTGTCAGAAGGACAGGAACTTAAAGAAGATGAAAAAACCGCAGGCAATATTGCGCTGTGTATCGCCGAGTGTGCGACCAAAAGTACGGACAACCGATGTCCTCCAATGTGCCTTTCCTGTTGATTTATCGTAATAACTTTGGAATCCCCCAGCTAACCACGCCAAGAAGTTGCATAAACTTAACGCAACCGAACCCCTCGTGTACCTCCTCCGTAGCGCCAAGATGCCTACAGTACAACGAAACCTTGCAATAGCCTGTGCTCGACTATGCCAAAATTGTAAGTGCGATCGATATTCACGCGCTGGACTTGTACATTATAAGTTAGAGAAATGACTTTCTTTCTTCCAGCCGACGCACTAGATCGAGTAAGGGAATTGAAGGGTGTGGAGCTTATGTACAGCCTTGGAACCAAAATATTGTAGGCCGGCATCCCTCTCAATCACAATATATGAATGGCAGTCCGCCAAAGCACAAGGCAACAAATAACGATCTAAATGGCCACAACGACCAGAAAATAACAATTACTCGGACCCAGGTAGTCTAACATCCAAAAGTGCCATACCAAATTTTCACATCATGGTGCCGTTTTCATCGGAAGGCTCATAATTGTAGCACGCTACTTCAGGCACATTTCAGTTGTTTTCTCCTCCACATTCTGGTCCGAAGTATCCTATTAGTTAAGCCAAGCCTCCCAATATCTCGAATTAGGAGAAATCTATGCTCCACTCTCTCCAACATTACATGCTTCCCCAGAGCTCTTTCGCTGCTTTTTAACCAGCATTTGGTACAGGACTTCCCGCATGTATTTTAGCCGGTCAATGATGTCCTTGTCTCCAGTCCCCACAAAGGAGTTCAGTGATTTGGTTGTAAACTCCCGATTTTGATCGATGTAAGTGACGACGCGACCATCGTTTGATAGGATGACTTTTGAATGATCAAATAGGTTGAGCTAAAGTGGAGGGGGGCAACCATCAGTTACCTCCACAATGGAACCGGGGCCGCCACGGCTTTTAAATCAGAAGATAAGTACCTGAACAATGTGATTGCTAAGCCGGAATATTACGCCATGCTTCGTACGCAGATACTTCGTGAGGAAATCAAGGTTTTGTGTCCTAGGCGCATCATCGGTGCTGTGCTTGCATGCCTAGATCATCAATAAGAATTTCTATCCCTCGACCAGCTGAGATTGGTGCGTAAGATCTACCTTGAACAGATTGTCCTGCATGTATCCTCGAAAGTGCTTCATCAGTGTCACTTTCTTGAGAAGATCCTCTGGATGTTGGGTCATTGTATAGGCTTTCCGGTGCATTACGGTTCGGTCTGAGCCCTTATCGTAAAACAGGTACTCGAAATGGCTGATACAAAGGATTAGTACCACGTCAGCATGTGTCAAGTCTATGATGCACATACTGATTGTCCGCGGCGAGAATGATACTCGTGGAGTCATTGAAATACACGCCAACTGAGCCATCTCGTAGTTGATATCCCAGTCCATACTTATTCGAGTAATCAATCCATTTTGTGATAAATATGCGCGGAGCACTGACTTCTGAACCAGGAGCCAAATGGAGTCTCAGGTCTCAACATATCACGGACCGGCGAATAATGCCAGCGGATGCATTATGCACTAACCTTCCATCTCATCAATTCGCCGAGTACCAATACGATCACTTCGAAGTCCGTCTTGCAGATTCTGATACATTGTTTGTAAAACATTGACGCTCTTACGAGGATCTACTGGCGAGTTAGCAAAATTTGCGTGCTTTGTTCACGCACATTGAATAAAAACTATACGTACTCTCGGCAGATCTTGGTGAAGTAAAACTAGAAGAATTACGGGCTCGTACAGTCTCAGGGCTTGTTATTTTGAAGGTAGATGCACCATCGCTTTGGGGAGAGGGTGGGGCACGCGGTTCGACCTCGTGTTTGGATGCAGAGGAGTTGCTGGAGCTGCTTCGGTTTGGTCCATTTGCGGCATCTGCATCTGATGAGTCGGGATCTGGTGTTGGCATTGGAACTACACGTGCTCCTTTGCAGCCGTCAGTTTAAGGCTGCAAAAGGAATCGCCTCATGACGAAAAGCATCAGTTGCCCACCTTCTGCAATACCAGAGGAGGTGCTAGACTTCGCCTTTCCACTAAGGGATCTCTGATCAGATATGCATGCATAGACGGCGATAAGACTAGCTAGGACAATATTTTACCTTTGAGAATCTGACGATTGCTGGCGACGCATCCAAGAGCTTGGTATTGGTGGCCTATTTTCGCTGTCGATTTTGAGGCGATCGAAGTCTTTGGCAAGTAGAGCGTCCGTATGCCCATTCAATTCTAACAACACTTTCAAAGTTAATTAAACAGACACACTTACAATGGTAGTTATTGCATAGTACCGTTGGAGTTATGACTTGGGCTTGGCTGTCTATCAGATCCTATGAAATAAACCCGGCCATGTCAATAGAAACAGCGGGAGGTGAATTAACATTGTCAACGAACCGGGAAGGGAGTTTGATGTCCGTAGAGCCTTCGATGCTATACGATCGATGTTAATCAAGACACATATTTCCCGGAATATGTACGTCCTATACCTGATGCATCCGTGAGAACAGATCGTCCAACCGCAGATGAAGGCTCCTTCGCTGGTAATTGTAGAAAGTCGGGTATTACGGTTAATGCGGATATTGGGATGGATTTTATAACGGGCTGTCCGGTAAAATATTCGTGCTGCATGATGTCATCCACGGATGGTCGGCGCTCTGCAAATATGGCGGACTATGTGAACTCAAATCTCAAAGATTGTCAAAACACTAACGCGGACCTGGTCTGGACTGCAGGAGAGCTGTGATTATGTCTTTTGCAGATCGAGATATTGCAATTTGAGGGGGGAAATCGTAACTGTTGTCACGAATTTTCCTTCAAGGCGAGGTCCATCAGATCGAGCTTAAAAGATTACCGTTGCATGCAAAACTCACTTGTATATGGCCTTTACGTCTTTTGTCTGGAACGGCGGTTTTCCTATCAACAGTGTGTACCTTTGCAAGCCATCAGTCAATATTGTCAGCTTGCGATAGTCAACCTCAGTAAGACCTACATGACCACTCCTAGAGACCAAATGTCGACTTCAAAACTGTGGCCTGTCTGGGTATCAAACAGCACCTCGGGTGCGATATAATTCGGTGTGCCACAGATAGTTCTGCAAAGGTGATATCTGAGTTAAAATTGCCCAGATGGTTTTCAAGTCCGGACACCACCTACTTCTTTCGCTCGCCGTCATGTTTTATCATAGCAGCTAGCCCAAAGTCCCCAAGTTTCAGCTGCATGTCTCGAGTCAAAAACAAGTTGCCGAGTTTCAAGTCGCGGTGAATTACGCCGCGTCGATGAACTTCGCGAACAGCATCCAGCAATTGCCACATGTAATGGCAGACTTCCGGCTCGGTCAGGCGTCGTCTTTTTCGCAACATTTCCACAAATGTCTATGAACGTTAACGTAATTGGTTTCGTTAACTGCTATTCAAATGAACCATTCTGGTAAGGAAACCCACCTTGTTTTCACATAGTTCCAAGATCATGTACACAAAGTCGTCATCTTCAAAACAGTGCTTAAAGCCGACGATATTTGGATGTGATAGCATTTGGTGTATTCTTATTTCTGCAACGAGCTATGAGTCACAAGTCCTGTAAGTGAGTGTTAATCGCAAACATGCCCAACCGCACTGCAACACCTGCTCAAGTACCTTTGCTCGCTGTTTTGAGGTTGTAAGAGACGCCTTAGCTATTACCTTTACAGCAAATTGCTCCCCCTTCGAGTCAAAAGCTTCGTAGCATCGTGCAAAACCACCCTGTTGAGTCGCTGTGAACGTCAGTACAGTTCGGGGCGACACGTTATCCACATCTCCGTTCAGGATTACCTCGCCTAATATACCTCCTCTGGTGAACCTGTACCCCTTCTTTCGATCAACGAGCACTACCGGCGGTTCTGGGAATGTTCGGGGTGTATTATTTCGTGGCGGCGCCGGTCTCTCTGTAGGGCTCGCTTTTGGGACTAGGTTGCGATGCCGGCCAGGTTCACGGTATTGTGGCTGAGAGGCAAGCATCATCGCAAACACGACGCAGCCTTTGCACTCAGAGAGCTTGCAATACAGTTAATGGCAGGTTTCTCTCTAGGTGATAGTCTATCGCGGGGAAGTACACGGAGAGTATAGGCAGGGGAGGTAAGCTTTGAGAGTACTCTACTCTGGCGTACGTCGCAGAAAATAAGTCGGTTGGTTGCTGTGACGAGCGTAGAAAAGTGTGGAGAGCTGATGGAATGTCAATCCATGTCGCGCCTCGGCAGGAGTGTGCTCAATAGTGGGTGGGTGCGAAAAGGGGAAGAAGGACGTCGCGCACGACTTGTCCGAATTCGTCCGAATGCATCACGTGAGCCGCCAAACGACGTGCAATCCCATGGACGTGACGATGAGCTCGTAGGGGACTGAACATGCGATTTCGCTTCTCTGCCTTGAAAAGCCAGTCGGGATCTGATGTGCAGATTGCAGCTCTAAACATATCGACTGTTCGCGTATCTCTTGATCCTGTGCGATCTCGCCTGTGCAATCGTTTTACCCACACATTAGGCCGCTCGCGCTGCGCTGCGGCCAGCCGTCCGGCTTCCCCACAAGGTGGGAAAACAGACCATCCGCTACAAAGAAACTTAGCGACAGAACCCGGATTTTGCGTTCGTCTTCCATCTGGCTCTCTCTGGAGCTTACGTGACAGACTGGGTGGACATTATCAACCAGCGAAGAGCATGGAGGTTCTTCGTAACAGTTTCGAGGCTTTGCTTCCCAACATTCAAGAAGCCGTTCAAGAAGCAGACTTCATTGCTATAGATACCGAACTATCTGGTGAGTGAAATTCGGGCATATATTATTAACGTGTTAATAAATTATTGACTGGACCGCATACTGCGCTTTGTGAAGGAATTGGAACGGCAAGGCCTTATCAGATTGCTTTTCTTGATACAGTCCAGGAACGCTACGAAAAAATTCGACGGTCTGCACAGAACTTCCTAGTGATTCAATTTGGACTGTGTACTTTTACCTGGGACAGTGGAAGAAAAGTTTATGTAGCGAAGCCGTTCAACTGCTACGTTTTCCCGCAGTCTGGTTCCCGTACCCTGGGCCTCGATCGGCAATACTCATTTCAAATAGGATCGTTAGAATTTTTGAGAGGAAACAAGTTTGACTTCAATAAATGGATATCACAGGGTAAATGCCGACAGTGTTTAACGATATTGTCGGGGAGACGTGTGGATGTACTAATGTGGGACATGCACGGACTAGGTATTCCATTTCTTAACCTTGATGACGAAGCAGAAGCACGCCAAAAGATTGGAGCAGTTGCGCAGGGCAATGACATCCCAATAGAGGGTGCAAATCGAGAATTTATGGATTCCACGATGTAAGCATGTCGGGACGGTATGCCACTTACCCAACTGCTTTTCGGTGCCGTGTTGCATGGGTGGCACACTGACGTGTGTGCTCCTTGGGCCTGGCAGACAGGCGGTTCAGAACTGGTTGCAAAATTCTTCCGAGAAGACTTTAGAGGTGGCAGCTCCCAGCTCTTTCCATCGAAGACTGATACATCAAGAAATCAAGAAGAGGTGACACTAATGCATGCTTCTTATGAGCTTCTTACTGCAACATCTTTCTGATTAAACTGTCTCGCTAGATATAATTCGGCATTAAGCACTGAGGGGACCGCCGGCTATGTTACTATCCGTAAGCTTACAAATGAGGAGCGAAAATCGGGGTCCAATAATAGAGTGGCGTACTTGGAGGTGGGAATATGCACTGTCTGCCTTTTTTAAGGCACCCACAATAACATTTAGTGTCAGAATGAGCTGGAACAGTTGATCGGTTTCCGCAAAGTGATCGAAGTGATTAGCAGGTCCAAAAAACCTGTTATCGGCCATAACGTGATGCTTGGTAAGATTTACGTCTTCACACGCATCATTCTGCATTTTCCGGCGTCTTTAATGTATGGCGTGATAGACTTATGCCAAACCTATGAGAAATTTCACCGATCATTACCCGAGAATGTGCAGGAATTCAAGCAAGGGCTGCATAATCTATTTCCTGTGTGCGTGTATGGTGCTTTTGTATTCCTCTCAAAGACGCAATGATTAACTGTGCCTCACCTAAACAGCATATACGACACGAAGTACATCGCACATTCAGAGTCTGATGTACAGGTGGGCAATATCCGACATGTCAGTGTAAGAGCCCCAACTCAAGTTAGTTTGCGCAGCCTTTTATTATGCAGTCCGCATTGTCGGATGTTCTTCGGAGAGTTTCTCTCAAACCGTTCACGTATCCAACAATCGGTGGGTGTGATACCTGGTGAAATCGCGGACAATGCCCTAAATATCCTACGACCACAGTTGTGCATCCCGACTTCACCGGATATGAAGATGCTGATAATTTTCATGAAGCTGGTTATGATGCTTATGCAACGGGAGTGGTATTTGTAAAGTTGATGGGGCAAATCGTAAAGAATGAAGGAAATCTGCCTCTATCATTCGACTCCCCCGCTTTCCAGCCTGCGCTCAATAAGCTGCACATTATGCGATCGGACATACCCTACATGAACATAGTAGGGGATGAAGGTAAGGGCTAACACCTTACATGAAATGGTCTCTATTTGATACTGACACGCGCAAATGCAAAGATATCCCAGATCGTTCACATGTATTCAAGGTCTATGATTTTCCGTCGGATGTTACTTTATCAGATGTCCAAAGTGAATTTAAGACACTGGGATCAGTTGGAATTAATTTTATTGACGACAACAGCTGTTTCTTGACGGTTCGAAACGGTGACATGGTCAAAGATGTTATACCAACATTTGGAGAAGTGGAGAACGCTAACGGTGAGGAGAGGGAGAGAATGTTCTCTTACCGAATCGAAACGTTTGCGGACCATGCAGCTAGACAAGTTGCTCAGAATGTTACTGAAGGTGGTGGTGTTGGAGGTAAACTAAAGGAAGAGAGGATGTAGGTGTTGCATTTGTGGCTGACAGACAGGCATGGTTTTCTAGCTCTACGTGCACCGCATTCAACGGCTCTTAGACGGCAGCAATATCGCGATTACACAACTCGTGCAGCGAAACGACCACGAGTCGATCCAGAAGGAGAGGTTGCCGAGGGCTTAACTGCTGGAAGTTCGTCACATAACTATACTCGAAGTCCTGCTGAACATTCATTGGCGAAAGAAGAAAGGCGGAAACGTCGTGAGGAGCGTAGGCTCAAGAAGATACAGCGAGACAAGGCTGTAGAAGCTGCAGCACGTTTGCAGGCACGGCAGGCTTCAAGTGGATGTACCATACAATGACTTTAGAATCTTCAATGTATAAATCAGAATTTTTGCTGTTTGCGAATAAAATGTCGCTTAACAATCTCAATGATCGGTGCCCACGTAAGCTGAATCACGTGTACGATGTTGAGGTTGACGTTCAGCCTCAAAGGCTCGGGTTCCTCGAAATTCTCAAAAACTGACCACAATGACAGACCTGGAAGCAGCACGAACGCAGGGAACATGGTGCGTATCTGTCAGCGCGTATTTGTTGATTCCTACTTGTACGTGTTATCTCACATATCGGCATTTTCAGGGAGAAAGAGCGAGCAACACTGACATCCTTGGGGGAGGACACAATAGGGTGTATATTGGAGAGAAAGCACGCAGCCAAATTCGGTGTGTCCACAGAAGAACTGGATGAGCGTATCCAGAAGAACCTTTCGGTATTGAAAAGCGGTATTGGAAAGCTCGAGCAGAGCTTATCGGATGCAGAGGAGTCGACCGGAAGGTTCGTCCATGTACCACACGCCAAAATCGGTCAGAATGTTCAGCAACATAATGTTCCAGGGATAAGAGCGAACTTCGTCGGTGGGAGGAGGCAATACTGCAGCTCAGTAAACAGTATGATCGGATAGAAGCGATGGCGCGCGGGGAGGAGACAATGAACCTGTTCACACAGCGGAACAGTCCACGAAATAAAGGGGGGAACAAGGCAGTTCGGTTTACGGATCCTGTTGAGGCAACCATGGATGAGGAATTGAGCAATGGAGAGTCTCTTCATCTGCAACAGAGAATAATGGACGGTGGGTGTCAAGCCTATTTAACTATTGATGGCTCGTGACCACAATCTAATATTCACCGCAGAGCAAGATGCGCAGCTGGACGAGCTCAGTGAAACAATAGCACGGCAAAAACATATAGGTCTACTGATCAACGAAGAATTGGATCTACACGTTGATCTTTTAGAAGAAACCGAAGGTAGAGTCGATTCAACAAGTCGACGACTGAGAGGGGCGGGTAGAAGACTAGAGCAGGTGCTACAGTCTTCTGTGAGAAACTCGCGAGGGACAACAATCATTGCTATTCTAGTTGTTATACTCATATTAGTGATTGTGATTGCAAATAAAATTTAGTGTAAGGTAAAGATGGCATCAACGACTGACATGTTAATGTATCGTCGCGGTATAGGTTGTGATCTCCTTGGAGTTTTCAGATGGAACCGCTTGACTTGAATATTCAAAAGCGATGACGGCAACCATGATGGACTGATGTGCATCATAAGGGTCCTTTCGCGAAACCATAATCTATAATATTTTCCTTAAGCGCAATGGTACCTCTCCAACCTCTATCCAACTATATGGTACAACATGCGACTAGACGCTGCTTCTGCCCCCCGAGAAAAGAATGATAAATACGTCACACCTCGAGGAGGCTTCGATATGTCTCCCGGTTATAGGGGAATGAATGCCCGTCGCCCAGACTGCAAAGATGAAGTGTTGGACAACACAATTCATGGTTTGAAATGAACGAACGTTCAATTACCTTGTTGGTAACGGCACAAACCATAACCTCCAATTTGCCCCAAAGATTTGAAGGAAATTCTCCTTTGCGCCAAGATCGTATATGTTGACATGTCGAGCCAGCCGCACACTGTTATCCTCAAGTCTCACCCTTCGGGCTCCTTCCATACTCTCTATCGTCGTCTTGTTGCTCGATATGAGACCCGCATGTACAGCAACGAAAACGAGGAGGCAGAGAGCAAAGATGCCGCTCACGATGAAAAGCATTATCGTGTGAAAATCGATGCCGTAAAGACCCTAATAGAGAGGTCCCTGTGATTAGCCATTACACATCGCCATGCTAAAAAAGCAAACAGGTTGTACCTTCATCAAGTCATCTCCACCATACCACAATATTGTACCCATCATTGTAAAGAATATAAATAAACAATATAGCATGGTGTACGTGACAAAGAGATCTGAAAAAGAGATGCTATGATAAGTTGCATGATGATTCTTAATCTGCAGACAGCGACACTTACAGAAATATTTGTAGTTCGCAAATCCCTACAGTAAAGTCCCATCAGCATTTTATGACATAGCTAACAAGACTTGGGATCACTTACAACGCAATTATTCACCCAGGGACCTGGTATCAATAATTTGAAGGGATGCATTAGTGAATAATTTGCAGAGTAGAGATTTGCCCCTGACTTACAGTGATGATCAAGTTTCAGCACGCATCTGAGCATTACAACGAGCGGTCCTTAAGATCGCCATCGCAAGAATCTTAATAGATATGTTTACAGTGCAACTCACTTTTCACAAACAGAGCAATGGTGTGTGCGGTCTGGTTTCCAATTGTTGCACTTTGTGCAAAATCTCCGCCCACCATCCCGCTTCGTCTCCAACGGTCGTGCAGATGCCCGTAGATCTTCATCGTCCTCCCGGTGTAGTGATACCGCGGTGTACCCGCGATCAGATTCCTCCTCCAATAGCGAGTCACCAGATCCCATATTGCTGTCAGCGACATGGCTGATTGGTATTAGAGGTGGTGGATAATCTGCTCGCCTCACACCTTCGTTCAACTCAATGCCTCGCGGCACAAGCCGCGTAGAGGAAGGGGGAACGGCAACTATCTGCAAAACCGATCAAAGTGCGTAAGAATCGGCACGTTGTTTTCCTGCGTACAATGGCAACCGGACCTTGATGGGGTGTCCCGGAGACGTGCTAACTACGCGGTAATAGCTCCAGACAAACATGACGAGGAGGAAGTGTAGAAGTACAAAATAGAGACCTTTCAAAGGCCGACACAGTGGATTTGAGATATGTACAGTTAGCGCGGGTATAACGATACACAAGACTTGACGCACCACTCTGGACTAGACTGTTCGGGTAGACTAACTTTGCTATGTACGGAAAAGCGATAATAGGTAAGCCACGAGAATGACACTCTGCATTTGCAACGTGAAATTACACTTACGATAAAACCGAAACATGTACGCATAGTAGGACCATGCTGCACTCAGAAACATTACCAAAAGCCAGCCCATGACACAATGCGAAAGCCCCGACATGTGCTTGTTCCTAGCATATCAACATACCTACAAGACACACCACAAACACTACAGGTAGTACCCCTACCGTTCTTATACATTTTCGTCGGGTGCAACCAAACATCATGGTTACCTTCAAACGTTCTCTCGCCCACAAAGACGCAAGGTCAACTGGGAGGCAGTCCTGCGAGGTCAAGGCTTGTTAATTGGTTTCACGTGGTCGACTGACATAACCCTCGCGTTTGAGGCCAAAAGTTGAGGCAAATTCGTCTTTGATGCTTTCAAGAACACTCAAAGACCATCAGGTCAAACAGGTCAACGATAAACTATCTTCTGGTAAGAGGAAAGGATAACTTGGAGAAATATGTCCCAATTGTCAATAACAGAGAGCGGTTCCAGAGCATCTGCAGCGGGATGCCACACTGGGGGTCACGGCGTTGACAGACTGTCTGGCGGATACATTGAACGTCCGGTAGTATCCAGTACTCTATATTTTGACGTAGACAATTCAAAACCCTTGGTGACATTTGCTGGGTGTATTACTAGAGTTGCCTCCGCTTTCAAAAATCAGCGGGATATTGAGGTTGAGGCAAAGAAACTATCTGCTGCGACTGCTCAGCATGGCCGGCAATCTCGGCAGTGGCTGACCTTAGTTAATGACTTTAACGCAGCTTTGAAGGTAACTGACAGGACTACCGTCAAGGGTGCCTTTTGAACCGCTACAAGCTGTAACCTATGTTCCCAGGAGCTGGGAGATATCCAGAGCTGGTCTTCTGTGATCGAGCGCGACTTGCGTGATGTGTGTCTAACCTATGAGCGGGCTCATGGAGGTGAGGATGGTTCCCCAATAGTTGGCAAGGACTTGCTATTATTTCTCACACTCGATGGCCATGAAGTGATTAAGGAGACTGCAGATCGATAGTGAATCAGCAAAGATAGACAGCAAAATAACATCGCGCTGGTATTACACGACAAGGGAGCCAAAGATACTGCATTATGTTTGCGATGACAAGCTATATAGTGATTACTGTCAGCAATATCACTTACTGATGGCGCCCCTTAATATTCTCCTTTGTGCCTGGCTAATCTTCTCTTTGTACTTTCTCCATAACAAATCCACCTCCATCCTATTTACACCAGGTGGCTTTTCCGCACTCTTTGATTCGCTCCCTCCAAAGACTGCTGGTACTAACATCTTTGTACGGAGCTCACAACTCTTCTCGTTGAGCATATGTTTAAGAACTACATCGTCCGGCCATCGCTGCTGATCTTCTTCATCCAGTTCTTGACGCAAAATGTCCAATATATCGGAGCAGCATGGATCCACAGCTGAGAGTTCCAGCTCATCTGGCTGAAGATTCGGCACCCCATCGATTGGCACATGATGGACTTGATACAGAGTTTTAGAATAATGGTTGTCATTACTGTCTGACCGCATGCGCTCAAACCAAGCTCGCGTGGTTTTGTCAATCAAAAATCTATTCCCTGAGAAAGTGAACAGCACTATGAACAAAAGCGCTACCAGTCTGAACACCGCATTTGGAGCTCACCTGCCGATGTCTGTAGGCTTTTTGTCAGTTGAAGGGCATAGAGCAGGTCGCGCTTCGATGTCGGCAGCTCAGCAACCGATCTGGACACCAGTTGCAGCGGGTCGGACGAGGCAGACGCCTCAAAGGTTTCTCGAAATGGGCTGTCAGCAACAGCCCTAACATATCCCAGCAGCCACTCTATGATCGATATCGGTGGCCGAAACCCTTTCTCCGTCGCACATGCTAGCCATATTAGACCTGCAGAAGCTTATTGAGTATGAAGCCACGTCAAATTTAGCCTTTACATACCAGGATACTGGGGATTTGGGATCGCGTCCTCCAACACGATCATTGGTAGCTGTCGAATCAATTCAGCAGCATCTGGCTTGATCAGTTGGTATGCAGTGCGATAGGCCAGCTGTCCGTTTGTTCTTCGTATGCATTTTTGCAAATGAGACCTCAGAAATGAGAGAAGGCGGGGAGCTTTGACGGAGTCATATTCTTGGTATGTGTTTTCTTCTGACTGGATATCGCTGCAGATCTGTAAGTACGTGGAAGCGGATCCACCACTTAGATGACTATGCGTGTGGGTTCCGAATATTATCCAATTATACCGTAAGTATCCTTCCTTGTTCTTTCCAAGAATATTGAGAACGAAAACGCACACGTTTCGGGGGATGCCAGGTAAAAGTAGCTATCATTCCATCCTTTGAGAGGAAAAAGTATGGCGGTATATTGTAGTCTTTTGGGTTGTAATCCTGTGTAATGGTATGGCTTAGAGAAGATCTTTGTGCCATCATAGCATCATGCTGCGGAAATTGTGACCCTATAACAGCATAGTTGAATAACATGCGCCCCTTTCCCTCAACAGATGTCGTGTCTGACACCAACTGACGCGGATGTCAACTTACATTTCGCAGATGCATAATAGTTCTCTTCTGCCCTCACACCAACGCGACGGCGAGTGGCTGGTTCCATTGATTGCAAGTCAGCGTCATCCTGTCTGTATCGCTTCCCAAGTGTCGCTGCTGGTAGTTCATTTCCATTGTGAAAACTATCACCTGCAGCTTCGTCGCTGTCTTCTCTGTCCACGGAAAATCTCTTTGGTCGGCCATTGCGGGAGATAGGTGCCTCATCCGGAGCTTGAGCACGAGATCTTCGTCCAGTTTTGGCCAGTCGAGCAAGGTTCTCTAACTTGCTTTCAATGTTGGTTGGTGGGCGTGGTTGCTCTGCAAAAACTTTGCGAGGACGAGCCATCTCTCTTTTGCAACCGTCGTTGAGATTTCCGACCCCAGGAGCAAGATCCGTGGCAAGTCTTGAAAACGAACAAAAGCTCTTTGGATCTTCCCTTGCAATTGTTACCAAGAACCAAACGTTCCAGAAATTCAAATGACTAATGACGCGTAATTTGAAACGCTGTTTGCAGTACATAGTGTGGAGCTGACAGTAAATGGCACTAGTACCCATTATCATCCGGATCAATCCGGTTAATTATATTGCATAATCAGAACCCCCATCGCTGAAAGACGTCCTGCTAATGTTCTCCAAACTGCGGTGTGGCATGCTAATGTAATGTTTTTTTTTTTTTTTTTTTTTCAGCTGGACCCCATTTGCCACACTCAAGGTCTATAAAAGGGGGGCCTTTCCTGTCTCTTCCCTTCCTCACCAGTTCCTCAACTCTCAAACCATCTGCGCAACACTCATCACGACCCACATTGCACCTTGCCCTGCCGATGACTACAACCAACTGGAACCAGCAACAATCACTCGGAACCAACAAAGCTGCTATTATACTGCCACATTAGTTGAGCTTGGTTGGTATGTACCAATGGCATCATCTCTTTTCATGTTATTCTGTTACTGACATGCAGTTTTTAGTCTCCAAGCCTTGTCACTGAAAATCCCCCAGCTTGTGATGCTGCCCAGTCGATTCACTCCTGGATGCCTTCAATGCCATCAAGAGTTCCAGATCAAGGCCTAGTAGGGACCGCGTGTGGTGGTGGGCAATTATCCGGTTAGAAACAACCGTTACGTATTGCGTGTATAATTGCCTAGTAGTAGCTTAGTTGGCTTTTCCGAACCGGTTGTCGCCGGTTTATTCCCTGGTGTAGTAGCTAGTGCCAGTTTCTGTCACCTCTACACTAGAAACAGCCTACACAGAGATTATGTCTAGCTCCACTGATGCCAGTTCATCGCCCATCAACATCCGGTTCCGTCTAGCACCCGGGCTAGGCGATGTTGGAACCGACATCACACTTAGAGTTACAGATCCTGAGAAAGAGACACTTGCAGAACTGAAAGCTCAACTGGCATCCCGCGTCAATGTACCATTGGACGAGATCCGCCTAGTTTATGCTGGCCGCGTGCTCAAGGACGATGAAGAATCAGTATCGTCGCTCGGATTGAAAGATGGAATCACAGTTCATGCTACAAAATTAGCCAGAAATCGTGCTGCGGAAGAAGCAAGTACTGCGGCGGCAGCCGGTCATAACGTTCCAGGAGCAGGAGGCGCGGCTCGTAATGCTTTTGGACTTCCAGGTGGCTGCAGCGATAGATGTAACCTGGCCCTTAACACCGAAATCTATTAACCGTCTGCAAATAGATATGAGCGCCTTGTTAGAAAATCCTTTTGTCCGAAGTATGTTGGAGAATCCAGAATTTATGCGTACCATGTTGGAGAACGACCCAAGGATTGCACGCTTAGCTGAGTCGAATCCCTCTCTTCGCCAAACGCTGAATGATCCTCGGGTAATCGTCAAAGCGAAAATTAATTGGATCTGGCGAATGTAGCTGACTTTTGTCATCGATGGTGTAGTTCCTAAGAGAGATGCTCGACACTATGAGGAACCCTGCATTGGTTTGTATGCCGTCCTGTGGGCTTTGCATGTCGTGATTGCTTTAACCATCTAATATCGTATGAAAAATTTAGAGCCAGGAAATGATGAGAAATGTTGGTATGTTACCTCGGATGCCTTACTTCTGGAATCTGGATTTGAACCAAAAGTGACATGACGTGAGGACAGACAGGCAGCTGCTGAACATCGAAAACATCCCTGGTGGATTCAATGCTCTAAGTTCCATATATCACGATATACAAGCACCTTTAAGTCAAATGCGGGAAGAGGACACGAGCACAGGTGCGTCCAATAATCAACCAGTCAAATAGACGTGTTTGAACGTCTAATGAAGGGATTCTATAGACGAGGCAAATCGTCGGTTTGCAGAGTTACTGGGTGCGCAACAACGATCATCAAGCGAGGGAATCAACAACCAGGCTCTTCCAAATCCCTGGGCGCCACCGCCAACCACATCCCCTACTTCCAACTCTGCATCCTTGCCCTCGTCACCATTCACGGCACCATTTGGAAATCCTGCTCTTTTCAACTCCCTTAACTTCTTGCAGGTTAATCTATTAAATCATCTTTAGTTTGGTCGGTCTGATTACTAACCCTCGCTGCAATAGCCCCCGTCGACGGCCGCACCGAATACACCGTCCTCAACTACCGCCCCATCTCTTGCAGCACCACATTTCGACTTTGGGAGCATGATGCAACAAATCCAACAACTTCAGGGCGCATTTCAGCCATTTGAACCGCTGACAGCGTCAACGGCAGCGCCAGCTCAACCACAAGTCGAGCCACAGTCCTTGACTGAATCACACGAAGAGCGGTTTGCCGAGCAATTGGTATGAAGCATGTGTTTATCATATAGCATCTCTTCTGCGATCTCATTGTACCATTTTTGTGAAGAATACATTACGCGATATGGGCTTTGAGGTGAGATCTTAGATACCTGCTTACCATTGCAAAACTACTCACGCTCCAGTGGTCTTATCGCTTCAGGAAAAAGATAGATGTATTCGAGCCCTGCTTGCCGCCGTGAGTCTTCAAGAGTGGGTCATTTTATAAGTTCAGTTGAGCCTGACTTTTATCTTTGGATAGGGTGGCAACGTCGAAGCGGCGATTGCATACATGCTTGACTCACCATGACCAGCCCAAGGACCGCTCTAGCATGGGCTTTGGATGTACCTGCAGTTCACAGTGGATAGTTGACGGCCTATCTTTTATGTAAAAGCATCTATTCCGCTTATGTAGTCCGAAAGATATCTAAATACCCTATTCCCTTGTAACCCTGCACAAGTTTAAGCCCGCGATCTACGCTACAACATTGCGTACACATAACGCTTATATATTCTTCTCTTTCTAGTAGCTCAAAACTTGAACACCACGTCATGCATTTTCGAAATTGCGTTGGACTGCACACGATTAACAGCTGGTTAGTTACGACGTAGGCTCACGATCATGCATTTCCGAGCGAACCTTAGGATATCCGAGCTCTTCGGTGTAGGTAGACATAGCTTTCACCTGAGGGTTCATGAAGTTGATGAGCAATGGCCCCTGAAGCGAATAGTCTTTCAGTCTTACCATAGGAGGTGGACCGCAGATGAGGACCTTTATGTCATCGGCCGGGGGAGGGCAGTGCTCTTTAATCATTTCTTTGCTAACGAAACCTACGCCGCCATTCCAGTTCTCCGGTGGCTGTGAAAGCAGAGGTGTTAGCAGCACGTATTGGATGGGTATCAACATTCAAAATATCTTACATTGTTGAGAACATGGTACACACTGAATTGATCAGGATGCTTTGCTGCCAAGGTTTCAAGCTCCTCCCTGAGTAAGATGTCTTCCTCTGTAACATTGGCGTAAATCAAGTTTAATTTTGTCTTGTCAGCAGGGTTCTTTAAAACTGCCTTTATGATCTGCAGCATCGGGGTGATACCAGTCCCGCCTGCAATCTATGGGCCAATTAGTGGACCGGGACAGAGTCATAGCACGGAGGGGACGTCCTACCATGCCCAAGGCGCGGACGCAGTTGGGTTCGTATCTGAAAAAGCCTTTCGGACCCCTGATTCGGACTTTTTGACCAATTTTAAGCTCTCCAATGAATTTAGATACGTTGCCGGTGGGATAGGACTATCACAGGGAAGCCTCAATAATCTGCGACTCTTGGAGTTGATAGCACCAGCATCGGCACTATACCTTAATCAGAAGATCAAAGTGACCCTTTTCGTCATCAGAGCTAGTTGGCGTATAGCTTCGGGCAATTTCTTTTCCATCGATCTCCGCCGAAACGGAAATATGCTGCAAACGTACCGTCAATACGACCGCCTGCGCAGCTGGCCAGTTGCAGGTGCCTACCTGTCCAATTGGTAGACCAAGAACCGCATCCGGACTCGGTAAAGCAAACCGATAACTAAAGTGCAGAATTTAGCTCTTTCGCTTTGGGTTCAAAAAGCCGCAAGTGGCTGCAACGTACATGGCGGTGTTGTGCGAGATGATGATCTTCTCTTTCAGTGGAAACTCCTTCCATTCCGTCTTACTCAACGTAGGAACTCGCGTATCTGCTGCAACCGTACATTCAAAAAGATATCAGAGCAGTCCTCAAAGGTTGGAAACTGCTGAACATAACCACCATTCGTCATATGGCGCGTCAATGGGTAGACGGCGAGGAGGGCCACCGAGATAAGCGATGGAATGTAGGACCCTGTAAAGTGGGAGAAACTGGCGATCACGGCGGCAAAGCCGGCGACCAACAGTCCTTCAGTCGATGGCATGTTGTGTAAGCTCCTCTTGGATTGGGACGAAAGGACAGAAGAGACTGACGGCAGGAGGAAGACACGGACGGACTGCATCGGCCCACCGGTGAGATGCAGAATGACTCATCATCTCTCATCCCATTTAGGACATATTGCTTCTGAACTTGCGCGCAAGTTGGGATTTGGACGGCAAGATGGGGCGTGCTTTTGGTTATGCCTTATCCAAGGATCACGATTATTTCAATCGTTTTCGACTGGTACATAGCGCTACATACTCCTGCATACCACCCTCCAACCGGTTTACATGTCCGTCCATAACCAAATACACCTCGTTCGCAACTTCAGAAACGAAATATTGATCGTGCGATACAATAACAACTGCTCCCTCAAAGTTCTTCAAAGCTTCTATCATCGCTTGTGTAGTTAAATAGTCTAAATGGTTGGTCGGCTCGTCTAGAACAAACAGGTGTGGCGACGAGCCAAAAGTGCTCAAGGCAAATGCAACTCGGACCATTTGCCCTCCACTCAAATGTCTTAGAGGGTGGAGCGCGACCGCGTCTTTGATGCCATACTTTCCAAGATGTGCGCGTGCGTCCTGTTCCCGCATCCCAGGTTGATTTTGGAGTAGCAGCGAGATCGCGGATGTGTCGGCTGGATATTTATGAAGATCGTCGACATGATGCTGAGTGAAATATCCTATTTTGGCTGTAGGATGTCGATTCACACGGCCTTTGAATGGGGACAACTCATCAACAAGCACTTTCACAAGAGTAGTCTTCCCGCTTCCATTGGCTCCAACGATCCCGATTCGAGACGATTGGGTCACATTCATAGTGACGTCCGAAAGAATTGGTTGACGTGCATCGAATCCCACGGATACGCCTTCAACCTCAAGAATGGCATGCCCTTGCCGCAAAGGTGTGGGATTCGCGATCGACCACGCTGAAGCTTGCTCAGCCCGTTCCACCTTTACTTCTTCACGCATAGTGCTGTGGTACCCAGCGCGATCGCGATTCAGTTTGAAGCGATGGCCTTTTTCGTTCACTTCCATACCCAATCGTTCCAGTTTCCTTTGTTTTGATGCCATAGCCGCCATCTTTTTGTCGTCTCCGCTTTGACGGGCACGAACCATTGCGGTCTGCACGCTCTTTGCTGCTGTTGTCCTCTTTTTTTCTATAGCATCTGCCATCTTCTCCTTGTACTTGCGATCCTCTTCAGTATGCTGCAAGTATTCGTCGAAATTCCCGGTGTGGTACGTTAGTGACTGATCTTTAAAAACTATGATCTCCTGTGCGACCGCATTTAAAAAGGCTCGATCGTGCGAGACTGTCACAATGGTGGTATCTGTTAAGCTCGCCAAATAAGATTGCAACCAGAGAATGGCAGGAAGGTCGAGATGATTTGTGGGCTCATCAAGGAGCAGTACGTCTGGTCGCAGAGCCAAAGCCGCAGCCAACGCGACTCGGATCCTCCATCCACCCGACAACTCTCCGAGCGGCCGATCATGCCATTCAACCGGAAAGCCAAGACCCTTCAATATGCTCCGCACTTTGCCTTCCATTGCATCGTTATCATGTAGATCCATCATGGCGTACAGGTCGGCTAGAACTCCTTGCGCTTCTGAAGCGGCATTATCCATCTCCTCTTGCGAAATGGGAGCCTTATGCGCTTCTTCCATCTCTGCCACCATGCTCTCCAACTGTTTCAGCTGCTTTCTGGCTTCAGCTCCTCGAGCTCCGCTCCGTTTAACGGCCAATTCACTCGCTGCATCTTTCTCTTCGACGAGCCGAGCAAGCCGAATGGTACGCATTGCTTTTGCAATCTCACATGGATTGGGAGCTTCCAGTACAGACTGAATCAAGAGTGTCTCTCTTCGCAGACGTGATGCCTCTTTGTCAGCGTCCATAACCACCTGAACTACAGGTCTTGACATTTCCACCCCTTCCAGCTGCTCAACATATAAGACTTTGATGTTGGTGGGAAAGCCTATAAGCTGCTTGTGCCCAATACACTTGAGAAGAGTGGACTTGCCGACTCCATTACGACCGATTAACCCATAGTGCACACCTCTAAACAACCGTAGATTCGCATCCACAAGAAGTGCATGATCCCCCACAGTGATATTGACGCCTTTTAAATCAACATCGTTTGAGAGTGTGTCCAAAGTTTCCGCATGAAATCTCGACACCTGAGATGTGGCCACCACTTCAACAGTTTTTGCTACGCGTTTAGTTTTGGGAGGAGGCCGTCGAGGCGATTGGGGCGGTGACGATGCTTTCGAGGGGCTCAAATCTACTAATTTCGGTGCAGATTCTTCGGTGTTCACGGAGAGTTTCACTGACTCTTCCAACTTTTTAAGCTCGTGTTCCCCACTCTCTGCGTTGGGCTCAGCCTGGGGGGTAGCTTGGCGAAACTGAGCGATAAATCCATCCACTTGCGTTTGACTCCAACCAGCGTCTTGAAGGAAGTCCGCCAAAACCTCCTTCACCTCATCCAGCTCCAAAGGGGTATCGTCAGACTCCCCAAGAACCGCTCGGATGTAACCTTCGGTTTCCTCGCTCAGGAGGCTAGAAGGCAATGCGTCGAAGATATCCTTTACTGTTAACATCGAGGTAAATCAACCAACCTCTGAATAGGAGAGACAACTGGGGGTAGTTCCCATGAAATCTTCACCACCGCTGTTAAAAAATGCGAACGCCATGATGGTTGGGGAGTTTCGTACTGGAAGGTCAAGTTTCGCACTGCCAGTGCATATCATTTGTCCAAATGCGGTAAATTGCACTTTCGATGAGCATTGCTTTGAGCGATTTCTTGCAGGACCTCGACGGAATTTCTATCCCCATGGCCCGCTTCAAAGCACCAAGACCTCGATTAGATTCCGAGCTTGTACCTTACCTCATAGGAGGTGCTGCTGCCGTCATTCTTGTCTGGGCACTGTGGTCACTTGGGGAAGGTGATGAGGTTGCCGTCGGGGACGAAAATCGTAAGAATTCGTCACTGTTCAGCGGCAAAGGGAGAGGAAAGGGAGGCCGCCGAAAGCCATCTGTCAAAGTGGATCTGCAAGGACTAGATAAGCCAAGTGTGAAGGACGTTATTGACCACTTGGTGAAGATCTTGGAATCAGCTGCCGAAAATGAGGCATCGGCGGAGACGTCAGAATATTCCCTTCCACCCTTTCCCGCACAAACCGAGCACCTTGTCTCTGAGGTCAAAGAGGCGAAAAAGGCAGGAACTCCTTTGCTTGGTAATACTGCTTTTGTTATTCTCGGCGTGCATGTCGCATACCCCACCGGGCCGCTGGCGCATGGACGATCACCGACGGACCCTACTGACTGTGCTATATGGCTTAATGTTTTCTAGTTGAAGGGGCACCAGGTCTTGGGAAAGGCACTGCCTTAGCAACTTGGACTACTTCCGAGTGCGCATCAAGGCCCGCCATCTACATGAAGCTTGCCGAAGTCCTCAACAAGAGACATGGTGGAAGTGCAACAGAGCTTGATGACGCTGAACAAGAGGAGTTGAACGACAATGTCACAACATCGTCAGAAGCTTTGGAGGATGCTTGGCAGCTCGCTCTGGCACGTGCTTTCGGATTGAAAGGAGGTAATTTTCCAAGTTCTCGCACATTTTGATTCGTTTCGCTTGCTGAGACTTGTTGGAATATCGCTTCAGATGTGATATCTCCGGACGATGGATTAGAAATAGGGCACCTTTTTAGCGATATCAGCCAAGCGCTGCGTCTTTTTCGTCCGGCATCCGCCGCGGGACCACCGCTTTTGGTGATTGATGACATCCAGCTTCTTTTTCACAATTATCTTCCCCTGGATGATCGCTACAACGGCATAGAAGATGCATTTCAGTGGCTTCTTCAGTGCGAATCAGAGGGGATTCTCGATGTTGTCTTTTGCAGCTCGGAAAAGTCCGTTCTTGCTGGCATCAGACGATGTAGGTGGCGATCCCGCAGGCTTCGGTGTATATCTGTTGTGTTAATGTTCTTTCCATTCAGTGAGAGGCTTTGATTGGCGACTCGATTATCGTTGTCTTGAATCGGTGGAAGATGAGAAGGTCGCGGACTACTTAATGAACACTTTGAATCCAAGTTTGAAGAATGAGCAGAAGTTTGACAACGAGACTGCCTACCATTTTGTCTATAATTTCAATGGAAACATGCTAGAACTGAGACGATTTGCGAACCAGGACAAGCCGTTACAAGGTGATAAGGGATAGCCGCCTTCTCCTGGCAAAACAGATGGCTCATCTTTCTGCTTTCACAGAATATATCCTCGAGCGCGAAAGTGAGCATCTTGCGTACTTGCGCTCCAATCTACCCAGTGGTGACGAGACAAATCTAAAGGACATAATTTTGTCAATGATACTGCGAAACGGGTGCCTTGCAGTGCATCATTTAGAACGACATCAACTAGCACTGGTTGAGCAGTTGGTGGAGAACAATTTCTTGAGATGGCGGGATTCCCGAATGAAACGCCGGGAATCGCGCGAGGCGTTGAACCGATACGGAGAAAATGGGCTAGTTACCAGGGATAGCGACGAAGAGGAGGAGGATGTCGCTCTCAGGAACGATCCGTTTGCTATGTTTGCTCGTTCTGGCGCAGAATTGGCTTGGTACAATCAGTTCGTGAGGACGGTGTGCGAAAGATGGTTCAATGAGGGTAGTGCATTTTAATGGGCGGAGCAGTGTTCGTAGTCACCAGTACTGCCATGGATTCTCGTGGGTACAGGAGAGGAGCTCTCGCAAGCTGGGACGGTTAGATCAGGGAGATAATTGAATAGCAGAGGACATCCAAGGGGAGCTGGCAGTGAAGCACATCAGAATTTCTCATATAAAGTGTGTATATATATCGCGCGTAGATAGCTCGACTTCATTTCGATAAATTTATATTACAGAGGCACGACGATAAACGGTCCTTGTGTTCAGTACTCCCTATCATATCGGGCACCTTGCTCATACATATCGTTGGACAGCCCGATCAAAAAGCGATTCTTTGAGGACGAGATCTTGCAGCAAGGGATGCTGCGGAGCGACTTGTCTAAGTTGACTGCAGAGTGTAGTTCACGATTAGATGGACGCGATGAAACACAACAGTACAATACTGCTTGTACCTTGTGTATCGGGAGAGAATTTCCGCAGATTTCCCAGTGGCAGTTGCGCATACAATCAGATTAGCTATAACATCGGGGTCGCTTGCGTACTGCAACGTAGTTTGTTTTCAGTTACCAGTTTACGGACAGGGCTGCCCCGTTCGCAGCGACCGAAAACCATGCCTTACTCTGCTGAGAGCTTCTAGTAGTAGTCGTTCTGCTTCTGCAAAATTTCCAGCCTGCATCTTGCAGATAGCATGTCCAGCAACCAGTCGACCGGTGCTAAGCTTCGATGAAGCCAGTTCCTCAAAGATGTATTGAGATTCTTGTATCTTTTCGTCTCCTCCCTGTTTTGTTTGGCAATCTCAGGTAAAGGCATATCAAGATTTGAACGTGGATGCCGGCTTACGATGTAACAGTTAACCCAGGCTTCAGCTAGTTGCGCCAATGTGGCATCATCGGCCCAGGTCTTCAATTTCTCGACTTCTTTGCGGGCAAGTTCGGGGCGGTCCATTTTAAGATATGTTTGAATAGCGAGTGCGACACTGGGGGACATTGGATGAGAAAGAGGATCTTGCCATATTCGCGCCAGCCACAGGCTTCTTACCATTCCAAGTTTCGGGGACTTTGTACCGCGGCTTTTAATGCCTCAGGATAACGCTCTTCAGCGTACAGGACAGACCCAACCAGAACTTGTACAGTACTGCTGAGCCCATTTGTGCCCTCTGCAGCCAGTGTGGTAATATCCTGCACAGCCTTGCTTTTTTCGGACGTGTTTTGGGAAGATGCGGCTTTAACATAGCGTGCAAGACATTTGACCCCTCGAAGTTCGGGTGCATCGTTATCGCGAATCTCGGCAATGGCACGTTCCGGCTTGCCTTGAGCTACGCATGCACGATATAATAGCACGCGCTGTTGAAGCTTTGCTTCATCTGTCCGTGGGGCTTTCGAAGGATCCGAGGCCTCGTCAATGACCTGCTGCCACGAGCCCAGGTAAAAACTGTTTCGCAACACAAGTAGTTCGTCTACAAAAAAAGCAGAAAGATCAGCCGTGCATCTATACAGTAATCTACCACCTTGAACACCATATCACAAAGTCTAACGAACGCACCTATAAAGTCTGCCATCGGAGTTGATCGCTAGTAAAGCCTTCAGCCGTTGGCGGTTGCCCAACAAATCAAGCGCGTAACGTCTGGTACCTTTGGTACGCTTGGAACGCTCGAGTTGATCGGTAACCGAATGGCTTGTCACGTGATCAACTGAGGGCAGCGCTGACTGAAGCAGCGTTTGCTCCAACGTTTGCGCTCGACGATCCTTTACATTTTACGGCCCATTATGGAGCCTGAAACCAAATCTGAAAATGCAACCATAGACGAGGAAGCACCAAAGGACGGCGATGCAAGTTTGAGCCAAGAATCCGCATCATCTACTGAACCCCAACCTCAAAAGTCGCGTATAATCTTGCATGGTAGTGTGCCCCGAGTAGTTGTTCAGAAGTCTTCGAAGCTTCCCTTAACCAGGCTACTTGTCAAATGCAGTACTCTGCGTTGCTTTTCATCACAGGTATAAGTTTCAAATTGGCATGATAAGCCTTTATCGTCGGTCGAGAGCTCTTACCGACCTAAGGACGGAGATAGAAATGGTCCGCAAGTGGAGTTTGCCTTTCCACCCTTTCCACCATTGCCAGGGTCAAACCCGTCTGAGGATAATAAACTGCTACGTGAGGATACCTCTGTAGCTTTGCCCGAGGAATGGTCCTTTCTCGTATGTTGGAGTTGGGTTTTGGTCATATGTTCCATGACCATTGATAGAATGTTTTTGATCCTAAGCCCTTTCTTTGCTTGCCTGATGGAGCCCACGGTGAGTCCGAGTGGATTTCAGGATCAATCTGTCAGACAGTATTACTTACAGATTATGGCTTATTACAGCAACGGACGAAGAGTTCATTTGTAAGTATTGCCCCTTTTCTTCATATGAAACATACAATGTTCATTCCACCGCAACTGCGCTCCATTCCTTTAGATTTTCATCTTCCTCCAGTCCCAGAGTGGAAAAGTTATCCGCAATCAACATTGTTTGGACTGGCGTGCTACCGACAGATGCCAGCAAGTGTAAGCGGGTACTATTCGTTCCTGTTGAAATTGCATCATGAACCTCATTGTGTTCCGGCATTTCAGGAGCTCATCAACAAAACCGTCGATGTCACTCGCAGTACAGTGCAAAAAGCCGTGGTAGTGCTCGCTACCCAACCCGTTTTGGGTCCGTACACGTTTTAAACACTCCCACCTGGCTTTCGCTGATGTAAACCTTAGGATCGGTCCGAAGTAAGCTCGGTTTAGTGACTCGTGCATTCTTTGAGCAGAAGGACTTTTCGAAGCTTGAAATATTAGAGGTCTGAACCGCTTCCGCGAAACGACCACGAGCTGGTGCGCTGTCTCATCCTTTTCGTTTTCAAAAATAGACACTCTACAACAGCTTGGCAGTGTCCGTTTCAGGATACATTCCCGACAGCACACTTTACATGGGTATAAAGGGGATGCTTCCCTTCGTGTTCGGCCGTGTTTTAAGCGTTTTACTTTCTAGGCATCTCTTTGCGAGAGTTAGTGAATAAATTCAAGCAAAAAACCCTTCAACTCTTCAAATTATTATTTCTGGAAAAAAGGGTACGCACATAGATGTTCTAGCGTGGCGTATCGTGCTGACGCAGAGCCTTCGACACAGATTTTATTTTTTGGCTCCAAGGTTGAGAGGCTGTCCGCTTACCAATACAGCTTGGTTTCTTTGATACCAGGTCAGTGAAGACCGAATGCGATATCTGTCGCCACCTGGAATACAAATTTTGATCAATCTGTAGAACTGCTGCGAGGGCTTCGGGATGCTGGAGCTCCGTCACTGGGTCGAGGGCCGGAGGGGAAGGATGACCCGACGAAAAAGATGTATGGGGTCTCCTCAGATCAGCAAGGAGGGCTACTGCGGCAGTGGATGCCATTACCGATATTTGGAGAAGTATGCAGCAGTTGACCGTCATACATGGGAAACCGGTTACTAACAATGCTTGATGCAGTCGGCCTTCTTTCAACCATATATCCCCTTGCAACAAATGGACGTGTTGATGTCCTCCGACACAAAGTCGTACTTGGTGGGCACCAGTAATGCCATTTTCCTCCACCACAAAGGATGCGCAGTCGACGCCATTGCCAATGTAGGCTACGTTCCTGCACTGTTTCGTACATGAGATCTTTCATGCCGTTAGCTAACATCCTGCGGGATTTAGGTCGATACCGGTACTTTAGAACTCATGAATCCAGCTCTCAATCCCCTCATAAGCTTGACTACTCCAGACAAGAAATTTATTGATGGTGCGCTGATGCCTGACCTTGTTTCATACATGCAAACAATGTCTAAACACCTATCTTCAGATATCACGAAATCAGTTGTTGCAACGTGGAGTCCAGAAGGTTTACTTGATTCATTCACTCCATTCCTTCATGCGAGTAGCTCATGCCATGGTCTTTCTCAGACGACATGTCCATGAATCAACAATTGTCCTTCGAGGGCAGTGACGACGATATCCGAGCAAGGTTTGAGCTGTACCTTCTTACTTTGCTGGCTTCTGTGAAGACAGCTCAGACTGCGGCAATCTCTGTGGACCCAGCGATACGAGGTGTGCTTCATCGACCTTCCACAATGCAATGGGAGCTTATTGTCCATCATTTTAGGAAAAGATTTCCTAGCAGACTTCAATCCCGCCTGGGTGAAGGCATGGCAATCCACGATTCATTACACGAAATGGTTGGCAATAATAGGAGGAGAACTGCCAGACAATCCAAAGTGCGTTGCGTTCATTTTCCTTTGTATATGGCCTCCTAAGAAGTACCAACTCCTCTCCCAGTATTAGCCCAGCTCATCCCTGTCAAGGCGCATCAACGTTTGGTATACTTCAAACGTCTTTTGCTGCCCGACTTTCTGAACTTGGAAGAAACCTATCGCCTATACAGCAGAATATAAATAAGGCAGTCGAAACATCTCTCACGAAAGCAATGGACACTGTCACAGATCCCGCTCAGCAGCAACGACTGCAAGGTAACGGTGGAGGGCCATTAAACAGTCATCCTGAGTTCGTTTAACTTTGTCAATTAGCTACAACATCCCAAATATTCGCCAACGTCAGTAGTTTCCTGAACCAGAAAAGAAAGGACTGGAGCGTCAGCCCGCCATCAACCGGTCGAACGACCCCAGACATTGCTACAGGTGAATCTCAAGAACATGACTGGGAGGACGTTGATATAAATGAGGACGCAAAAAAGCAAGAGTCAAAAGGATAGCTTTCATACTCAATAAACCAAAAATACGGCGACAGCGATGCCATTTCTATTTTAATTTTGTCCTTATATACTAGGGAACAAAATGTGCCCACATACAGTCATCGTCATCTACATTGGCTCAGTATACTGCAGAGGAGTCTAGTGTTACATGGAGACGCTGGATCAAGTGAACGAATTGCAGACTCACGTTTGCGGGAAACAACCCTTTCCTTCCACTAACGCTCCCTTGCCACCATCCTTCGTCATCTGTTAAAGGATGTGACTACTCAGCTATGTGGACGTGTTGCACCAAGAATCCAACCGCTTACCTTTTGACACAATAGTTATAACATCTCCGGCTCTGAACGTCAACTCATCTAGACACAGATATAGTGTAAGCTAAAACTTACGGCACCCGGTGGCTCTACATGCTTACCAGCTTCCTGAGCTTCGTAGTCCTAAGAGTTCCGAGACACAAAATAAGCAGATGCTGATAAACAGTGCGAATTCTGTTACTCACATATAAAGCCCGACAGGTCGGCAGTTTTTTCGCAGGCGGCGGGGGAGGAGGTCGCTTCTTGGCTGCCAGATTTGTGGCCGATCCCATGCCTTGAGGTAAAGGAACGCCCCCCAATCCGCCTCCCGTTGGTCTTGACCCAGCACCACCCCCTATTGATGAGGCCCCAAAGAAATTGTTTTGTGCTCGCCCCGCACCACCAGCTGCGTAGCCACTTGCTGGTGTGGCACCTCCCCGTCCGTAACCTCCGACACCGCCGACTCTTCCCGTTTGTGCGACTGTACCCGCATTTGGTCGCGAATCCTTGGGAAGACCGTTGGCAACTCGGACTTCCGTGACTTTTCCTGAATTTCTAATCAGTGGTGCCTTAACAGAGGCGTCTGTCACAAAACGGATCTCATGCTGGCCGCCGCTCTGCCATGTCGTTTTCTTTACGGAATATTTGATACTGTAAAACGTCGTTCAGATATTTTGCATCGCGTCCCAAGACTCTTCACCCTACCTGTCTGAGAAGACTATGGGCAGCTTTCGACCAACCGCTAACTCGTATTTCTCACTTTGATAAATAGATGTTAATCCCTTCCCATTACTTATGCGAACTCGACTTGACTTCACCTAAGCACAGTTATCAGTTCTGTCTTGAAGATGTTCTCCAGCACATTGTCGTACTCAGACGGCACATGAAGTACAAAGATGTCGTCTGGTTTGGTTGACAAGGATACTGACTGGACATCGTTTAGAGGAATCTTCCGCTTTACGGCTTTCACTAGCTTGCCCTTGTTCGGCCCGCTCTTTTCTTTCTCAGTTCCAATCATTATTAAGCTGGTTTCCGTTATGAGCAATTCCCGTTGAGCGGCTTTGAACTTCCGATCATATTTAGTGACAATGTCCGCAAAGAACACCTTCTCTTGCTTTCCTGTAAAATCGTTTCCAACATTAACGTCGCAGGGATAAAGGCAGTTGAATTTTGGGAGAGATCGCTAACACACCAACAAGATTCTTCAGGATCGGATTGTCCAGGTAGTTAACGTAGTCCCCCAAAAACTCCCTGTTTACACTGAACCGCTTTCGCTCTTTGTTGTTGTACATCACATCAGCGGCCTTCTTCCGCAGCTCCAAGAAATACTTTCGGCTCTTCCAGCGCCGGTATGCTCTTTGAATTACTTTAGCATATCCGTGATACTTCCGGTCGCGTTGCTCCTCCAACAGAAATAGAGATTCGGGCGACTTGATGAAGATTTTCGAAACACCCAATTGCCACTCTGAAGGCTCCATATGGACCGATTGCATTATCACCTTAATACCATCCTCCGTGCGACCGTGCCAGACCGGAAAGGTTTCCTTCGTCAGAATTGCAAATCTATGAGGGAGTGAGCGGGACGTTCTTTCATCAAACATATATGCCAACAAGTATTTACCTTCTGAGGAATTTCTCGAATGTATTCCTGTAGGCATAACCTGCACGCCGCACCCTTATATTTTCCTTCAAATTAAGATATCGGACTTGGTGTTCAACTCTGGAAATATCGGCCTAGTATGTGAGCGAGGAAGGCAGCTGTGGATTACGGCCCACCACGTGTGTCACCTTTTGCCATCCCAGTCCTTCGGCCGCTTCGTCTCATTGGGTTTGATACACCTTTTATAGAACTATTAGAAATCTCACAATTGTATTGTACGCGCGAAAAGAATCAAACGATACCTGACATATGAAGGTGTACACCGCATCAGAGTCTCCACTAGCTCTTGGCTTTGGTTCTATGACGAAGATTAATATATAAATCCAACTTCAATCGGGTCAGCTGGATTAGTCAAGCCCTTACTTTGATCTTGTGAGATACAGTGGTTGGTCGCCTTCTATCGGTCTCGTCCACTTCTTCTGGGAAGAGATTGAAAATAAAAGGACTGATACCACACATTAGCATCCGTCGCCATCTGCTGCCCATATCCGGACGTACTTGCTTGTCGTTTGCATAAGAGAGATTAGGTCCTTAAACAGAGTATCTTTGTTTGCCTCTGTGAAACCGTCACAGTCGTATGTCACAGCACCAGCATAATGCTCTACAGTACAACCAAGGCATCAACGCAATGATTAACAATTGAAGTACCGCGGCTACTTACGAATAACAAATTGCGTCTGCATCCCTTGATAATGCTGTACTCACTCTCAGATAATGCCATTTACCAGTGCCGAACGCTTCAGCAATACACACCTTATTTGAGAACAAGCCATATCCAATTTCTGCAATTTCCATAGTCGTTGTGGGTGAACTCAATCTGCCCTCAAACGGCACCACAAGGTGTACCAACCTGAACGAACGTTTGATCTGCCCCCTCGCTCACAGCATGCATGGTGAAGCACACATCGTCCAAGACTAATATTCCGTCAAAATTAATCATTATCAAATGGAATCCAAAGATGCCATGGAGCTCACCTGCCATGATGCCTGGAGGTCTCTATTCATCGGTCGTTTAACATTGTACCCCTTCATTTCAGAATGCAGAATTCCTCAAAGACTCACTTTACTTTCGATCAGATCAACCACCACCTTATTATTGAAATAGTCAATCGGTGTCCACTTGATACCCTCTCGCTGATATTCTTCCTGTTTTGACAATTACCTTAGCACGACATCTCACGGTAATCTAATGTAACACCGTCATAGCTTACCTGCTCGGATTTTAAAGTGAGCTCGATGAAAATCTGTTGCAATCGTTCGTTCACATAATTAATGCAGAATTGTTCGAATCCATTCCGCTACGGTGCCTTCAATCAGTATCTGAAGTCGAGTTCAGGCATTCACTGCATCTGCATAATACCTCAAAGATCTAAAGGAATAAAGTAGAACACGCCGAATTTAGATGTTTGTGGTTCGGCTCAAATGGGATATGAAGTACCTCAAACCCGAAGATATCCAAAACGCCCAAGGAAAGCTGGGCTTTTTCTCGTAAGCCGGCTGCTAAGTTAGCCATTGCTGTGTTGACGGCCTAGGATAGAGTCAAATTTGCTGGCAGTCATGATTAATGGGTATAAGATGCAAACCTGTACTATCCAGTCAAAAAGGCGACTGTATAATGCCTATCCTTGCTGGTGAGTATTGTAACTAAAGCACACCTAACGCCCGGGGCCCGAAACACTACCTTGGCAAGTGCATCTCTCGTTCCTTGTGCCTGCTGCACATTAAGCGGTACATTGTAGGAGGAGCCTCTTTTGCCAAAACCGCCAGTGGTCATCCTTCGGCTATAACAGAAATTAGCCCGTAATCCAATCGAACCGAAACTGTCCACACGAACCTTGTCAATTTCGCCTGCAGTAAGTCTTCGGATACCCCCTAGCCATGGACTTAGATGAGCCCGCCGAAAATTATGGCTGCAGCACCAAGTCTTACCATAAGATAGGCAGGAAATGCCAATGCTTGGGGATCTGACACTTTTGCGTCGTTCCCTTCTTCGAAGAATGCGATATTTCCTAGATGCAGAATGCCCGCCACAATTTGCAATACGCACAGCTGATCCGCTTCGCTGATCTGGCACACTGCCATTGCTTTCTTCATGTCTTCATACTCTTCGACATCGTTGATACCGTCCGCATTATACTCTCCACTGACATTGAGGTAATGAAAATATTTTGGCTCCATCATGCCCAATTGCTCCTTATCATGTGGACTGGCACCCTTGGTCATCTGGTAGAAAATATGAAAATTCCGCTCTCCGGGACCGGGTCCTACAACTCGAGACTGATGGTCCAATATTACAGATGAGCTACATTGCAAATTGTGCAAAGGGCACCATGACATTACCTTTTCCAGGAGAAAATTAGATATTTTCCCCCCACCAGGTGCCCCGCTTTTACTGAAGTTGATTTCGAAATATTTTCCCTAAAGCCAGCACATCTCAGAGAGGTTTCAAATTGACGAGTAAACAGCAAACTCAAGGTACATACGAAACGACTGGAGTTGTTGTTTCGGAGAGTCTTCGCGTTGCCGAAAGACTCCAATAGGGGATTCGACCCTAAAATGATTCGCTTAACTTCGTCTACAACACGATTCATCGATCCACCTTTGGCGGACACGGCAGCGATGTAGTTCCTGTGACGGGAACCAAGTTGAATACATCAAACGCGAGAACCCCATGCAGTCACAATGCGCTCATTCGTACATGATCAATTTTGCAGACTCCGTCTTGCCTGTGCAATGATATGAAATGCTTCAGAAGCTTGTAATTCCATCGGCTGCGAATGCTCCATAAACACCTGCTCCACTCTCTCCACTACACATTTGTAGAAGCTAAAGTCAGCATGGGCTGAACGGACAGCCCTTCTGCTCCTCGTACCTGATGATTACACATTGATTCTCTTCGTCGGTAATCATACTCTGGAACCTGCGATCTGGTGGCTAAGTCATTGCATGAGAAGAGGGTGCAGCAGAGTGCACCTACATTTTATCAGCGACGGCGTAGATGTGCGGGGGATGCTCGTAGGACGCCTACGAAGCCAAAGTCATATTTCGTTTTCGTCATCCTATGCAACATGATGTATCTTGATACTCACGGCACCATGATACAGCTCTACAGACAGCCATTTTACGAGTCAGCGTTGACAGAATAGTAGAAAAGAAAAGTTCACAGAGATGCCGACGCGTACCTATCTCTTTCTCCGTAAAGTAAGAAAGTTTCTTATAGGGATTCACTAACCAGGTTGTGCGAAGTCAGTCACTGTTCCGATTCAACAACGGTGAGCTAGGACAAGTATGGAGTTACCGGCGACGAGAGTAGGTCCTGACGTAGGCTTACTGTTTAGTCAAATATAATCGCTTCCATGAACTTGACCATACGTACCAATATACGTGAACATCAAATCTGCTTGAATCCTACGGTATCCGTTTTTCGGTAAATAACTGCTCAGCAAGCAGCACGCATGAATAGGAAATCACTACCTCTTTTTTAGGTTTTCCGTGATCTTCAGACGCAAAAGAATCACTAAACAAAGATACTAGTCCATGCGATACAAAAGAATGCGTACCTGGTCATCGGTGACCTTGCTGAGGAGCTGTGCACATTCGCATCGGGGTAAATCAGTTATCTAACTGCGCGTATATACTGCATCAAAGGACCCACCGTCATGTCTTCCACCCCCTAAATGATATCGGTTCCAGCCCATGGCTCAGGTTAGCAAAAGTGCACAAAGAACGCAAAATGCCATGAGAGCAAAGCGGAGTTATCACGCACATTTTGAGCTTGGTTTTTGGATGACCATTGGAAAGACATGGTGGTGCTACCTGAGGAAGTAACCCAACAGTAGTCCGAGTAGTAGCGCTTCTTCCTTGCCTAGTTCTGGGACGATCTATATCCAAATTGGAGCGGCGGGTTTGGAGGCTGCCGACGGGTTTCTGGGCGGTGAGTCAGCGTTCATGGCGTCATGAAACTAAGCTTGCTGCGCACGTTAGACAATCCGTGTTCGAGATCACAGAATGAGCTCCATCTCAACGCACGCAACAAGCCTTGCTGCTGTAGCGGCCGCTCGGGAAACCCCTCACTCTACGTATCCGGATGATTATGTATTCCCAAAGGACAAACTCAAAAGAGGGATGGAACTGTGCCCAGGGGTGATACCGCTAGTCATCGTAGCTTGCGGATCCTATTCTCCCGTCACAAATCTTCACCTTCGCATGTTTGGTACCTCGTTTGCGTTTCCGCGAGCTCTTCCGGTGGTCATTGCTCTAACTCTGTGCGCTAGAGATGGCGCGAGACTATATCAATGACCATCCCCAGTTTTGCCTACTCGGCGGCTATTTCTCCCCGGTCTCCGATGCCTATAATAAACCGGGGCTAGCAGCATGGAATCACCGTGTTCGCATGTGTGAACTTGCCGTGGCGGATAGCGACTGGCTGATGGTTGACCCATGGGAAAGTAGACAACCAGAATACCAGCGGACGGCCTGGGTGCTGGACCATTTCGATAGAATGCTGAATGGACAAAGCACATTCACTGAAAGAAGCCATCCGCGTATTCACATCATGCTGCTAGCTGGGGGCGATCTTATACAATCGTTCGCCGTGCCCAACCTGTGGAAGGAATCGGATGTAGGTGAAATTGTTGACGGATCTTGCTGGAGCCTTCTCACCGTTTCAGTGTGTTCTCTCTCTATAATAGCTCGATCACATTATAGGTGACTTTGGGTGTCTGATCATTGAACGATCGGGCGCAGATTTGACCGAGTTCATGCTGCAAAGCGATGTGCTATACCGACATAGGGTGCGCCTGCCTTTTGTACTTAGCTTCATCGACTTGCTGACTCATCACGTTCTATATCGGCGAAATAGAAAAATATCCACCTCATCCAACAGCACATCAATAATGACATATCCTCCACAAAAATCAGGTAATTGGCATGCGAAGGATGCTTGTGCTAGCTGAGGAAATAGGATCTCATACCGATCTTTGCAGGCTCTTCGTTAAGCGGCGCCTATCTATCAAATACCTCCTGCCAGACTCGGTAGTCAAATATATAGGGGAACAAGGTCTATATCAGTGACAGTATTTGTGGGTTTGCAATGAAGAGCATTAAACAGCATGGGTCCACAGTTTAAAACCTTGTAAATAGATTACATTGTACGAATACATAGCCATATTCTTGATCAAAACGGCTATTGGCCTTCAACGGCTTCTTTGAATTGAAGCCCCAACACTTCGGTTACAGACTCATTTGTCGTCCGTAGCGTAAATCGATACATCTGGTGGTGAACAGCGTTACAGGAGCGCATGGTATGATGACGTACAACAAGGGTACAAACCTGCTGATCTAGGTTCAGCTCTAGCCGCATCAGACATCCCACTTTACCCATATTGGTTGAGCTAAAGATTCCAGCGCCAACCAGGTTATTTGGATTTGGATCAACGCCATCAAGCAAGCTGAAATTGAGCCCTTTGATGAGATCCCTCATTCTGCTCACATCTGTGGATCGCAGTTTCCCGATATATTGGCTCTCCCTTGGCGCCCCACCGATTTGCTTCCATCGTCCAAAGAAGTCCGTAGAACTGAGTTCTACCGCAGAAACAAACTTGGAAGGCACAATTGGCATCTTGATGTTCAGTTCTATGGGGTGAGATCCGATACTGTAGTTCACGAGCATTATTACTTCATGTCCAACCACATCATGACACTCCACGTTATACATCTGTTTACGACGTACAAGATGTTATTAAAGCCAGCCCGACACAACTTTAAGAGACAGTAAAACATTACTTGGTTGTATTGCGTAGCCGGTGGAACAGTGCTGGCGATCGGCTGAATCAGCGTAGTCTTCACTCCTTCACCTGACTGAAGATTTGTGTTCAGGTTCGTTATCGTGGACGTCGATTTGTTCCCGAAGAAAATTGCCATTCGGCCTAGGTTATTGTGATATTCGGATTTGATACCGATCTGGATATATTGGTCCTCGTATAGCACCCCGTTCGCTTCCAAGATCAACTTGTTATAATTATGTTCCGGGCTAGGTTGAGAAATTGGTTCGGTCGCAAGTCCGAGTAGCTCATCCATTTCTGACCGTGCAGGCTGCTGACTCGATGTAGTCGCGGCGATGTTCTCTTGAGAACGTTCAACGGCAGAACGACGACGATCCGCCTTTTTCATCGCCTCCTTATTAGCGTCCTTCCCACCAATTTGCCATGTACGCTTATCCTCGGTATCCTGAATCTTTTTGTGAAGTCGGTTCAACAGGGCAGACTCCCGTTCAGGGAAAGGGGGCATTTCCTCGCAAGCAGCCTGTAGTAAGTCATCACTAGGCATTGTAGCAATGGCTAGATATTCGCAAGCCCGCTGCTGTAGTTCCACATCAAGTACAAATCGATATTGCTTGAAGACTCGTATAACTTGATCTTTAATTTCGGGGAAAACATTGGTGAACTTAAGATAAGTTGACAAGAGCAGTGCCCTTGTAGCACCAGTGCACATGCCAAATTTTGAATGTAAAGCCATGAACTGTTCCATTGGGGTTCCACCGGCGGAATTCGCAATCAGATGTCCAAATTCTCCCAAAATGTAGCCCCCCACCTTGAGAGTCGTTTCATGGCATGTAGGTGATTTCAGAGCATTCAGAACTGTACGGACAGCGTACTCTTGAAGATCTTCGTTATTTGTTACGATTTGGACAACGCGGTACCACACCTCATCGCTCACACTATCTCCCGCAATAGTTATGAGCTGGAGAATAACATCGACGTACCAGCTGTAGTCCGTTGCAAACTTTTCCGTTAGAATCGCAATTTTCAACACCATCTCCTCTCTGATTGCATAGTCGGCAATTGTCAAGTAATGCAGAAGTTCTGAAACGATAGCCCTTGCGTTTGTGACATCGCACATACTGTACAGCAAATCGAGAGCCCGGCGTCGTACGCTAATGTCCTTGTCTTTCAACGATTGAATAATGGTTTCCTGGTGCTTTTTCACTGTGTCGAGCGATTCGGCGAAACCGGCGAGATGAGCCATCGTCTCCAACCCAAGGTACCGAATGTTGGTTTCCTTTGATGATATAAATCGCCCGAGCAGTGCCGATGCTTGTACCACGATCTCCGATTCGGGATCCAGATGAATCGCGAGGTTTATTGCTTCAAAAAGAACTGCATTTTGAGCGTTGTTATGTTGAACATTCTTTGGAATATCTTGCGCATTATTTAAAATCGTCTGTATCACATTGATCAATTTGTTCCGAGCAGTTTTATCATCTGAATTGAGTTTTGTAAGCTTTGCAGCAATGTTATAAAGCGATGAACTATCAACGTACCGGGTGGAGGATAGTACTGCAAAAGACGCAAGAGCTTCACTTGCAACCAGGGAACCGGAACTTTGTAGTACACATAATCCGGGCTGTACTCTTTTTCAATCACAATCTGCACCAAACAGAAAATGGTTCAGCGAGTGTCACATGCATGCAAATAGTTGCGTCTAATCCGCACCTTATGCATTCTTGATATTGCGCGCTGGACACAGCCTGCCGATTCGTCAGGGTATTGCTGGGCTATTGCGAGAATTAAGCTCGTGGATGCCAGTGCCGCCGCCTTAAAAAAAGCACCTTTAGTTTGTAGAAAAATAGCCAAAACCTGGCAATCATACCATGTCCGACTCCTCCATTAAACCCAAAAGTTTGCCGACCCACTCTTTCACCGGAATTAAATCAGGATGTCGGCGGTATAAGCGCAATAAGCAAAGTGCAGCCTTCTTCTTGGTAAAACTTCGCGTATGGCTTTAAAGCAGATTCACCAACGACTAATTTAGCCTTGTGATTAGCATACACATTACTGTAGTCCGCACCTTGTCGTCAGCAAACGTAGAACATCATTTGATAATGCTTCGGCCATTTCCCTCGCACCAATATTCGCGATCGCTTGCAACGCTAAACATTGGTGTACTTCGTTAGGATCATCCAAATCCTTCCGCATCGAATTCACCACCAATCGCAAAAGTTCATTGGTTTCCGTCAGCATAAGGGTTACAGCAAGATATCCCTACTCATGAAAGGGTAAGCATATGAATAAGCCGCAAGGATGCACGTTCTCGTATGCCTACTCACAATCTGCTTTTCAGAGTACTTGTTGGACGACAGTAGGTTAACGGCTTCCATGTGTCCAAAATCCACATCCCAGCCAAGAATATACATGTACAACAGTTTGCAAACATATTTCTTCTTTTGTCGACCGCTGAGATTTGGATCTAGGTTGTTGCATAATTAGACATATTACGCCTGAAGCAGCCGGTGAAAACTCTTAATACCTTTGAATTTAGAGCGTATGTTGGCCAACTCTTTGTTCACTCGCTTCTCCTCCAACTCTCGCGCACGACCTATTACTCATTTTAGATGACTATGGACGGCTCATATATGACAAGATCGTCGATACCAACAATTGCGGAGGTCGGCGATAAAAACCGTTAACCCTCGCATAGACTGGGATTGTGAGCCGGGCTGAAATCTTGCATGTATTGAAACACAGCAACGCACCATTCTGTTACATGAACTGCCTTGTGTCGGCTATCAAATGCGTCTGGATATGTCGATGGCTGCACGACGACCGGTTGTGCTCGCAGTTTGACCCTCCACTTGCTGGTCGGTCCAAAGTTGACAAAGCGGTGGTGTCAAGGGCGTGTCGCGCGGTGAATGGCACGTGAAGTTGTGCTCTCCATCACGACTTTAACCTTGAAGTTTCTCGCTCATCACCAAGGTCTTTCAAAGTAATGAACAACAAGTGCACACAACCGTGGTCAGAATTACTGAAGGAGAAGCATGCTAACGGCATGAGTCTATTTCATACCAAAGCCCGCTCGTTCGCGGACCTTTTGTTTCTGAACGATGCCTACCTCAGGGGCGTTCTGACATCGAGCATGAGTTGCGTCGGTCCTCTCATGGCTGAATCTAACTCCATTCTTCGATACCTTTTGCACCTCAATAAGCACGCCTTGTTCACTACCTCGTCCCAACCTCCTCTGAACGAAGATACCGCTCAGCAGCGTCCATACGTTGAGGGGTTCATGGAAAAAGAGTGGTTTGAACTACATATAAGAAAGAAGCTGGACGTGTTAGATACTAGTGACATACTATATCATATATCCACCGTTCCAAGGGGCAACTCTGCTCCAGCGCTATCTAACATTCATAAAGCCGATATCGATCTGGGGGTGCCGTATCCCGTTACAAACGATCTCATAGGGCCTGAATGGGAGGCAGTGACGCATTTATATTTCTCAAGCGATCTACAGGAGGTTGAACAGTTCTTTGTTGAAAGATTTGACTCGGGAGCGCTCGTTCAGTGCATATTTACTTCCGAAGTGTGGAATGATGTACGATTTTTTGAGTTATTGGTCAAGATCTTCGATGTCGAGTATACCGTGCACGGATAGTCCATCGTCTTATGTCATGGATGCTGTTCTTAAGTACCCGAACACCTCACGCAAGTGAATGAAAACATTTTCACCGCGATCATGAACTCGAATCGTGGTGACATATCCATCTGTGGGCACATTATGTCAATGTCGAGGTGACAGTACGAATGCATGAACGACAAGGGGAAGCACGACATCTGACGCTCGGGCACAGGTTGATGGAAATGCAAAGGACGCTGCGTACATCGTCCAGAGTGCACGGAAGTCTCAGCCTTAACCTACCATTCCGGATGTTGTGTCCAGTAATTTAAAATGAAGAGAACTCGAGCAACAGGTTCTAGAAGCAAGTGTTGGCTTGTTGGTGTACAACAGCTATTATGATTCTATTAGCTCTTCTTTACTGAAAGGTGATATATCAACAATACACTGTGAATAGACTGCTTCCACTGTCTGTCTAGCTTTATCTCCGTGGCAAGACGGGTTGAAAGATATTGCCAAAGTTGCTCGACGTTTGACGCATTTCTTACATCGAAGAATAGTTACGAACTCGATTTCTCTGCACTATGAGTAACTAATGCAACGACAGTACCTCAAACTGGCCAAAGAAGCCAAAGTTTCCTCTACTCCACTCCCGTAACATATCACAATCACCGCTTAAACTGGCCGCACGAATTTCCGTGCAAGCATGATGCTGGCAGTTAGTTTCAACGAGATTCGCTCGACAATAGTCATATGCGTGGACGAGTTCGTGGGCCATGGTGTCTTCCATGTGCGCTTTTGTCTGAAAAATATTGCTGCATAGATGGACCTAACAAGCGGTAGCATGAGCACAGACTAGATATATATAATACCCACAACGTACCCCTACAGCAGGGCCAAAGCCCCCTGCCAACTTTTCGTCGCATGTTATGCATGTGAAGTTCTCCTTCCGAAAAGCGCAGCCCTTTTCTGCAAGGCCCTGCATCAACTTGCGAACTCGACTGCCTATGCATGGGATGCAAGGGTCGGCCGTTAAAATCTCCAACCGCTGGTAACAGATCTTCGACACATTACGTGCTCTTCTCAAGTATTTGGTCCCTCCAGATATGGCATCTTTCCAAAGCTGCTTGTTCCGCTGCGGTTCCAGGTCTTGACTTGACTAGAGAATCTATCGTTAAGGGTTGCTCATTAATGGATGGGAGGATCCGGTTGAAGTGCTTTGCGGTTCGCATGTAAAGGGATGCGTCTGCCGGGGTCATTGAGTTGAGTAGTACGTGAACCTTCCCCTCATTAGTGATCGCCATCGAATGGGTGGGTGAGAACAAAATTCGTTTTGCTCACGACGACTATGAGAAGGACCTTTTCACAATGGGACTGAATATATTGACTGCTGCCCCTATCGCGTCGACATTGCTTTAGCAATGGGTTGAGCAGACGAGATCCAGGACTAGAAAGACTGGCGCCAAGTTACTTCACGTTCTATATACTTGAGGTACAATCGCTGTATGACGGTCAATTTCGGCCTCCTAGACTGAGCTATCTATCCCCCATTTGGGTGAACTGCTCCATCAGCCTATTTCAACAGCTCTGTATTCCTTGTGGTCTACCTCATAAATTTCGCTTGCATTGACCAGAAGCCCAACGGACTTCTCAATGGCGTTCTTGTGGACATATTTGAATTTCTTATCCAATCGCAGAGTGAAGATGATGTTTTCCAATACCGCACCTTCCAAAGATGGACGTTAGCCGAAGAAGCCTGAAATTTATCGCACAGAATAATGATAACGCACCTCCCTGGCATTTTGCATCGCTTTTAATAAGGTTGAGAATCGCCAATCCCAGGTTGACATCGTGACGGATAATTTCATACACATCCTCCTCTTCACTGTACAAATACATGAATCCCTCCCTAACCAGAGTTTGCACGGCACGGGCTAAGGTTGAGTTAACTCGTTGTGCACTAGGATTTGATATTTGATTCTAGAGCACGTAGTTAGCCGGTTACAGCACAGAGCTTATACAGTACCATGCAGCTTACTTGTGTCATCAGCAACCTGTTAACTAGGAAGAGAATCTCGTCCGAATGTCTGAGAACCATGTAGGGAACTCGCACCAGTTCTTTGCTCTGGATGAAGAGCTTTAAGGCCCGCTTTAAATCTTGTTCGGTCGTATCTAGGTCACGCTTTTCCCTTAGAAGCTGTTCCAGCTGAGAAAACAATCAATCAATCACACGCTGCCGTCTCTACAGAGCAAACAAGGAGGTACCATTCCAGCTCACCTCCACGGACGGATTTCGATCCCCGGGGCAGTTGTTCGCTGCTACCCTATTGGTTTCTGGGGACATCAATAGTACCCGAGCACGCTCCATGTGTCCACCAGAGATCTCGAGGGGCACATCGTAAACAGATTGCTTCAAATCGATAACTTCTAGCCATCGCATAGTCTCAATATTCGGGTCGTTTTCCGCTGCTACATTGACAGAAAGTTCTTTGAGTCGACTATTTTTCAAGAATTGGATAGTAAGGGAGTGGAAGGAAATATACTAACAGATCGCATTCACAGTTATCTGCCTCTGACCTCGATAATCCGACACGCGACCTGCTATTCTAACTAGCGTTCCCAATAGGAGTGTTTTCCGATCAATTAGGAACCGTTCGGTACGAGAAAACCAGCTTATGCACGGTACAAGGCCAGTGCCATCATCAACTTGGGTCGTAATAGGGAAATATTAGGCATGTACTGCAATTCACCATCGGACAGCTACCTGTGTATAAGACAAAACTGGCCGATTCTTCTTTTCCCACAATAATTCCAGTCACTTCCACCTTGCGCAAGGGATGGTTATTGTACAGGTAAACATCAGCGATCTCAGGATGTGGGAGCAAAGCTAGAATGTCTGCCACGAACAATTTGGAGTTTATCCAAAACAAGTGGTCCAGTCCGAATAGAGAGGGAGGAAGAGGGACTTCAGGTGTCGCCATGAGGAGACTTCTCTTCAGCCCAGAAGCGTCATGGACGTGGAACTGCAGCCCAAATCTCCACCTGAGTGAGCATCTAGCGTGCAGATTTACCAAGAAGCTCCCACGCGTTTGGGTTCGCAACGCGTATCCTTCGAAATGGCGGCTGGATTTCTCCGACCGAGTCCAGGAGAGGCGGAAAAGCTCAAACAAGAGGAGCAAAAGAAGCAAAAGGTGCAGCGCCTACAGCAGGTGAGAACAGATTTGGCGCGGCTCGCGTACTTGCAAGACTTACGAACGAAGGCACCCCTAGATTCGGGAGCAGGAGAAGCGGATCGCAGCAGAACGGCGACGACGTTACAGGGCAGCTGCCGGCACTGAGTGGGGCGATACCATTGACCAACTGGAGGTGGGATACTGTCCGGGTTGTCAATGGATGCCTCAATGTTCTAACGCGGCATGCAGGAGAAATGGGCTTTGCAGCGCGACGCATTGTTAGGATCTCTCACAGACTTAGAACGGCGACATGTCCGCGCTGCAGGTACGGCGCATCATGATGCAAGTAGCTTCCTAATGGCTGAGGTGAGCTTGTTCTCCACTATTGGTTGAATTGAAATGAATAGAAGCTTATGTTCCTTCTTGGACAGCGAAAGGCCTTAGAACATTTGAGGGCCACAGCCGCCGCGAGACAGGAACAAGAGATGCAGCGTGGTGCTGAGGCTCGGATAGAGGTTCGTCGCAACTCTCAATTTATAAACCTAGGTGGAGAGTGAACAATCAGACTTTCAGCGAGACCATGAGACGACTGCCCGGCTTGCCCCCACCATTCGGAAGCGAGCGATCTTGGAGCAAACGAGGAAGAAGGAGAATGAGCGTGCAGTCCAACTAGCCCAATTATACCGAGAGCGAAAAGCTGCCAGTGCACCAGACGTAGAAATACCATCAATGCCTGTGCCACGCACATTGCTGTCAAGCCGAACGTTTGAGAGTTTCGACAAGACGTGCCTACACCGGGACTTTGCAGCAACTCGTTGTGACCCCACCGCGCGTAGAACAGATGCATGGACACAAGCTGACAAGGTCGTCAAGATGAGAATAGAAAACGAGGTATTCCATAGAGATAGAGAACATCTCCTAAAACAGAAAGCGGCGGAGCGCTATAAGGAAGCCGTACGCGGCATTCACATGGAGGAGGTACGGGTTATGATTAACGTTGCACCACTTAACACGTAATACTAACTGGCGAATACTGGCATCAGCGAAAGAAATCATTGCTCAAGGCATTAGACGTCTTATACGACCAGGATCGGAAGCGAAAGTCACGAGCCACCGTCTCTGATATCAACCATCCAAATATTTATGCAATGGAGACACGATTTTCCGAACTTTTTGATCTCGATACCTGAGCATTCGTAACATGTTCATCATGTGCCTGCCCTGATAGCGCAACTTGTATCGTCGTGGCTCCCCAATAGAGCGAAGTGAACTTCGTTCCACAGCGCTTAGGTAACTAACTAGTGGCCAGCAGAGTGGTCCACCCCTTTTTCGTTTCGGTTCGGTCCCTTTGTGACCAGCTGCCATACAGCTATCGGTCCGAAGATGTGCTTTGTACAATACACACGTCAGAGAACCAAAGTTTGTCGTCAGTGCACGATTTGACAGAGCTGGTTATGTCGGATATCGAAAAAATCATGTGGATGTGTGCACCCGCGCACCAAATAGGGCAATGCTATTTCGATTAAGTCCGGGGTTTCCCATCATTGTCTCCTTGAATACAGCCAAGACTTCTGCAATGGGACTCGCCCGATCATCGGCCAAGGGAATACCGTCCAAAATACATAGCATTTGCATCAGGCGTGAGGCAGTGTCATTGATTTTTCTACCGTTTTCAATGTCTGCGACCAGCTTGGGGAAAATCCCTATTGAGTTCAGAATAGTCAGCACCTGAACCGGCTACGGGTTACTGCTAAAAGTCATCCACTAGGTACGAACAGATACCTGTGAGGCGACCACCTAAAGGCACAATGATTTGGTCGCGAAAAGCAATCAGAGCCATTTTCCTTACATCTGGAGAATCACCAGTTCGAGCTGCAGCATTGCGCCATTGCGTTCGAACGGGTAGAAACACGCCTTGAAGGTACGGGACAACCGTTCCGAAATAGAAAGACCATACTTCCACCAAACGGCTTGCAAGAACCTCGTTCGCTACAGTTGCGAGCTTGTTTCCGAGTGTCAGCATTCCAGTATTTAGTAAGTCATTCAGCTCTTCCACAACCAAATATGCCGGAGTGTCAGTTAACCAGTTGCTGTGTGGAGGAACGTCAGTACATGAAAATCCGGTACGTGTTAAGGAACTAATGATAAACGGACCTGACAAGCTCGTTCATGTCTTCCATATGCCCTTTTAAGCCTTGGCCATTGAACAAAGGGAGTACTTTAACGCATAGCGTTTGCCAAGCACTTCCTCTAATGGTTGAGTCGGCTGCAATGTCCTTGCTAATCTTCTGCGCATCGAGTGTTGACAGTGACTTGTTGATATTTGACACGGATGTATGAGAGTAAGATGGGCTTAGACCTTGTGAAGATATCGAAGCTGGTGCGGGTGATGTCGCGGATGTTACAATCTGTGAGCTTTTTCTAGGTGGTGCAATGAGCACCCCCGATGAGGAGGCAACTCCACTCAAAGAAACGGAAGATGTAGAGGAAACGCTGCCAATACTTTGCGTTGTTCGGGGACTAGTCCCACTTGATGGTTGTCCCAATTGCGGCATGGTTTAGGTGCGAGAATTGAAGTGTGCGCGCTTCCGATAACCATGAAGGATAATTGCGTAAGCACTAATGACTCATTAGCGTTATGAAATTTTCAGGTTGCGCTTGTATCTTCGACTTTTTAACTCGATCAGCATCATGGGACTCAAAGCTGCCTCACTAGGAGATAGCATTGTAAACACTCTTGCTGTGGCAATTGCAGCATCGGCTCTCACAGCATCTTCAATATTTATCGTACAACACTTCAATAAACGGGCTCGGATAAAACGCATAAAGAGAGATATATCTAACTCCATCCAAAACTCCATAAACCACCTCGATGAAGCGACAGACATCGCCCGAGGAGTCACGTCAAAGAAGCCTTTGACCACTGATGAAGGCCTGATACGAGAGCAGCTCGCCCGCAATTACGCATTTTTAGGGGAAGAGGTGACATTGTGGGATATCCGTGGATCCAGCATCAATGGCTCTGACAATATCTTTTGCGCACCAGGGAGTGGCAAAGATCCGATCGTCTTTCGTTATAGTGGTTGGATTAGGGGGCGTAGGTGAGCGATGTAAGAGTCTTGTACAGTGCTAGAGCCTATACTGATCACGCAAAACTAGGAAGCCATGCGGTAAGTCATTAGACCAGTATTAGCGATGACACGAATAGCGTTTCCATTGGCGCAGTATGTTCAATTTGTAAATCGTTTATGTTAATAGGCACATATGCTTCTACGATCTGGAGTTGAGGTAATTCATGGCTGTTGTATTGTGCTGTATAGTACAACCTCTAACATCTTGCAGCATCTTCGTCTGATCGATTTTGACCAAGTGACACTCTCGAGCTTGAACCGTCACGCTGTAGCGACGCAGGCCGATGTTGGAACGCCCAAGAGCACATGTCTGAAGAAGCATTTCCTCGACATTGCCCCTCACGCCAAAATAGATGCGTGCATGGAGCTTTTCAATATTGCGGCTGCCCCGGAGCTGCTTAGCGGCAATCCGGATTATGTTCTTGGTAATTGTGGTCCAGGAGTCATCATTTACTGGAGCATGCTCAGTTAACCCGCGAAGGCTAGATTGTATTGATAACCTCAATACCAAGATGGACCTGATTAAATATTGTGTGGACAGCAAAATACGGATAATCTCTTCTATGGGTGCCGGAGCAAAGGCTGATCCATCACGTATACAGATTGCGGACATTAGCGAAACCTTTGGTGACTATATTCACGCAGGGTAACTCATTGATTGCACTGCGGGCTGACAAGCTCAATCCATCTAGAGGATCCCTTGGCTAGAGCTACTAGAAGAGGTCTAAAGTTGAAAGGAGTGGAAAGCGGAGTGACCGTGGTTTACTCTACAGAGAAGCCTGGTGCGGTTAAACTGCTACCTTTGGAGGAGGAGAAAGTGCAGGAAGCTGATGAGTACTCAGCTTTGCCAGACTTTCGTGTTCGGTAAGGTGCCTTCAGTGGGGAGAACCACTGCCTAAGTTTGCTTTCTAATGGGAACGATGCCTTTAGGATTCTTCCTGGTATGAACGAATGAGTTTTCGGGCAGTCATAGGACTGATCTTATCGATATTTTCCATACAGTTCTTGGAACTCTCCCCGCACTATTTGGCAATTGCATGGCATCTTATGTCATTACTGAGTTGGCCGGTTGGCCTACCAATCCTCTGGCCATTAAGTTACGGGAGAAAACTTATATGCGGTTACACAGAGATCTGGTCAATAAGGAGAAGGATGGTTTCGGCGCAAGGTAAGGATATTTAGAAGTTTGACGTTGGCAACGTTTTAATCACTATGTCCTATACAGTGCCAATATACCGTTTAACGTATCTGATGTGGGCTATATTTTTGAGGAGGTAAGAACGGAAAACACTGCTCAAGGGAAATCTGCTATAGGGTTGTGCCTAACCGCTGTTGAACTCAGATATGGCGTGGAAGGAGTGCACTTTCCGGCACCTTTGACAAACTTCAGCTCATTCGATGGGATGTCACCAAACCCGCAAGTTTCCAGAACGTCGTCTGTTTAACACGCCACGAAGCAGAGAAGCATGAAAAAATCCTGCCACACGAGCTAGAGAAGCATTATTCTCCAGAGTTTATTGAGTTTGTCCAATCCCGCTTCGCGGAGGAAAGAAAGATTAATAAATGGCGGTAGATTCATAGGCCCAAGGAGGATGCGAATGAATTAACGAGTGTTGCATAAAGTGTCGGGGATTTGCACTAATACATGGTAGATTGAAGTCCATCGTTGATCTGACGGGCCTTGTTGCTATAGGCAACTGATCATGTGATATCACCGCCAAACAAACCCGAAAGTTTCCCTAGACCTGGCTTCGCGCAACCTCATTAGCATCACGCAGCGTCCTGCACATCCTGTTTTAACATACCCTGTATAGTCTAGTTGCAAATGGGTCACAAGTGAGTGATAGTGGTTAAGAACACCTGTTTTAACAGGTCTAACATCACTGTTGGGCGAAATTCTGACTCTGCAATTCTCTCTGCACGTCGAAAGGTGGTGGGGTAGCATCGGGTACCAAAATGGTTTCTACGAGTACGGTTTGTCTCCTTTTGAGACCAAGACAATGAAGGGCTTCTTCAACCCCGGTGCCTTCAAGCTCTTCAAACGTACTGCTCGCCAAGCAGTGTTTATCGCTCCCCCTGCTCTTATTTTCTTTTGGGTTAAGGGTTGGGCTGACAAGAAGGTGGGTTTGAGACCTGAGTGTGGTCTGTGGAGCGACCTTATTGTGTGTGGAGCTGGCTGGATGGAGTTTCAAGTCACTCTTCTCGTACCGTATTGCTAATAGGCGTTCTTTCCCCACAGTTTGAATATTACAACCGAAAGGAATATCTGTTGAGCCCTGAGCACCAGCACGGTCACTAAAATGGACAGTAGAATAATACGAAAGACATGTTTATTGTACTATAACACGGACTTTATCAACTATTTCAGAGACCTCGTTTGCACTGAGGATTGCCAGCTCTGGTGCCGTCAGGGTACCCTGAGAGAACATGTCTCCTGCGCAAACTTCTTTCCTAAGAACCCAGCTGATTGACAACATTTCACGTTACAATATCGACGGGGAATACTCCGACACCATATTGGTCGACTAGCTGATATTTGTTGTAGCGTCCCCAATGCTCGCATATTTCTTTTGCAACTAGAGGTCAAGATAGCTAATCATCATCTAACATTATATCAAGCTCCATTTGACCAAGAAACGTAAGATCGACGGAAGGATCAAACTCGCGCGCGGGGACTGAGTGCTGCACGTTGGCGGTGGATGGACGCATACTGCGGCGACCATTAAACACCCCTATGCTAGAATGCAATTTAGTTTTACAACTTTGGCCGAGCAGTCATAATCCGCGTACCGATACATAAGGTGAGATATACTCGCCATCACCTTTTGTGCTTCTGCCACAGGGTACGTTTGGTCAACGGGTTCAGTGCCGTGATTGCCTATAAATGTGAAATCATCGATCGCCAGACCGACGCTGAATAGCTGACGGCATCGGTGAGGTTTCAATAATCTCAAGCGGGCACTCTGGACGATGATGATCGCCCCTCGCAGACTGGTGATTGGAGGCAAATGGGTATCCAGCTCAGCTCGCGCACTAGGGCAAGAATTTAAGGCGTTTGAACAACAAGGTCCGTAGCAGCACGAATCGAGGCATTTGTGCCCTACAGGTCATATCGTTCCAAACACTCTTTCGTGAGCATGCTGTCAATATAATACTGCCCATCGCTCAATTCCATAGTAAGAGGGATATTCGTCCCCGGACTATGTGACGTTATCTGTCTTAATGGTATTTAGAAAATGGCAACCTCGTCGGTAAAGTCCGTGGTTGTTGCTGACCTTGCGCACTTGAACCCGCTTTTTCGGGTGCAATGTGGACCAAGCTACGGCGGAATTCACGTCAGTTTCTGCAGTCTCCGAAAGGACCGGAGCTACCGACGGCGTTGTAGGTGTCGCATCAATCTGTGTGGAGACATAGGCTAGTAACCATTTGGATAAGATCTTCATTCCAACTGAGTTCGACAGCAGGCGCTTGCTCAAGGTTGCTCTATGACTCACTCTCGTCGTCCACCTCGGCGACCTTACGTGTACATTTCGTTGAACATCTTGCATCTGTTTGCTCAAGCGGGCTCATCATGCATCCACTTCACTTGGTCATCCTCTGTGCTTTCTTCCTACAACTCTTTGAATGGCTCGGATATGGGGCTATAGCTAGCAAGGTACTGCTGCCGCAACTGACACTCGATTCCTCTGCATTTCATTCCTTCCTTACATCATGTGTCTTGCAGGTGTGGAACTGGTACGATAACATCTTCCGAAAAGCGGAAGCGAAAAAGATCAATAAGCTTAAACGTGAGGTAATCGATGTTCAGACGGAATTGGGTCGAACGAGTGCACAGGTACCACGACGACTTGTTGTCTGTCGCTAGCTAGCAGAGCTTATGAAGTTTACACGTGTGCATCAACTCTAGGACCAGTTCGCTAGATGGGCAAAGTTGCGTAGGAGGCTCGATAAATTGAAGGCAGACTACGAGACGCAAGGTATCTTTAGTTTGAGCCGTCCCTTATTATCCAATTATTGAACAACATTGTATGGAACAGCGAAACAAGAGGCTTCTACGAAAACATACTTTGAGCTGAAGATATCGTGGGGTCTTCGCTCCTTCATCTGGGGAGCACAGTTTTTGCTTATCTCAATATACCGATCGACGCCGATGTTTTACCCACCACATGATTGGCTGGGGCCCATATCTCCTCTCCTTGCACTACCTTTTGCGCCAATGGGTATGAGACAGTTTGATTTGGAACACTCTTCATCTCGTTGTTAACATACCGGTCTTACAGGTTCTGTTAGCATTCTGTGCTGGTTCTATGCCTGCAAGTCGACCTTCAGAAGATTATTGACATCAATTGCATAAACGCACACTGAACAACAACGCAAGGGAGGTATTCGCAGGGCAAACGAATACCATATCATGTACATATCGATATTTTTATGATTACCACAAGTAAATGGTTCTCAGTACAATTGTCGACGTCAAAGATACAAATGTGCGGACTATGTATGATCCGTTCCTCTAGAGTACGCAGTGTCCATTCAGTGAACGCGCTGCGTGAGTGAATGCTTCCAAACCGCTTCCAAAATTGTCGTATGTCTTTTGGCCCCAGTAGTAGATCAGCGGACGGTTTCTGTGAAGTTGCTTGGAAATAAGCCTTTTCTTCTTTGTCCGCCTTCCGATCCCAGCCCTTCCCACCACCTAGAGCACATGCATGATAAGTCCAAAAGGTCAAAATTAGAGAAGTTCGGTTACTTACCCATCATCATGAGTTGCGATTACCGGAATCAACTGGCCCTTGCCAATGGTGAGCTCCTCTGGCGCCTGCGCTTGGTAGTCATATAGGACTCGAACTGTCAAAGGATAAGTAACAATCCAGACGGCAAACCAAGTACAGTTCCTTCGTACCCGAAAACAGAACCGGCATGCTTTCTGGCACGTCATAGGGGTCGTATTGGAACGTTGCATCCGCTCCCGCCGGCGGGGCATTGGATCCACTTCGTTGCTGTTGCTGTTGAGGCATCCCATTGAGTACCTGCGGTCCAACTGCCCCCGAAAATGCGGCGGATCCTTTGGATGATGCACTATCTCTTCGGGTTGTTGTCGGGTCATTGTAGCCACTAGGTCCAGAACCAAGAGTGTGGGTGCTGCCCAAGTCATCTTGCGAAGGATTGTACATCGGAAGGGTCGCTGGCAGGTCATTGCTAGTTGCACTCTTGCGCCTACCCGAGAGAGAATTTTCTTGCGTCCCGGTGTAATAGTTGATGTACTGTAGGGGTTCTGATATTTGAAAACTAATTAACAACGGGCCAAAAAACGTGAACAGCGGAAGGAAAAACTTACGTGGGATAACGGATCCGGTCGTATTCCGATCCAAGAATAAGGCAAGGTCTTTTTCAAAATCGCAAGCCTCTAGCGATACACGCACTCGCTCACATGCCTACGTATAAACGATCGTTAAGTCGCAAAGATCTTCCGTCTGCATATCCAAACATCTAAGCGAGCCCACCTCATCGTCCGAAACGCACACGCCCGATATAAAGTTAGCGTAATTCCAGATATTCCCGCGTAGAAAGTGAAATCGATCTTCCTCTAACTTCTGGCATTCCTGTAACGGCAAGAAGTTTGGATGAGCACGGCCGCCTCCGTCATGTTAATAAAAAATGGGTAAGTGGTTTAAACTTACTGTACAAGCTGTGCGAAAGTCATCCACCCATCTTCGATGGATTTCGGTCAACTTCTCCACTCCTGCGACGTAATCTACGTCGGCCTGTTTCGCCTGTGACTGGACTTTTTGCAGTTTCATTTTGATCTGAAATGGAGTGTTACTCGCACGTGTATTATAGAACGCCGCATACTCAAGTACCTTTTCCGCTTCCTTAGACGCTGGATCAGCTCTTATCTGCGATAATTGCGTTGTCTCGGCGCATTTTGCCTCGTACCGTTCTTTGGACTTCATCACGGCCGCTACTTGAGCTGCCTTGGCTTTTTGATGCTTTTCGACGATGGCGTTGTGCTGCAAGCAACATCAACATGCCTTATTAATTCTACAATAGAACCGTCATATCGCTCAAGTTACTAGACTTACATTCTTTCGTATTCCGCTTTGGGTTCCAATAAAGTCCCCCAGTGGTTTCTCCAGTTTCACGCGAATCTCCTGAGCTAGATCAGTATGTGACTTCGCGCTCTTCTCTAGCTCGTTCTTCACAATATCCAACGAGTCTCGCAGGGTTCTTCAGCAGAGGATGTATGATGAATTATAGTCCTTAACATGTATACGTCGCCAGTGCTTGCATACCCAATCTCTTCCTTGGGACTAAAGGTTTTAGCAAGCTTATGTAGTCTTTTTCCATACTCTTCTTCGATGGTCGCTCTCTCCTTTAGCATAGCATGCACCTCTTCACTAACGTGCTTCCCCTGTCTCATTCGCCCCATCAACACCTCCAACCCTTTATCATTATCGCCCTACAAGTCAAATTCATGTCGTCAACATAAAAGTGGCCCGAGATGGCAATATTAAACGCTCTCCCCATACCCAGAATGAGCTGGCAAACGAAGGTTTGTCCATCGTTCGTCAATTGGGTGTGGGAAACAATGCGGTGTGGGATGACGTGCTGTGTTGGTTGTGCATAATGAGAAAACTGTCTGTCAATGATCGCTAATCTTGGCTTTACGCGGTAGGGAAGTTTGCGGACGACACTCAGAAATTGGTCATCGACACATGCCGCCAGGAACCTCTCCCCAATATCCTTCCTTTACCTTGTCTCTTGATATCCGCAACTGAACCGAAGTTATCCCAGGCGAAACGCCACCACAAGTTCGTAAACCTCAATAAGGTGCGTGAAACTTCAGCCGAGTAGAGCCGTGAAGCCAACCGCCTTGAAACTCGTGAACTCGTCAACTCGTCGTATCGTTTAGAGTCAAAAATCTAAGATCTCACAAAGCACACCAAGTTTCCATCTCTTGGCAGTCGCCTTCGCGACGCGTCGCGTGTGTGTTTAGCGGTATCTCGTTCTTTGCGTCTTTTGGCCAAGGTGACGTCCATTTCGTCAGACGGTGTCAGACGGTGTTACAACCTTTTGAGCCTTTCCACGACAGCTGAAGTGCCAACCAGAATCCTCTGTTCCACTGTTCAATGTAGCTCATGACTAAACATGCAATGACCACATGTCAACATTCCCTTAGACTACTGGATAGCATACCGGGTGACAACCAGGATTGGCAAACACAAGTAGCACTGTAATCGCTGACTTTGCGGCTACGGCCTATAATATGGATTGTACGCCCATGCTTGCAAACACATTTATGTGATGGTAATTCGGTCAAAGTCAATTCCGTCGTCTCAAGTACACCGTATATCTGCATTGCAGCCAGAGTCTTAGGTCCATGTTTTGATAGGACTTTTGCTCTTGCTGGCCCATTCGGTCCAGCTTCCATCATACAACTTGACATCACCCGTTTTACCCACTATCTCCAAGGCCAAAAACACCGTCGCAGCAGTAACTCCGCTCCCTGTTGATGGGCCGTGTCAAGTTGGTAACCAAAAAACACATATGTCCGTAGTGACTCACCACACATTGTGACAATCGGCCTATCAAGATCCACATTGTCGATGAACATTCGACGAAGTATTTCCTGGGGAGGAAGCATTGTCTTCGTCTCGGGATCGATGAGCTCGCTGGCGGGTATGTTGATTGCGGAGGGTATATGACCAGAAGGAAGACTAGCGCGAGGCTCCGCAGTAAACCCGGCAAACCTAGAATCATCATTCGTGAGTTACAATGGCGGAGAAGAATATCTTCTCGAATTTTACCTTCCACGTGGACGGGCATCGAGAATTTGGAAGTTCTTGGCATACATAAAATCCGTGACATGGACAAGAAGAGTTTGGTAGTCAATAACAAGGTCCTCCTGAAAATCGGCCCGATAGGTACTTTTCTACGTTGTCTACGTCAATATCACAGTGACGGATTGCCTGCAATTCCACAGTTTAACCATACCACGGCTTTGTCGACTTCATTGGTGACATGTCGTCCTTCTCGTAGCCACTTTGGCAAACCCCCGTCCAACACGCTCACGTTTCTATGTCCAAAGACCTTTAAATACCCTCGTTTAGTGCGACATCAAGGATGCAGAAAACGGGTCTGTTAGTGTGTGGGTCTCACCTTGAATGTCCACCACACCCTTGGAGAAGAGAAGATCCCATGCAAATCATACACAACCACATGATCGTTCTCCGTTATGCCAAGTGCGCCTATATGGCACCCTTAGTTGGACATGCACCGATTGGAAATCTAAGCCACCAGAGTGTCATCCGTACCAACATGCTCCTCAAACTCTTCGGGACTTGGGAGCATATGAGGGAGGGAGCTCAGGCGATCGGCAATGTGATCGATATCAAAAAATCGGGCTCCCTATCAGGACATCACCATTACTACTGTTTTACTTTCAGTCTACTAGTAGATCCACGTTCTACCTGTATATGCCGTTCGGCATATTCTTTGCGGGCATCTTTTACAGGTTGCTTTGGCTTCATTCCTTGCGCGGGATCAAACACCCAATTGTCATCTTTTCGTCGTCCCTTGGATGCAATGGACGAGTCCGGCTGTAGATACCACGTGGCATCTACAGGTATCACTCGGGAAAGGTTTTCGGCCAACCACGAGGTTGTCACCAGTGGAGAAACTTCGGTGATATATGTGAGCGTCGCCGCAACTGACAGAAGGTGGAAATGGCTCATACAATACCTTGTCTTCCAGCAGTCTCTTCTTGAGTGCCTTCATGTCGTAGCTCCTCGTTTGAGAATGCCATCTGTCTGCTGCTTGAAGCGAAAGTCCTCAAATTCAGAATCCACGAGGGCCGCCGGCTTTCGAAGCTTCTGGGTGTGGAGAAGATTGTCGCGCTGTGACAGGTACGGTTGCGGGGCCCAGGGTGCGCTAAACGAGATACAACTGTGGTTCTTCGAAGTATTGTCAGTCGATAGACAGCCGACACAGGAATTCTCGAGTTCATGACGTTTATGGCCATCTTGCACGCTCAGGAAGACCAATCCTTCAATCGATCTACGCGTTCAATTACTATAGCAACAAAAAAGCCACGTGACCGAATGACTTGCAACTCGACGATGTTGGAAGTTTGACTGATTGCGTCCAGAAAGCGGAAGTGCTATTCTGCCCTTCTAGTTTGTGGTAAATCATGTTTCATCATCCGACGCGAGCAGGAACAAGAGGAGGACAGGGACTCTTCAAATGGGAAGATGTAAAAGAGGATAAGGTAATCTCCAGCATTACTGTCTTGCGTGGTCCTGAAGAATTTATCCTAACGACACAACTCACGGCACTCTCCTAGTATCGAGAAAATTACCTTGGTCACTCCCTCAACGCGCCAGTGGGTCGATGGCAAAAGAACAAAGGTGAGCGGACATACGATAGTCATCTTCGAGGCTACATCTAATAAATGGAGTAGATCTACTCTGGTATGGCAGGGAGGCCGAGAAGACACAGGCTCGGGAGGATACAATTACGTCTGAGCTGGAGGAAATTAGGAAAAATGAAGCAGAGGCTTTGGCGGAAGCGTTGGGGTATGCTGGTCCTAAACGTCGCCGGACAGATGGAAATGCAGTTAGCAAACAGGAGATCCAGAGTCTTGTTAAAAAGGACTTTGCGGACGACGAGGAGACCGCTGTAGTAAATGTGGAAGAGATGAAAGGACTGGGATTTCAAAGGTACGCATTATTGTCATGAATGATATCGTCGTCAGTACTCAAAATGGGACGTCTGTAGTGCAAAGAGTCGGATCGCAGCGATTGGAGTCCAGGCTGTAAAGGAAGTCGACGAGGGAGACGGAGATCATATAATGCAAAGTGAATCTGGTGTCCCGCAGACGGCAACGGCGGTGAGCTCAGGTGTCACGGAAAATGCAAACCCCAGTCATAAGCCCAAGAAGGAAAAAAAAGCGAAGAAAGAGAAGGACAAGAAGAAGCACAAAAAGAAGCATAAAAAGGAGAAGGAGAGGCTCCACGAGAGTTCCGATGATGAAGACGATACACATGTCCGTAGAAACCGGGAAGATAGACATTATTCGCGGGGACGTGACAGGGAAAACACAAGAGCAAAAAGTAGGAGCAGATCACGCAGTCCAGCATGGGGGAGTGATAGGTACCACCGCAGTAGCCGGGATCGGTCATACGGTCGTTACGATGATAACGAAAGAAGAAGGCGCTCCCCTTCACCACGGAATGATCATTATCGTTCTTACCGTTCGTAGATATGATAATGTGCCCTCCTGGAGATTTTGTATATATTTTGCTGTAAATACGCTTAGAGGGAGTAATTAATTTTTCAACCAACTCCAGAGAGATGATCGCAGATTTGCAGAATTTCATTGTAATAGCGAGCCCCAGCCTTAAAGAAGATGAGATGGAGCATAATCATATTGCACAATCTTAATCAGCAAACTTTTCCTCTAGCAGTCCTTCAATTTGCTCATTCAGCTCCTCGAGCTCTTCCTCATATCTCCCCAGCGCCGCGGTCAACTCCTTTCTCTTCTGTCCGTCCACTGTACCACTCCCCTTTGCGAGGTTCACAACTTCTGCATGCATTGCCCTAACTTTACGTAGGCGGTCCTGTTGCAAATCATGGAGCTTACGGATGTCGCTGGCAAACTTCACATCGCCTCCTTCGGCCTGCTTCGCTATAGTTGTCAAACGTTGCCATCCCGCTTTCACCTCTTCCTCAATCTCCGAGGTCGCTTCGCTGTATTCAGCCAGTCGCTTTTCAGCTTTCAATGATTGGAAGACCGACGTAATCTTGGTGATGAGGCGGGGTTCCCCATTGGCAACTGTGCGAACAGTTTGGCGGTATAACCGGAGGAGAGCATCCCGCTCAGCTTTGGGGTCCTGCAGGGAGAGAGCGAATGAGTGGCTTGAATTAGCGCTCGATCCTCTCAGCGCAAAATACCTTTGTAATGGAAAGATCGAGCCTACTATATGCGGCTGCAAGGAAGAAAAGGCCAAGAACTGCGCCTGTGATGGCGACGGGCTTTTGCAAATAGCGATACGAAGCATAGTCGTACGTGATCTGTTAAAATGCCTCAAGTTAACCGCTGGTTCAATGTAGAACGAACGAAAATACCGACAACAAATGATGCGGCGTGCTCGTCCACAACGTTGTGCTTCTCAAGTACTATCATTGGTCGTCCAGTTGTGTCCAGGTAGGTGAAAGTTGTGTACTCTGACGTCCGGTCCATTGGAAACGGTGTGTGTACTTTGTAGTTCCTGAAAAAGAGCTTAGCTGTGTACAGCGCGATGATTGCAGATGCTCTTCGTACTTACTGCGCTCCTTCCGGCAGAACTATGCTAACGACAGCCCTTTCAATAGTAACATTCGACAAGCCTCCGACAAATGGGGCACGAAATACAAACTGACCGCTCTTCGAGTCTTTTTTTAAGAATGACGTTATGGGCACATTATATCCATGGTGCCAGGTATATCTCCAACCACCATAAAGCGGATATCTGGGTTTGATGTGGAGAATAGAGCGTTGCCGTTCGTTGCGAAAATGTGATGTCGATACGTTGCCAATGGTGTCGCGATAGAAAACATGCTTTGCGTCTGGCGGCAATGTGATGACCAAATCTTTCACCACGTTGGTTTGGTGGTGAGTCCATTGACTGAAGGTGAAGTCAACGCGCGAGAAATGTCCCTTCAATCTGCGTGCGATATGCAAATGAATCCCAAGAGCTCATAATCAACCCGCATATCAACATGTCCGAAGTATCGGTATACTTACTTGGCACCTTCATGATGTAATTCATAATCCTCTTGCACTCCCAGATTGCCACCCCCGTGGCTGATTTCCATTCTCTTTTCAAATGTTTTGGCAACCAGGATAGCTTTGGGGTCCTGGTAGTGAGCGTACAGTTCCGCATGTGAAAAGGGTCCCACATCGGCGTATGGGCCGTACGTAATCACATTGCCCGCCTTGGAAACTGGCTCTGGCTTCTCTTTAAAGCTTATCACATCGTCATTAGGCAATCTGTATAGCCAATCTCAGTAAAAAACCGAATTCCATATCTCTTGGCGACACAAGATGCCTGCAAACACGCACTTAACGATGGTTTTCTGCTGTTTGGAGTGATATGGACTCCAAAAGTATGCGTTCCCGAGAAACTCTAAGAATTGCTTCTCTTTCTGGGATACTTCCTTTGGATATGGTCGCACCAAATGTGTGAAGGCCGCCCATACACCTAATTGAATTGTATCCCCCTCCTTCAAACTTCGTGGCAATTTCACTTTGTAGTACTGTGCAGCTCTGAGACGACGGTGACGTTAGCCTCACAATCAACAACGAGCGGGACATTGACTGACGGCGCATTCTAATATCAAACCTTTTCACATCATACTGGTCTTTGCTGAGTTGCAGCTTTTCTCCGATGTCGTTCTTTCCCTTTGTCTCCGCCACTTCTAACAGGGCCAAACTCAAGTCGGCCACATCCGATGGAATAGCAAAAACGTAGTCATCTGATCCCCCCTTCTTTGCCCCCTGCACCACAAGAGTCGTTTGCTCGCGAACGATGGAAGGATTTGAGAGATCCAAGACGCGGTCGACATTGTTGTTGACAAAGTCTGGACTGATGGCCACAGGGCTCGTCGAAATGGATGAAGAACTTGCCACCAGCGTCAAGAGAGGGAGTACGAGAAGAACGGAAACGACGAAAGACCGCGTCGCTCTGGATAGAGAAACCATACCGACGGCGCACGACAAGAACGTTTCGGGAATTGATTGGGAAAGCCTCATCCGCCGCGATCTTCGACCATCCACCGAACGAATGCGGCAAGAGGCAGTGAGTAACGTCAGTGGCACAGTCACAAAGTCCGGACGTCTACCATAACGCGTCCTTCAGGTTCGCTCCAACTTTCGGGCAGATCTCGAGCACCACCCAACAAAGTGACCACCATGCTTTCCGCAAATTCACAGCAAATGAGTCAGGCTTTTCATGAGCCGCGGGCCTTGGCATATACCCTCATGGAAGGAATGAACCCCTCGCAGGATGCCGCCCTGATTCGTAGCATTGACGACATGATGCGGAAAACGGAGGATGAACGGACGAAAGTGGCCGAGGACGCTCGAGCAACTCTCAAAGGTAGGGACCACCGTGCCTTCCCAGCCAGAAGGATCTTGAAGGCCCGTTTGACCATTTTATGAACTTTGAAAAGCCTTGAGTCGGCAGCTTCAGCTAGCAAAAGAGAACGCGGAGCGTCCAAAACGCGAGCTCGAAGTGCATCAACATGCAGATCGTATGGTTACGTTGGATAGAGAAAAGTATACTGTTGCCCGCAACATTGCAGACATTGATGCGACCATAGAATATCCTTCACTTTTGCTGTTCTGCCGGCCTTTGCATTTGGTTTACATTCGTTGGGATCCTTAACCCGCCATTATTTATGTACATCTCTCGAATGTCAATTATCACAGCTACAGAACGAGCTTGTCGTCTTGGAAAGAGAAGAGCGCACTGAGGCAGAAATGCCGCCCACCGAACAACGGTATGATCCAAACGACGAGCCTCCTTATGCCTCAGAGCTGAAACTAACCATCGTACCCTTCCGTGTCGACGTAGATTGAAACTGGAGCTCTTCCGGTCATTGGGTATTGAGCTGCAGCGAAGTGATGCGGGCGAGTTTACCAAGTGTAAAGTCCGTACGTATCTTTTGAATCTCTTGGACCTGACGACGACAAGACAACCGGATGCTGATAACGTATTTTCAGGTTGTTATCCACGACATGACATACAGATTTTGGAGTTTGAAGACAAATTCTCGCGATACTTCTATGCCAACATGTTGTGGGACATGTGTTCATGAAATCACCGGCATTACACACTCGACATACACGAGACCATAATCCTTTTGTGTACATATTTTTTAGAATAATATATTATACTACGGAAATTGATCGGGCAACGCAATGGATACACAAAACGAAAGCGATTACTATTTAGCAAACAAAAATGCTTATTATCTATACATGAGGCTCATGATTTCCGCTCAAAGGCATGATATAATACAGTATGTTGGCATCCAAAGCCATCTATCCCTACCATGCTAACCACTTGGGGAGGACACGTCAAGAGATTTCATGCACGTACTACCCTGAAGTACGACTAGGTCTATCTACAGTAGGTCTGCTCACAAACATAATATCATCACCAGACAGAGCAGGAAGATGAGAAGGAAGGCCATGATGTATGCGTAAGCGTCCGGAACTAGAAGAAGACAGCGTTCAAGTACCCGTTTTACCATCAAATTTCTGATCTAACAAACACTTACCAACGAACTTGATCAACAAAAACCCAAAGGCGACGTAACAGAGCAATATCCATTTGAGCCCTCTTGAGCCTCCGCTACTGCGTCCAAGCCATCCTCCTTCCTCATCCTCTTCGCTCACGGCATACACAAAACCCATCAAGGCGGGATGGTCTTCTGTTCCTTCCAATACTTCATTCTCGTCTCTGCTGGACGGAATTGTGAACAAAACTGCATCAGATGTATCCAGAGCATTCTCTTTGAAATATGCTCTGACGGCTGCCTTCATTAAGAAATCGTCGTCGGTTGCGTAGAATTTTGCGACAAAGTAAAAGGGCTCGGGAATGGAGGGAGATGTGGGGGACAAGGCTTGTTCCAAAAGGGGAGTGCGCGTCCGACGTTGCTGGCGCGGTGGCGGGGAATGTTGTCGTCGGCTTGAGGAAGGGGCTGTATGTGAGGTATGTCCATTTGTTGATCGGAGGCGCTGAATAGCGGTTTTATTACTGGATGCACCATTGTTCGACTCCCTTCCATTGACAGGGCCCGAGGGCGAGACTTTATCGTCCTCAGAGTGCATCTTTATCCAATCTTGCAAGTTTAACACGCCATGATGCTCGTTGGAAAAACTGATCGAGCGCACCCTTCTGTGAATTTTTGGGGTCGTGCTACCAACACGGTAGTTGGCTGTTCCAGCGTGTGCACCGCCGTCCAATGATGAGCGTCCTTCAGATGACCGGTCATCTTCCTGTCTTGAGGACGATACCCGTGTGCCCATCTTGATGCCATCTCCTTCGGCAAATGCGTCATCCATAGAATTCCTCCGGCTCCGTCGCCCCTCAGGTGGATCTTCCTTCACCTTCCTACCCGATTCCGCTGACAGAGGCCGTATCTTCCCTCGTACAAAGACGCCTTTACCGTTAATGCCTTTGCCCTTGCCACCTTCTTCTTCTGTCAACGGCACGACCTCTTCGACCACATTCTCAAACGCATCAGGTCGCATGATGAGATGGAGCGTTCGCTTTCGGACACCATGCTGTCCAATCCCCAGAAACCTCCCCAACCCTGCCTTTCCTCCGTCGCTCTCATGAACCGATACAGATGTACTCTTTGCTCGTGGAGGTCGTCGTCGAAAACGATCAAATTCCCGCCTTCCGGACCCTGTAGATGAGACAGAAGCTGTGGAGAAGACTGACATCATGCTTCGAATAGAGTTTACAGAGCGAATGGAAGATATGGAACGTATGGAGTTGACGGAGCGGATGGAATCAAACGAACTTCTTCCGGGAGTTATGGCGTTGTTTTGAGCTCTCATAGCGGCTGCAGATACTACGAAATAATGCACATCTCCAACAATTGTCATGTTGTTCAACGGCTATATGAAAGTGGCAGTAAGACCTCCGCAACCCGGATGATGGGACGCAAAAGTACGCAACTTACATTCTTCGCCTTCATTCTGTGCAGCAATCCCTCTTCAGGCTGCGTCCTGAATAACACCTTATTGATATGGTGTGCCGCATAGTAACTATAGTAGAACCTGGTTTCATCGTTGGGATCCACAGTTGTCACTCGTGCTATAATAAAATCCTTGTCCTTCTCCATATGCATTTGAATCAATGAGTCAAACGGCTCCAGAGTAAATGGATCCTCATTCTGAGCTTCCAACACATCCACGAGAACATTTTCATGGTCTACCGCGTTGACGACTGAAGACGGCGTTGGTTTGATAGGAGCCCCGGTGAGGGGATCTAGTTCGAGCGGCTCCTCGCCGGACGATGACGGCTTTGGTGCCCCCACCATTTTGATAAATTTTGGCTGTTCATGTTGTATGCCAAAAGGCGACATGCAACCTTCCTCGTCTGACAAGTAATCATAGTCACAAGGGCTCGCGGGTGTTTTCGTGGGCGATATCTTTATAAACGGGGTTTGGATCGTTATAGAGTGGTGGTCTGTAGGTGGTGTTGGACTCTCGACGGATATAGCCAGCGAGAGAGGTGTGTCTGTTGACTCTTCTACGCTCGGGATGCGAATGTACGGTTGAGGCATGCTCTCCTTCACAACAAAAGAAGCGTAGGTGTAAGAAAAGAGGGTGAGTCGAGCAAGCTCAGGTTTTGAACACACTACTCTTGCAGTTTCCCAGTCGACTGTTGGCTAACGGTAATGTCAACGGCGATGTGCTATGAATAACTTTGCGACCGTCAAGGTCCTAAAAATAGCGACACTCTGAAAGAAGAAAGAAAGGCGAGGCGTTTTGGGTTGCGTGCTCCAGGGGTGCGGTTTGTGGGGATCCTAAATGCTTTATTCCCTCCAGCGGGTTGAAGGCGTGCATGAACATGCAAAGCTGAATCGTCGAAATAATGGAATTTCAAAAGTCAAAGATTTCGTCGCTCCGGCAAATTCCCCTAATGAGTACAAATCAAGCCACACCCAAAGAATGGGAAAGCGTCAAATGCGGGGGCGCGTCGTTTCTCGTCGTCGTCATTTGCAAATCCATTTGGCAATTCGCATCCAACACCACACACACACAACAGCCAAGAGTATGTCACATTTATTGGGGATGGTAGAAAGTAACAGATAGGCAGGATACAGTGACCAAAAAGTACCCAGCATCAATTATTGAGCCGCTACTAGACCAGCGGGATTCGATGTCGCTCCTGTGGACATCATCAAAGGTTTGAACCCAAGTTCCTCAACTGGTATTGAGAATTCTGTGAGCTTGGCTTCATATGTTCGTATCATGTCATTGTGAGCCTGCAAAAAGATGACAAGGTTAAGAGAGGGTCTGCCCAGTGGGAATAGGTTGCTGCCATCCAGCATACCTTGGTGACCTTTGCCAGATCATACTGGAGCTCTTTAATCTGCCTGTTTTTGGCATCAAGGACCTCCTCCAGTCTCCTAGTCAGGCCTGCCATTGCTCCCGGCTCGAGATTTGTAGCTTTTAGGATTTCATTCACCTGAAGATCCCGCTTCTCCACCATTTCCTTCAAAGACTCTACTTTCTTTTCCAATACCAAATTCTTGAATCCAGTCTTTTGTTGTACGCTCACAATTCTATCGACAAATCCTTCGTAGAGCTCATCCCGCTCCTTTTGGACTTGCTCGAATCGCTGTTCGAGCACTTCGTGTTCCCAAGACAACGCCTTGTGCCGATCCTCTAAGACCTTGAGGCGTGCTTTGGTGTCGCGAAGGGATTGCTTGTCTTTTTCATAGTTCTGCAGTTGACGTTTGAGACTCTCGCACTCGGAGAGGGCTGCTTGAAGAGGTTCAGAGAGACGCTTGTTCTCGGATGCAATGTCGGCCATTTGTTTCTCATTGCGCTCTTCCTTCTTTTTCATGTCCTCGACTTGTTCCTGTTTTTCCAATTGTTATTTGACGGTACTTTGATAGGAATCTAGCATCATTTGGTGTCATACCTTTAACGAATTGATTAACGCCAGATTGTTCAAAGTGATATCATTGTAGTAGTTCTTGATCTCTCCGAAGGCTTTATCATGGTTCTTCATTAGCGCATTAATCTGTCCATTCTTTCGCTCTTCAATCTCATGGATCTCATTCTTCCGTTTCAACTCTAACTCATCCCGAACGACCTTCATCTTCTTTTCATATTTGCCGTGCAGTTCCCTGGCCCGTCGTTCAAAGTCGTTTCTCATCTTTGTGATCTCCTCGTCATGCTTTTGTTTTAGATTCTTTATGATATCTTCGTGGGAAAGCTCAAATTCCTTTAACTCTAGCTTGAGGGCGCGCTTATCTCGTTTTAGCTGTTGTTCACGATTGAGGTGGTCTTCTTGATCTAGTTGCAGAGCTTTTTCGGAATCCGCTTGGAGATGGGCGACGTTGTTTTGGTATTCATATAGTAGATGCTTCACTTTTTGTTTATACACCTATAAGCAAAAAATCCTTGTTGAGATCCAGCGCTTCGTACTATTGACTTGACACCAAGTGCCGGTTTGCACTACTCACTTTAATTTCAACTTGATGTTTCTCCTCCAGCTCCTCCAGCTCCCGATCCTTGTTAAGAAGCTCCGATTTGATTTGCGACAGCTCATTTTTAGTAATATCCCAGAATGACATTACTTTGTCCTGTCCGGTAAGTAATAAATTATACTGTACGATGCCATGATATCACCGTCGAGGCCTTACCCTCTCTAGCTGAAAGTAATTCCTCTCTTCCCTCTCGGCAGTGAGCTCATCCGTCAGCTTCTTGAGGTCGGCTTCGAGATCGCCCTTGGATTTTCCCCCCTCCCCTCCTTCCTCAGTCCCCTTGCCTTTGGCCGACTTTGCATCCCGCTTTGATTTGGCAGTGCCGCTTCGAGAGCCGGCGGAAGATCCGGGAGCAGATTTTCGGGCTTTTGCTGACTACATGATGAAACCAAACGTCTACAACGATAAGGGAAACGACTTGCTTGACTTTCAGCATGGGCTATGAGCGCGTTGAAGCTCACCATTTTACTCGATTACTGATGCCTGAAGCTGGCAGTCAGCGGACCGGGCAAGCGCGTAATGAAATACTCGAGAAAAACTAGACTCTTTGTTTAAAACCTTCGTATTTGTAAATCAACTTGTACATTCAAACATTGCGCAATTCACTAAATCTCAGAGAGTGCTAATTTCCGACGTGCTGACCATGATTACTCATGCTTACATAATCTGATCTAAATATAGAATACATCACTGGACTGCGGGGAGAGATATGTGATTCACGCATTGAGTTTCGCTGGTGCACGAGGAAGACCTGTATCAAATAGCCGCAGATAAGTATTATGCTACCAAAGAAATGGATATCATACTGTCAATATTCCTACCATATTCGTCCATTTCCACACCATTCTGAATGATGGGTCACACAACTTGTTAGCCCTGGATAATCACCATCACCTTTCAGTGCTCCACTCACCAGGGCCGGTTCTTCGGTTGATGCGTTTGGCATTTCAGGAGCGTAAGTTGGCTCCTGCAGATACGAAGGTTCTGCTTCATCTTCGATGAGCTCATCTCCAAGTGCTTCCAATTCTAATATTGCCATGTATTAGCTCTACATCAAAACAAACAAGTTTCTGGCGTGCCTTCTTACCTGCTTCTAGATCATCCTCATCAATACCCTCGGGCAGCCCATACGAGCGAGCCATTGTCTCTTGGATGTCGTTGGCCTGTTCCAACAGGTCCTCCATCTCATCTTGTATTTTCTATAACAATGGGAGTCATTAGGAATAACGCGTGCATTTGCTCCAGTACACTGTTCGTATACATACTTCAATCTTGTCAAGGTTAACCTTTTTGTACTGCCCTCGCAGTTCCTTATTTGCCAACTTCATAGCATCGACAGTCACCAGGGTATTTTTCAGATTATCCAATGCCATATTTCCTGACACAATTCCATGAGATGTACTGTGAATGAAGCACGAGGTAGTGCATACCTTGTTCCATATTGAAAGACTGTTGCATGAGTTGATCTCGCTGACCTTCGTAACTGCCCAAGAGGGAAGCTAAGCGTAAGACCAGGCATGCAAGTGCCACCAGCAGATCAGCACAACCCCTGATCGGACCATATACCCGCGAGCTCACTTGCTACTTACAGTTTCTTTTGCTTCAATATTCTCATTGCTTTCTGCTTTACGGAGTTTTTCGCTGGACCTTCGCGCATTTTCTTCATTTGATCTTTGTACTTCATCAACTCCGCGTCCAGTTTCTTTATCTTAACTTCTACCGAGTCCGCCCTTGCATCTGTCTGCAATGTCAATGTATTCAATGGTCAAATGCTACACATGAAGCCCATGTTCACTTTCGGCTCAATGACAGCAGTACGTACGGAGTTGATGGCATCGCCGATGGTTGGCTTTGGGGCCTTTGGTTTGCCAGTCCCAAAGATACGGTTCATGGCTAGTGTGTCCTTTGTCGCAAAGTTGTTGGAAGTAAGTGACGTGCAAAGGCTGGTAGTTGAGATGGTTCAGGTGTGATGGTTGTTTGTGGCAGCGTTCTTGGCGTGGAAGGCTGCTACTATTCTGGCTAGTATTATCAAGCTCGTGAGAATGAGTCACGTGAACTGTCATCCTTTGCATCGAACATCCCAACTGAGTGTATGTCAGATGTGTGCTTTATGGTGGACTCAGCCGTGGTTAATCGCAGCAAGAGAATGCCCATATTCAAGTAGATATTTTGCCAATGCTCTCCCAACCCTATTCATCCTTCATGATACTGATATTGCAATAGCTGCACTGACGAGCAAAATTAATCAGTGTCGAATATGTACAGGCATACAATGTGTGTTTGTCACTGCTCACATCCATATATCTCCTATTGTTTCGTATCGTTTATTCGCCTTGAGGGCGGGCTATAAAAGTCAGTGTTGAGAGTCAGTGCACGCCGCATGTGCGAATCTGGTTGGCATGATGATTACGTGAGAAGCGCTAAGCCATGATATTACGCCTGGATTCAGGACTACCCACTTACACAACACCACGGCAATCCGTCTTCCCATCGCACTCATAACTCGACGCAACATAGCTAGGGAATGTCCAATTTTGAACGCGAGGGCCGAACGCTCATTACCGAGGCTGACAAGAAGGCTTCATATAAGGGATGGTTCGGCAACAACAAGTTAGATGATGCCGCTGACTTGTACGGCAAAGCCGCTAATGCTTTCAAATTGGCAAAGAAATGTAAGCTTGGAAAGAGTTTGGCTGGGTCTGGAAACGATTCCTTTGGAAAGGGGGATGGCATTTTCCTAATATATCAAGGAGGTGGACAAGTTAGCGGGACAATGGGTGTTGGTATGCTCTGCAGCGTAAAGCCTGTCCTGGTATTACCTTCAGTGAGCTGCATACGTATCATATCGATAGGATTGTTAGTATAGCATTGTGTAAACGCGGGGCCTTGCTAACGTACCCTCTACAACGTTGCAACCAGGGAAGGAAGCTGGAGACGCCTTCATAGCCCAAGCGAATGTCCTGAATCGAATGAATGAACGAGATGAAGCATCGTCATCTTATATGAATGCAGCAAAGTGCTTCAAAAAGAATAGCCCTCAAGGTGGCGTTATTTTGCATATTTTGTAGTCCTCTATAGTGCCTCTTTTGCTAACCTCAAGTACAAAGATGCTGTAAATGCCCTTCAACAGGCTGTAGAGATTCTGACGGAGCGTGGCCGATTTCAAGCTGCTGCAAACAACCAAAAGCAAATAGCAGAGATATATGAAACGGATCTAGCTGATTTCGAAAAGGCGATGCATGCGTACGAAATGGCCGCTGAGTGGTACCATGGGGAGGACTCAAATGCGTACGTCTAGCCAAAATATGGAAGATTAGCGTCAATCAGTTTTATAACTAACGCCCACCTATCCAGTCAAGCAAATGGGTGTCTACTAAAAGTCGGCACGTTTGCCGCGCAGATTGAACAATATGACAAGGCTATCGAGAAATTCGAGCAAGTAGCCACCAACAGCATGGACAACCAGTTGACGCGTTTTTCGCTGAGAGAGTACTTTTTGAAGGCTGGACTATGCTATTTGTGCACACAAGTATGGCCTATTTCGTCCGCGCAGGATATCGTGCCAAGTTAAGTGCTTTCGTGTTAGGACTTTGTCAGGGCTCGACAAGCACTGGAACGATACCAAAATCTTGACGTAACATTTGCGCAAACTCGAGAGTGCAATTTCTTAAAGGTATTGCGATGTTTCTCAAAACTCCGCCTTCATATTCCTATTTATGCTTTTTGTAGGCCCTGGTGGAGGCCCTTGAGGCGCAAGATGTTCAAGCTTTCACGGATGTTGTAGCGGACTGGGATCGACTGACGAAACTTGACAGTTGGAAGACCACTCTCCTTTTGCGAGTGAAAAAGTCTCTTGGCGAAGAAATGGATTTTACGTGATCAAAATCTGCTCTATATCACATTGCTTGGACAGCCAGTGTAATGAAATATCAGCATATATATAATATTCTCTTGTCTTTGTCATCCTTCTTGAGGAATCTACCCTCTGATCTACAGTATGGTACAGTGGCCAGCACATGGCACCTACAGTTCAGCCATTTGCCTCCCCTACAACTTCTAATCGATATATGGTAACCCTACCATAAAAATCGGTACTGTTCAAGAAGATAACCCTCAATTTCCTCCACGGCTGCTTACTCGCACCTTCCTTTATTGGAAATACCTGCAAGCTGTTGCTATCCTCTGGGTAGAAATTTAGCAAGTCTTCCCACTGCTCTTCTTCTGGCCGCCTATGATCCGCCACGCCAACCAATTTGCATTCCTTTCCGGCAAACCCGCCTTGGAACATAATACGCAGTTCGGAGACCAATACACTCCGCGGCGAAAAGTCCATGGAAATGTACTGCGGTGTCCCTTGGTCGGAATTCCAGCATGTTTCATCGTTACCATCGGTCAAGAAATGTTTTCCGTACGCCTTGACATCTCGGTTGAGAGTTGAGCTGACTCTAGAGCCTGAGGGTAAGACCTCAAGCTGAAAAGTGGGACTGGTGACCCACGATACTCACCGGATTGCTGTTCGGGAGTCAATGACCGAGGTCATTCTTTGCATGAACAAGATCTAGCGTGCTATGGGCAATAACAAACAGGAATTCAGGCTCCATTAATGGATTGAATTATGAAACCGGTTCGAAAATGTATTGCGACCACTCATGGTGTTCCAGGCGAGCATCAACAAGATACGAGGACTGTTAAAATTGTGGAGATGGAGCTGGAACATACATGAGAGCGAGGGAACAGCGTACATTGAATTGATCTTTTGGACGGAAAAGTGATTCTTATTGCTGTTGCGGATATTTAGTGAGAAGTGATCAAACCAGTCGAACATATTTATGCTTCTTGGTGCAAGAGATGAACTGAGGCCAGTAAAACGTCAGTGCATTTTATGGATGGACAGGAGTTTCTGCTCCCGCTATCTCTCCGTAACTGTATCATAACTAAGCAAATAACGCTGTCTCGTGCCACCCAGTATTAGCATGATAACAATTGGTTTAAAGCATAGCAGGAATCGATAAAAGCCAAGTTTTTTTTTCCTTTGGGTTGCTTACCGTCATGAAAAGTGCAATTGTCAACGAAACTGCCGATGGACGTTGACGGATGATCATGATACCTACTGTATTTCAGATCTTCCGCGATAGGACGTTTTAAAATCAACAAAATCTGATATCGTCCTGCATTCCAAGGGGCAGACCCACATGTAGCGTCGTCGATGGAGACCCAAAATGTGAAGTCCATACGTAAAAACGACTCCAATTCGAGATATTTACATTCTCATAACCTGCCTACTGCAGCAGCCAAATATCGAAGACTTTCCTCGGACGCGACGCGTTACCTAAGTGCTGACTCAGTAGAGGCAAAAGTGGGCCAACCTTTCTCCTACGGCTCTGTCTAGGTCAGCCAGAAACACAGATGTCCACCTGGGAGAATGTTAAGAAGCACACACGAAGGCTTTCAGACGGGTGAGTGTGCAAAGTTTATGGTGCCGGTACTTTCGCATTGCTACCGCTAACTGGTGATCCTGGCCAATGGTAGCTTTCGACGGTCACCCATTAAGGAAAAGCCAGCATATTTCACACCCCAAGATGACGACCCAATCCACTTACAATTAGGCGAAGCACACTTGATCTATGAGGGAAATGAATGGATGCTAGGTATGACCTACCAGGCTGCATTTGAGATATGGCAAATGCTCATCAATGTCATTTTTATATCATCCAGATGGACCAGTCGACGCGGGATCTGGGAGGGCCAGCCAAGCTTTACATGATTTGTCTGAAAAGAACCGAATTTTAGAGGCTGAAAATCAACTTCTAAAGTTTAAGATCGCCGTATTGACTGATATGGTAAGGGCAAAGTTTTTCCTTTGCGTCGATGCCAGGATTGATCTGGTTATGTCGTTCCAAGCTTGCAGGAACAAAGTTGGATATGCTACAGCTACAAGCCCATCGATCATAACTATGATGAATAGGACTCCATCAACATCACATGGTGGTGAAAAGGACTGCAGCGTATTGAACAGCTGATATGCTAATGTATGAGATGTATTAATGTACTACTTTAAACAAGTAATTTTATACACATGAAGCTGTTTACTGCGATAAGGGCCGATTATCAGTATCAGATGGTAAGTATACCTTCAATAACTTGATCCTACGGGGGGGGGAGACCCAAGTTAGTTAGACCTGCCGAGTAGAAAGGTGCACGTAACAGTCCTACCATTCCAAAAACGAGATTGTCAGGTTTTTTCTCCTTTGAAACTGCTCCTCGACTGACTCCAACTGTTCGTTTCGGAAGACATGTTCAACGGGGGTGGAGCAAACTTGACATGCAAGTACATTATAATTTTCTTCTTTGATGGACTCGATACAGGGTTTACAATAGGTGTGCTGTATTTCGGTGTTAGCATTGAGGAGGACGCTGTTGCTATTATTCACTTTACCCCGCATGGTATCAAGGTCATTGGATGCTTGAATAGCTGTACATCTCGCGGGCAGAGGAACCCGGTCTGGAACATTCGTTCATTAGCTGAAGGCACGTTTAGCCACCATTTTCCGTTGAATGGCCCTACCTCCATTCGCTCTTCTGCTAGAGCGTACTCCTCCATTCTGTTCTTGATGTCTTTCTCAATAGCTCTCAATCGCTCCATTCTTGGCTGGAACTGCTTTTTGTTGAGTTCCGTAATTGTGGCATTCAATTCTAATGAATCTCATTGAATGGCGACGACTCCCTTTGCTGTAGAAGGAACAGGCACGTACTCTCAATTTGCTTTTCCTTCACCGCCATGCTCTCACCCAGTCGGTCAACTTCCGCCTGTAAACTCCGCTCTCTGCTCTGCCATTTCTTTTCAATGTTGTCGATGAAATCTGGGTCAATGTCCACGCGGGTACGTCCTTTCTGGTCCTTTGGCGGTTCGGGAGCCTCTGCAGATGAATGAATTTAGTCAACCGATGAGTATGTGCTGTGACCTCGATAGCTACTCACGGGTCCTCCCAACAGCCTCTGTCATCTGCAAGCTCATAGCCCACATTTGCTCCTCTTTCTTTTCCAATTTTTGCTCGTAATCGTTGATTGTATCGTTAACTTTCGTTAGCAGATCCGAAATATCCTTTTCTTTCCGACTCAGTAGGTTTTCCATGGCTTTATTTCTTTCTGTAAGCTCATTTCGTTGCTTAACAAGCTGATTAAGTTCATTTTGAAGCTGCTTTTTTTGTCGCTGTAATGTAAGGTATACAAATTAATAGAGAGCATCTTTCTTTGATGAACGCATACACACTTACAATTGCCATTTGGCATGCATTTTTGGCTTCCTCTAGTTCGGTAGCAAGAGCTTCAAACTCGCTACGTTTGAGGTCTTGATTCTTTTTGACTGCTTGATAATTTGCCGTTACTTCTTTATTGGCATCCATGAGATCCCTGAAGGCGAATTGAAGCGACATGTAGCTAACAGACATTCAGGTGTAATGTGCAACTACTACCACCAACCTTACGCGCTTTTGCAGCTGCGAGTTTTCATCCCGGAATGTAGACTCGGAGATAGTCAAGTCATCATGTTTACGATTGAGATCCCTATATGGGTAGACTTCAGTCTTATGAACGATAAAAGCAACAATGTTGTAAAGCTTACGCTATTGCCATCTCCAGCTCCCCAGTCGTTCGTTGAAACTTGATGGTTAGCACTCGCTGCTCGTCCAAGTCAAACTCAAGGTTTCTAATATGTGACAGTCAGCATCAGAACTGGCGCATTGCACTTATGGGAATGTGAATATACTTGATGAAAAGCTCTAATTCTGCAATTTTCTTCTTCTGTTCTTCTATTACAATTTTCTGTGTATCTTTTTGAAGCGCTTCTGCTTCTATTCCGCTGGATAATTCAACTCTGTTAACGATGGCGTTTCGGAGTGGAATTGAGCGGTACTCACCGCCTATATGTTTCATGATCTGCCTTCATTTGCTCGATTTTGGCAGTGAGCTCTGAACACTCGTCCTCCGCTTTAAGTCGTTTCCGTATCTCTTCGTGTAACAGTCGTTCTGTTTCCTCCCTTAATGGTAGAGACTTGAAGTGAATCAGCTGATGCCATCGGAAAACCTTCAAGTTTGTCCTCAACTTACTGCGTTCGAGTGACGTGAAAGCCCTTCTGTTCTCGTTGTCGAAGAAACGCGATTCGGTCATTTTTTTCCTGCAGCTCGCCTTCAGACGACCTGAGTTACTACGGCTGTCGGGACGAGACGTTACACCGGACCATACCCTCCAGATTATTTTTTTGTGAGATGAGTTTCTGGATGAGGACGTTTGCGTTGGAAAGTTCTTCTCGATAATCTTTGATGCCACCACAGTCAGCTACAGCACCCTAATGAGATTTAGTTGCACATACCGTCATTGATATTGTACAATTCTTCGCAGTAGCTCTTCAACTTCCGTAGCGCATGACCGCCTAATAATTGTAATGTTGGAATAACAAGTATTTGAGAAGATTTGAGAAGGAATGAGATAGGGCTGACCTTTCATGATCTGCTCTTCTGTAGGTTGTGGGGGCGGGGCCGGTGTTTTTAAATTGGCACCGACTTTGGGTATTGAAGCCCTACTGGTGATGACAGAGGGTAGCATGTCGATGTACTTTCCAGAGTATTATGTATTTAGAGTATTTAAAGTAAACGAAGCGAAAACGAAGTCAGGATGCTGCTGGTTGATCTTAAGGGAGCTTACCTAATACTGCTTAGCTACCCGACAATCCCGACCTCCGTACTGAGTAGTTGTTTAACCCTTGTTCAAGATGCCTAAAAGGATCAAAAGCGCAAAGAGTAATTCAGACTTCAAACCTACAGCAGAAACTGTAATTCCAGATGAGACTCGCCAAGCTTTGCTGAAAAGGATCAAAAAGGGTAATATTCACGATTTGCGACCACTGGGGTCCACACAGACGGTTGCCTGACACTTGATTTTAGCTTTTGATACCTTCGATCAGACAGAGAACCAAACATGCGATTGTATGCTTCTTTGGCTATACGGTTGCTGATTCTGACTTCAATATACTAACCACCTCATGTTTCAACGAAATAGCAAGGGAAGTTGGCACCATCATCCGATCTCTGGGCATCTACCCATCCGAAGAGCAACTTCGAGGGTGGATAGCAGAGGTACATGGTGGATCTTTTTAAGATTGTGTGAGATTGCTATGATCTAATGTTTATGAAAGATGGAAGGAGAAGAACGGGCTGGTTACGTGACGTTTGATAAATTATCCAAAGTTGCATTGCGATTGTTGACGAGCAACTTGCTGCGTGATGATGAGGAGGTGGGTCTAGAATAATTTTGCATTCTAGCAAACAATGTTCCTAAGGGTTTATGCTATCCTCACCTGTTGAAAAGAAACTGTACCGGGCATTTTTGGTAGTGTGCGATCGCTTTATGCCTAACAGTAGACGTAACGACTAAGGCGTTTGCATCGCCTAGGCATTGGATACCGACAGTAAGGGCTATCTTACCCCGGATGAGTTACGTCAATTTATGACGACAGAAGGGGAGCCGTTCACTGCTGAAGAGATGGACGAAATGCTTATGGTACGTCCTCCGTGATACTGTAAGAAGCCTCCATCTGATGATCCGACATCGCCACCAGGCATGCACAGATCCTACAGACGGGAAAATCTGGTTTGAGGGTAAGTTGAACATTCTCTTTGTAGTCACATGCAGCATTGCAATCTCAATCTATGTATAGATTATGTCACAATATTGGCGCAATGAACATGAGTGTAACGGTTAACTTTCGTCTTCGTATCCTCAAAGTATGGAAGAATTCACTCTTTCCGATACCATTGTAAAAAATATATAGACAGTTATATACATACACTAGCACTATGCTATATGAAAATCCCCAAGTAACATGTTCATAACGTACAGTCTGCCTCCACAGCATATTTAGACCCTTACTTATATACATTCCGGACAACGAGTAGCACCACGGCGAAACTGTTGATATGTCACGTAGATGATGACCCCGTCACTGTTGCAATTGGTCGGTGTCGGTCGCCATAACTGCAGAACTTGGCGCAAGACGGCGCTGTTTGGCCAGAACCTCTTGCTCAAGCTCATCTCTCTCACGTTTGACAGCTGCCTTACTCTCAGCCAGTTTCAGGTACTTGAGAGCCTCCTCTCCAGGCGGTTCATTAAAATACCCTTTCTTCTCCAGAATCCGATATCGACTTTTCACCTACAGGATGATTTGTCGGCCAAGTGTTCAAACAACTACTTGGATACTCAAGACCTACTTCACTGTCAGCACGACCAAGGGCGGCTGCCATCTGCGCCCAGTTCCTTCGATCCAGAGTCGCCATAGCTAGCACCCTCAGACGTTCATACTCCTGACGCAGACTTCAGCAAAATGCTCATTCAGCATAACAATTTAAATTATGTGGTACCTCAGTAGTCCATGGACCACGTTTGACATCAGGCTTTAAGCACCGCTCATATCGTTCACGACATTGTGTAGGTTCTCGAGTAGGAACCTCGGCAGCCACTTTTGTCCATTTTCCTCGTCCGTTACCACTATGAGTTGCCACTGCCCTGAGCAATTGCTTATACGATAGTATCATGAGATTTTACTGAAAACCGCATGGGTTGCCTATCGTACAGCGCCTCCTAACCTCATCCTCTTCCTGGGTCCACGGTCCGACAACTCTCGCCGCACTAATCTTTTCCCATCGTTGACGGCACTGCTTTCGAGTGCGACCCACCATACGTGAAGCAACACGAGTCCAGCAGCCGTGATCTGACGGACGCACTCTCAATTCTGCTACAATCGTCCGCAGTTGTGCATCTTCTTCGTCTGTCCATGCCCTGAAAAAGCCGTAAGACGCCAATTTGTGCACCAGCAGAACGGGGATAAGTGCTTGCATACCCTCCACGGTGTGGTTTCAGTCTGGTCTGATATGCTCGTAGACACTGTATCGCTACTCTTCCATTCTAGCACGTGTCAAATAAGCGTGTGCCCGGAAATGAGGGTTCGCCCGTCCCCCGCACATACCCCAACCTCGGCCGCGATCTCGTCCCAGTTCCGCCCTTTGTATTTGGCAACAGCTCGGTCTAATTTCTCCAACTCGTCCTCAGTGAAGACCCTGTTCTTGGCAATAAGAGGATGCTGATTGACAGTCCATTGTCGCAGACAGTCTTTCGCCGTACGCGTTCCAACCTATTCCATCTCGGTCGTAAGTAGCCGCGTAGCTTCGGTTAACATCAAAATCATACATAGCCAGCAATAATCTCCCAGTCCAAATCTTCCATCTCTTCAGAGAGCCGTTTTTGGTCCACCTCAACTCTACCTGTTTGTCGGTTGAAGCTGTTCGTAATATGAGCATTGTCGGTTGCACTCCTGCGGCATTAGATTCAACATACTATTTCATCTTATTCTGCCGCACGACAGAATCTTCCAACAGCCGTTTCTCTGCACCAGACCCTACGCGCGCATATCCATGATTGACTTCCAGAACACAACATAAACTAGACCGAACACTGTCTTACATGTAGGAACTTTGTAGAGGATATCAACTCTTTTTAGATTTCCAAACATGTTCCTCTCTTTTTCTGTATCCATGTTATCATCGGGAGTCTGTTTCAAATCTCTATCAGATGTACGAACTAAAAAAATACTGCCACAAGGACATGCCTTACAAGGAACATACCGAGCCATCGTTGGGATCCACAAAAATAGTAGAATACTTCTGTCTTCTCTTTCGAATATCATCACGCTTGGCAGCACTTCGCTTCGCTGGCGCTGGCCTATCCAAGCGCTCCTGATGGCAACACAATTTAGAAGTAGATCCCCAAATCGGCGAAGATAGCGCCACTACCAGAAGGTCACTTTTCCTTTCCTGGGCGTCTTTTATCTGTCGCAGTTGATTTCGAAGACTTGCTTGCGACTCGCGATTTGCCGCTAGTGCCCTTTCAAGCTTCTCCAGAAGTGTCGGTAGATCATAACCGCATAATGTTGCATCCGATGCGAATGTCTCGTGGTCCTTGCCGGCCGACGTTTTCAGACCCACTAGGTTCAATGCCGCGTCCAGAGCATTCGCGGGTGAGATTAGTTTCGATTGTTCATTACTAGATGCCATGCACGATGTGTTGAAAGACAAGGTTGAACACTTCGTCAGTGCACTTGACAGCAGATGTGCTCAAGCTCACGTGCCATCATGCACAGTCCCTCTGCAACAACCCCCAAATTACCACCAATTACACTTGCTATGGGGATGCCTGGCTGATTCAGAGACAGGAACCGCCTCGCCTGGTGTTTCTCCTGAGCTTGTTTATATAGGCTATGGATGGACCCTCGCTGGAGTGGAAGAAGAAAGCGTATGGTACACCCTCAAAAGCGATTAAGATCACTCAGTTTCGCGACGATGCGCTGAAGAGCAGGGCTACACAACTGGAAGCTCACGGCGATAATCGGGCTGGTGTTCAAGAGAGACCCTCTCCAGTTTTCGAATTTCCTCTTTCGCCTTTGGATTCCCATGGACAGGAGGATGTTGACACGGACGAGTCGGAAGATTTCGCGCAGACACCGTCAGCATTCCAAGAATTTGATGAATATGCCAGTCAAAATGGATTGGGATTTTTAGAGCAGCTAATGGCGGACGATGTAATTTACTAGTTTTCAATTTTCTCAACGATGCAGATGGTATATCTGATATGCCTGTTTTATTGCATTAGCCGGTCGACCCAGAAGAAGAGTCCACGAAAATAGCATTAGATGAAATTGTGATATCTGTAGTTTTCTGCCATCCGCGCAGAGGAAGACATCAAGCATTGGCAGAAATACAAGTTCTCGGGTCGCAACCTCTGACAGCATTACGGAATACATTCTACTGCCCTACGGACTTCCTACAACTAGACAATTGGGATCCTCCTATTGACAATCTGCAAGTGAAACAATCGGCATCTTACTTTTTCATTGAGAATGTGTTCTATATCGACACCCGCAACCCGTCGGCTGCCGATTATAGCAGGTGCAGGCTAATTTCAAAGGGTGGCAACAGCTCCGTGTAACTGACCATAATCAACATAGGCCAATCATTGAATGGGCGGAAGAGGAGGGCCGGCATCCGTCAATTGGGCCTTACTTGACGGATGTGATGTCTGAACGGCGCTTCATTGACCTTACACTGAGGTTGAACACACCCTACCTATTTGTCCATCAAGGCAATTGCGAACATATTATGGTGTTTAAGGAAGTCAGGTTAGTACGAAGAGTGCTCAGACCGCTAGATCTGGGAAGAATCTCAGAGCGCGTTCCCAGATTGATCACGGAGCAAGACGATCGCCGACTGCATGCATATCCGAAAACGATTGCATCTAGTCGTCTTTTGCAGTTTCATCAATTGTGTAACATTTGTGGTTCCCACAAAGCTGAGTATGTCTCGCTTGAAAAAGTTTAATGTCGTGTAGGAGAGATGCCAACGTTATTTTAGATGGGCGACGACTGAAGACATGCGGGCCGATCGCGATCCGTGTTTGTGGTGTGACGATTGCTTCGACAAGTTTCACTTTAACGAGGATGGTAGCAAGGCATTCGACTTTGAGGCCCATAGATTTTGCGTCACAATAGAACCACCGAAGCGCTAGATAGAATCGTTGCATTTTGTTTATCATCATCATGATCTCTGGGTGCGCAGCCCGCGGTTACTGATTACGCGACAATGATCACGTGATGCATCCCGATAGAAGCTGCCACAGCAGCCAGCCGTCTTTCCAGGGCATCTTTTTCATCAACAAACTTTTGTAACTACCCGAACGTGCTCATATCTCATCATGAGTAGAAGCAGAAGCCATACTGGACCGAGTCATTCTCCCGCATGGGCTCCACCGGCTGCGGCTGAGCAGATTTGGAACGAGTTTAGCAAAGAAGAGAGCACCGATGAGGCAACTATCCAGAAGTCTTTTATACGTCATGCTACAAAGACCCTGGCCCGCAGCTCTTATAATATGGATCAATTTGCTGCATATCAAGCGACCGCTCACAGGTAGGCCTATGTTGCTCAGCATAATTTTAATGGTGGCGCCTCTTAGATATATGTTGATTATTGTCCTTCCGCAGTGTGCGTGACCATTTAATTGACAGATGGAATGCGACACAGCATTGCCATAGTGTGAAAGATCCGAAGGTTTGTTGTTGTGATGTTCCCTCTCTCCACTACCCATGGACCAAACTCATCCATGAATAGCGCGTCTATTACATGTCGCTCGAGTTTCTGATCGGACGAACACTTGATAATGCCTTGTTGAACTTGAATTTGAAGGACCACTATAAACGCGCAATTGGTGGTATTGGATTCACAATTGAGGATCTTGTCGATGAAGAGGTTGATGCAGCATTGGGCAATGGGGGCTTGGGGCGATTGGCCGCTTGTTTTATGGACTCTTTGGCCACTCTGGATTATCCTGCATGGTGTGCACTGCGGTTTTATTTAAAAGCGAATGTGTGTCTCTTGCTCATTGACGATTTCCAGGGGATACGGGATCAGATATGAATACGGAATCTTTCAACAGAAGGTGGAGAGAATTTCAGATGCTTTTTACTCCTTGGATACTAACAGTGATCATATTGCATGAATGCAGCTGGTGGATGGGTACCAAACAGAGTACCCTGATTACTGGCTCACGTTTGGAAACCCGTGGGAAATTCAACGTCTGGATGTCTCGTATGATGTTCGCTTCCGCGGGTACGTTGAAAAATATGTAGACGTTAGTGGACAAACACGGTATCGATGGGAGGGAGGCGAAAAGGTTGTCGCGGTCGCAAATGATTATCCTATTCCTGGGTTCCAAACCAAGAATTGCATCAACATCCGCCTCTGGTCAAGTAAGCCGAAGAAGGAGTTTGACTTTGCAAGGTGAGCCATCCTCAGTTAGCCCATTCATGTTTCTGCCATGTAAGTCTTGTAGCTTTGTTGCAAACACTGAACGCGTCCCTACGTCAGCTTCAACGAGGGCAACTATGATAAGAGTGTGGAGGAGCAGAAGGCAGCCGAAAACATTACAAGTGTCTTGTATCCGAACGATAACCATATGGTCGGCAAAGTCCTGCGTCTCAAGCAGCAGTACTTCTTTGTTTCCGCAACGTTGCAAGATATCATTCGGCGTTTCAAGAAGACATCCCGACCTTGGTCAGAATTCCCCCAGCAGGTGTCCATTCAATTGAACGATACGCATCCTACCCTCTCCATTGTCGAGCTGCAGCGAATTTTGATTGACGAGGAGGGACTTACGTGGGACGAGGCATGGGATATAGTGACGCACACATATTCGTACACCAACCACACAGTTTTGCCCGAAGCTCTGGAGAAATGGGCAGTTCCCTTGATCTCAGACTTACTTCCTCGTCACATGATGATTATTTTTGAGCTCAACCTCTACTTCCTACAACGTGTGGAAAAGTTGTTCCCGGGTGACAGAGACAGGCTGCGGCGCATGTCTGTCATTGAAGAAGGACACCCTCAGTATGTGAGGATGGCGCACCTTGCAGCGATCGGAAGCCATCACGTTAACGGTGTTGCTGAGCTTCATTCTGAACTTGTGAAGACAACAATATTCGCTGACTTCGTTGAGTTCTTTGGTAAAGAGAAATTTGTCAACGTGACCAATGGTGTTACCCCGAGAAGGTGGCTGCACCAAGCAAACCCTGGGTTGAGTACCCTCATTTCCGAGAAGTTGGGGGGAACTGCTTGGTTAAAGGATTTGTCTCAATTGGACAAAATCAAAGCATTTGCCGATGACGTGGGCTTTCAGAACAGGTTCATGGACATCAAGTACAAGAACAAAATCAGATTGGCAGAGTATGTCAAGGATGTTACCGGTGTGACACTCTCACCTGATGCGCTTTTCGACGTGCAATGCAAGCGTTTGCACGAATATAAGCGTCAGCACATGAATATCTTTGGCGTCATTCATCGGTATGAGAAACTGAAGAGTATGAGCAAGGCGGAATTGGAAAAAGTCGTTCCGCGAGTCGGTATGTGATATGGCCTGTAGCTTGGCAATGGAAGCATCGCTCACATGTCCTTCCAAAAAGTGATCTTTGCGGGCAAGGCTGCGCCAGGTCAGTATTGTTATTTCCGCTGATATGGTAATTTGTCAAAAGAGTTGCCCATTCACTCGTTAGCGCAGGTTACTACACTGCAAAGCTCATTATCAAGCTGATCACCAGCGTGGCGAATGTTGTGAATGCGGACCCACAGACATCTGAATACCTCAAGCTTATTTTTATCCCCAACTACAATGTCTCTGTTGCCGAGATCTTAATTCCGGCAAGTGATCTTTCCCAGCATATCTCAACAGCTGGAACTGAAGCTTCGGGCACATCTAACATGTAAGGAACGCGGGGCAATCTGGACTCCTTTCATCTTGTGTTTTCGAGTCGGACTAATTCCCAACATGCAGGAAATTTGTACTAAACGGAGGATTGATCCTGGGAACGGTTGATGGAGGTGCACATTTGATGATTGAATTGCTATGGGGCTCCATTGCATACTGACTTTTCCTCCTGTTCAGCCAACATTGAGATCGGCGAAGAAGTTGGCAAGGACAACATTTTTTTCTTTGGCGCTCTGACAGCTGAGGTGGAGGACATCCGGCATCACCAAATGTATCACAACGTCGCAATGGATGCCAAGCTTCAAGGTGTCATCAAAAGCATTCAATCGGGTCGCTACGGGGACTCGGTCATATTTGAGCCTCTTCTCGGTAAGGCTCGCACTTTAGTAACAAGGCCGCGGAGGAAGCTCTTATCGATTCGAATGTGATCTTAGGCACCCTTCGCTCCGATTACTATTTGTTAAGCAAGGACTTTACACCATGTAAGATTGAATTGATTTTAAAGCGTAACTTCAAGTATCATTGGGTATTAATTGGTCGTACACAGACTTGGAGGCGATGGAACGCGTCGATGCAGCTTTTAAGAACAAGTCTGCATGGGCCAAGAAGTGCATCACAGCTGCTGCAAGCATGGGGAAATTCAGTTCTGATAGGTATTTAGCAATTGACCGTTTGAACCGCGTTGGATGTCTCTTTGACGTTACACATCGCGCAGATCCATTCAAGATTATGCCAAAAGGATATGGAAAATAACTCCCGTTCCAACGACCGAGGAGTTTGCATAGTGCCCCTATTTAGATGGACGTGATGTAACTACTCGACAATATAAATTTGTGACAATTCCTCAGCACATTTAATTGCTATTTCTTGGTCGTTGCGAGGCGTCTGGAAGAGGGCGTTAAAACAAAAGGCATTTGAATAACAAGCACCGTCTGCAACAAGTCCAAATGTATTGAAAACGCAAAAGCTTGGAAGTCTCGCGTTTCGGTTCCGATAATACACATTTAGACCCAACATGTTAGACCACACTTGAAGATGCCCTCTGCATTCCCATTTCATGGAGAAACGAGCCCCCGGCTTGGGACGGGTACAGCTGCATTACACCTCCACCGTTGAAAGAAAACTCTCAACGGCCAAAGTGCTCCCGAGAGTCGCCTGCTTCCAAAAGTACAATGCATGGCGCCACAGATTCGCCCAGCCGCTAGGCCACCGCGCTGTGTAGTTTCTACCACGTCCTTCGGGAATAACACCGGGTGTACGGCGCCACAGATTCGCCCAGCCGCTAGGCCACTGCGCTGTGAACTTGCTACCGTATCGCGCGACTTATCGGCTTCCCTCAGCGTGGCCCCACAGATTCGCCCAGCCGCTAGGCCACTGCGCTGTGTAGTTTCTACCACGTCCTCTTCGGGAAGGAGAGACCATACTTACCTCGATACTTACCTGGAGGACGGAAAGTCGGGTGGCCCCAACGATCACGACGCGAAGGGAGGAAGATCCTCCGCTCCAGGAGCAGCGCCTGGGCCTTCCGGTTGGATTACATGAGCAAGCCAACCTTGAACCTTGGCGGTGCTATCGACGACCGGATCCTTCGCTCCAGCACGCTGAAGCCGAGACCTCTTGTGCCGGCGCTTCCGGCGCCTGGACGACCCACTCCGGTCGTCGTCGCTCTCGTCATCCTCACCTCCCTCCTCATCGCCCTTCGGATCAGGGTCTGGCACATCGTCGCCGCGGCCATCCAGACTATCATGCAAGTCTTGCCACCTTATCCGCGCCAGAAAGTCGAAAAGTCGTAACCCTTCTTCCCTCACGGCATGCATAAGGGACATGATCCTTGAAACGCACGGCGTCCTGACCGCAAATCACGTGGCTATAAGCGATCTTTGGTTTACCTAACCCATCGGCTTGAAAAAGATACCTGCTTGCCCTTCTTCACGTTGACGACGCCTACAGCAAGACATGGCAGAACGTCAACCACTGCTCGCATCGGCAGGTGTGTCTTCTCGGCCTCCTGCTCCCAAGACCAAAGGAGTTCATCCGGTCTGGTCACCATCCGGGAAGAAATGGCTAAAAAAACCCACAGCAAGAGCACGACCTGGACGTAATTTCGACGACGGGCCCGTCTCGCGCAAGAGGGGTGACAGTAGCTCTGAAGATGAAGACAATGACTGTCATTACTTGGATACGGGAATTACAGGAAATGTAGGGGAGAAAATCAGACAGCCTTCGGCGCGGGAGCGCTGGGCATACTATCTGGACTATACAACCCTGGGCCGATGGTTAGTAAAGCTGCAAAACCTCTAACGTCTTCTGGCAGCTTCTCAAATTTTGTATCCGATAGGTGGCATGTTCTCGATGCCGCGTTGAATGTTGCATTCGTTCTGCTCTTTGTGTACATGACAACCTATATCATTGCTCCAAAGCGAGGTAACCCAAATCTTCCTCCACAGCGACCAGCACCCCCGCCCGATGGTCTCTTTGTTGCAGACTTGGTGCTTGCTTGTGCGATACTGACCCAATGGCTACCGAGGGTTTATTTATCTTTGGATCCAATGGCAGACTTGGTCTCATGGTTCTCTCTGGTGTCCTTTTTGGCGACGTTGCCGGTTATATGGGCGTTCGTTCAAAAGGACGACGCGAAGTCAGATTACCTTGATGCAAGTCAGGTTCTTGCGTTCCTCTACCCCTTACGATTCTGGCGAATGCATTTATCCATTATGATGGTCTTTACGCCAAGGTAAGTCTGTGCTGTCCCGTGATAACGGACCTTCTCAGAGTGATATAGCTTCGTCCATAGCAAAAACGTCGCCTTCAATTTCTCCCCGATCACGCAGAAAGCCGTGAGATTGGGTCTCTCCATTTTCAATACTTTAATCACTGTGACTGCTTGGGTTCATATTTGTTTGTACATAATTCAGGTCAGGAATCTGTTAGTTTGCATTGGATGTGAATACCGTACTGAAACTTAAACGATCATATCATCTGGATTTCCAGAAATATTATGATCTTAGTTTTTTTGATGTGTTTTATACAATCGCTGGTAAGAATTTCAAAGCCATGGGCTTTCGACCATTCACGTGTGTCGGTCCTCTTATTAATACGTTGTATAGTCTCTTCAACGTCCGGGTTGAGCACTCAGATCATACCAGACAATCCATTTAGTCGCATTGTCATCATGGTAAGTTTGACGAATGCCTGTGTTTGCTTGCAATAAGCACTTACGAAACGCATTATAGTACGTGATGATAGTGGGGGCGATATTTATTCCCACAAATCTTGCCGACCTTCTAGCATTGATTCGTAATAAATCGAAATACGACCGTTCATACAAGTCCACCAACCGCTCACATGTCCTAATTGCGGGTAATTTTGAGATCACATCATTACGCGACTTCCTGTGGGAATTCTTTTGCGAGGTTGGCATATCCTTGTTGTAAGCACTTTTCAAATTGCGTGAGGGTTCTCACCAGTTGGAATCTAGGATCATGGAGCAGCCACGATGACGACGCAGGTTGTGCTTTTAAATCCCTACGAACCCAGCGAAGAATTGGAGGCCTTACTCGTGAGTTCAATAATGGTGCAATGATTGCCGGCTGTTATTGACCGATGCATTGTCCTTAGGCCGATCCCCTCTACTTGAGTAGGGTTCGGTATGTAAAAGGGAGTCCGATGTCTTTCAGGTCTTTAGAAAAGGCACAGGCTTCCACTGCGAAAGCATGCTTTGTACTTGCTTCACGGTTGTCGGATAAGCCCGCCGTTGAGGACGATGCCGAGACAGTAATGACCGCCCTTGTAAGTCGCGATGAACACTGTTTGTTGGTGAAAACAAGGTGCTCACATTAGCGTGCAGGCCATCAAAAAATTCCATAAAAAGGCCAACATTTTTGCGCAAGTCATATTGCCCGGTAACAAAACCCACTTTCAGATTTTAGGTGCGTGAGATCTTTCCTGTCTTCATAACCTTCAGCATAGCTAAATTCAATCTTCAGCGGATCACATACTGTGCATTGATGAGTTCAAACTTGGAATGCTAGCACAGAGTTGTTTGGCACCGGGATTCTCCACACTCCTCTACCTCCTTACCACATCCATCCCAGACGCCGTGAAGAAAGCGCTGAAAAGCAAGAAGCGGTTGGCTGCCTGGGTCGATGAGTTTGCGGATGGGGCAGAAATGGAGATTTACGCGGTGACTCTTTCTTCAGCCTTCGCTGGAATGAGCTTCCCTGAGGTTGCTGAAAGAGTCTATATGGTCCACTTTGCTGTCTTGTTTGCTGTCGGGTTTAAGACAGATGACTCTGAACCGTGGATTGTGATGAATCCCCAAGACTATATCATCAAGGGCGGAGAAACTGCGTACATCATTACCACTCAAAGTGCAGTCGCCGAAACCATTGCTACTCAAGGTGTGGTGCTAAACGACGTACCCGATACACCGGTAGGATCTTTGTGGAATGGTGTTGGTACAAGCTGGAGCAAGGAAGCGACTGTGGATATGGGAATATCACAAATGGATGGCGATCAGGAACAAGGAGCATCATTTTACGATGATCGAACTGAAAACCCATCACGATCTCCGCCAGTCAAATCTTTCTCGTCAGGGTCTTTATCGGCGTCTGCGAAGGATGATTTGATCAGTTTCGGGCAAAAGGCCCGACCGACTGCTAGCGTTGAACAAGAACCGCCATCGGCCGCGTCAATTCTAAGCAGTGCGCTACCACGCGGAAAATTTAAGGAATCCGATGTTGCGCCGACAGAACCCACCACAGTCTCGGTCCCGGATAGTGTCGTGGATCATGTGCTAATATGCAGTTTGAGTCCTACTTTCCCTCAAAATCTGGCATTTTTCATCGCCCCTTTCCGTCACAAGGATCTACGGCCTATTGTGATCCTCTGCGCCGAGGAGCCTGCTGCCGATCAATGGATAAAATTGGCTGCTTTCACGGAGGTCTATTATATTGTTGGCACACCGCTGCTAAGAAAGGATTTGCAGAGGGCTAAAGTGGAGAAAGCTTGGCGGGCCGTCATCATGGCTAATCCTCAACAACCAAAGTACGTGTTCATGATAGTTTTAACAGTTTGCTTGGCTAGTGTACTAAACCATATATTAGTGTGGCAGACCGTGCGGCTGATGCCCAAGCCCTCTTGTCCGTTTTGAATGTGCAGGCAATGACATCGGTCGTAGATGAAAGGCACATTTTCACAATGGTAGAATTCATCCATGCAGAAAATGCCAAGTTCATCGGTCATGGGGAGAAATATTATAACGATGGTGTACATGGTACGGTTTCCTATCTGATTTTGAAGAGAACTGACGGAACATTCTGACTGACCTGCAAATTAGGGCACAACCTGATGCCGTGCTTTGTAGCCGGCCACGTTTTCTTCAACGCCATGTTTTCCTCTCTATTGTGCCAGACATATTATAACCCCCATCTTCTCCATGTTCTCAAGGTAAGGCGTGCATACTTTACCCAGTTACTTGTGGGCCTTTTGATCAAAATTGTAATCGCTAACTTGTCAATAAGCATTTCATCTTCAACGGAACCCATACACCACCACAACATACTACCACTGCGGAAGCCCACCCTACCACCTTGTTTCGTTCCGATAGCGCACCATCGTGGTTCAATTACCTTGCCCATGTTAGGGCGCCTCAACCCTCACATCCAGAAAACGATCCCGATGACAAATCACAAGTCCACGGCAATCTGTTTCAGATATCGCTCCCAAGCGATGGCCGCTTCACGGGTGTGAGCTACGGTGCCTTGTTCAGGTCTCTGCTCCGAAATCATCGAACGTTGGCATTGGGATTGTACAGGAGGACGGTGGAGCGCAACAACCTGGTAAAATATGTGGTTGTGAATCCCAGGCCATCGTTGCGAGTTCGAGAGGACGATCTGGTGTATGTTTTTGCGGAGAAGATTCCCATCTGGTGATAAGGCACTCTTCAATGTAGATAAAGGGGAACCGATTTTAGATAGATTAGGCAGAACTAGTAGATTTTCATTTTTTATTCTGTACAGATGAACTTCGTTCATTGGTTGTCCATAGACTTAACACATCACGACTCTCCATACAACTAGAGAGATATCGTCATTCGCTCTGAAATAAAGAATCATTAATGTTTTTACGCTGCGTGTCCCGCTCGCTATTAGACCTTACCACGCAGCTGTCGTCGCACGTTGGGCAAAATACCTCACATCAACGTCACTGTCCTCTGCAAGTTTCGCCAACGCAGGCTTGATCTGATCATTAACCGCAGTGGAAAGATTTGCTTTCCGCGCCAGGGGAATAATTTGTTCAAGAGATTTCGCCACATTGAATCGAATATTGGGGATAGGGTCATTAGCCAAGTTGCCAATGGTAGGCAAGATGAACTCTCTCAAAGTCTCCCCGTTGGAAGCGTGTGCTAACGTCTAAAGAAAAGGGCTGAAATCAGAACCCGTATAAGTGATGAAATCAAGTTTGCATCTTACCGTCAACGCAAAAACGGTGGTCATGCGATAAAGATAGTTTTGATGTTGAGCCATCTGGAGGATCTTGGGAATAATTGTCTGTTTCGCCCATTCCACTCCGAACACCTCCGTCAGCTTTCGCAGGTTTATCGTCGCAGCCTCACGGATTGAAAACACGCAATCACCGAGCCATGACATGCACAAATTTCCTAGTTTTTCGTCAAAGAATTCTACGCCCTTTGTTGAGAGGGAAACCCCATTTGTCAGTGAAGCATTCGGACTGGATTCGAATAACGATAGGAGACCTACCAACTGTTTCGCCAGAAGGGGGATGTTTTCAATAATAGCCAATCGCACACGCCACTGCTTATCCTCTGCCAGCTCTACGATGGCCGGTAAAAGGGACTGAGACAAGAGATCAATGCCGATAACTACGTTGGTCCATTATTAATACTCTGGGTTTCTGCTCCAACACACACGTTCGACGAACCTTCATTCACGCGATCCAGCTTGGAAATGATGTTCAGACGGACTTCCGGTGCGTCGTCCTTTAGTAATTGCAAGAATAAGGGGAGGAGGTGTTCGATGGTGCTGTGATTCACGTTTAAACGCAACCCTCAAAGAATAGTTGAAACCTTTGACCAGACGCCACCCACTTGTCTTTTCCAAGGAAGGGTGCAAGACCGCTGATTTGGGTAGCAAGAGCGGCGCGGACATGTTGAGAAGTGTCAGTCACGAGTTCCTTCACGCATGGTAGAATCTCCCGCAATACGGAGTCCTGATCGATCAACGTGCTGAAGCCTACCGCAGATATTCTGGTCATCCGCGTCGTCCCAAACGAGTAAGTGCATGCACAGGTCAGACTCACCTGGAACCTGGCCTGCAGCGGCCGTTCGAACTTCAGCCTCCCCATCCTTCAGAAGATGCACGAAAGCCGTGATCAATTCCTCTCGTACAATATCCGCCCCAACTGCTTTTGCCAGCTAAAATGGAATTATAGATTAAGCCTTGGCTGTCGCTCTCTTGTATAGAGCTGTAATACGATTCAACCGTGGGCAACCATTACCTGCACAAATTTGTCAGCGATCATATATCGTACTCTCCAGGATTTGTCCGTGCACATGGTACGCAAGGTATCAAGGATTTGGGTTTTGTTTTCATCGGGTGTCAGAACTTCTGCAATTGCAATCAAGCTCTCCACAGTCAGAAGCCGAACAGAGTCCTTTAAGCGCGATCAGTCGATAGTCCATTTTTACCACACCAAATGCTTACGTCATACCTGCTCATCCGCGGCCAAGTTTTTGAAAAGGGGAATCATTTCAGACAATACGTTATCTTTGGACACTTGTTTTGTCAATTTCTGATGGATCCAGGTGAGATTCAGCGTCGATATCCATTTTTCGCCTGCCCGATACAGCAGAAGGGAATCCTTACCGCCAAATGTGTTCCAGCCGCTCGCCGGACCATTGGTGTATCATCATGGCAGAGCTGCGCGTACAGTCTACGTAATGCAATTTTTTTAGCCATATTCAGGTATTCTATCGAACTGGATGCACTGTCGCCGAAAGATACCTCCGCAATTCTTCTTGTGTGGCGGGAGTGGAGAGTTTATATATAGGCGCGTACAATCCGCACGCACTCGTCCGACTTGTGAACCAATCTCCGATGGACAACCTTTTAACCATAGGGATGTAATGCTCTTCTATCTGTTGCTGGCTAAGAACTACCCCAATCTTTGCAATTGACTCCACAGCCTATTACGAGGTTATTACGGTTTGCATAAGCTGGCGAGTTTGCTCCTCATCCGCATTCCCACCTTGTCCCTCACGACGGTTTCCTCCACAGCGGCCAAAGTCTCCAGAGTTGGGAGTAACAGATGTCCGTAGTGAGGTCCGCCCAGGTAATCAACAAAGTTTCCAAGCTCGTCCGCCAACGCCAACAACACTTCGTCCTCATCATCAATCGAGTCTACAAACAGGAAGAACGTTAGCCTCCCGTATTGAGGCAGATGCACTTCACATTACAACAGCTGCAACTTCTTCCGCATCCCACTTCCTCCCACTATCCAAATTTCAAACTCAACGCGTGGGGAGCGGAGACGGCAGCGCGTTTACTAGGTCTACCCACCTTCAAGGAAGGGTATCAGTTCTTCACGCGTACGTTCAGGGCCCAATGCAAGAGCAATTGTGCTCAGACGGCGCATAGCACCGAGACGCAAAGTGACATCTTCGTGTTTTAGCTCATCAATCAGGACCGCGATGGGGTACAAGCTCTCATCCGTTTCCTCGGGGTTCATCGCCGGCTCAGATCAAACGGGTGGTCAGAATGGATGGATGGATGGTATTCGTCGGTAGTCGATGCAATCGTCGAGGGGATGCTGGATGGAAGGAGCGGATGCGATAGAAGGGCTTTGATGGATGGATGAATGGATGTGGATGGCTGGGGGGGCGTGTATCGGCTACCCGTCGCGTTCCCTCGCTAGCGTTCCCGCCGCCTTGCTGCTGTCAGCGTTACCAGACTGCCGGTTCCCCGCCATTGTTGTTTTGAACGCGTCCGTCACTCAGCCAGCAGCTGTTCCATTGGACGAAGATGATGAGATCTTGAGAATATGACTGCGACAGCAAATAACGCGCCAGCGATGGCTACCAAGGATAGCGGTGGAGCACTGTCATCGAGCATAAAGGGCGCTGGATATCTCTTTTTGCTTCAGCTTTCCTCCAGAGCAGCCACATTCCTACTGAACAATCTTGTTCAACGCGTTTCCTCAATACAAACGGTTGGGATTGCCTCGGACTTGGAATTATTGTCCGGCACAGTGTTGTTTTTGTCGAGGGAAAATCTGAGAATGGCTCTGCTGCGGACCACGGAAGCCGACTCTCCGAATGTGTCGGATCCGTCTACGAAGGGAGAAGTGGACGTTAGTGCAAATGGTCTGGTTGGTAACCTGCGAAAAAGGAAAACTGGTAATGCGGTACCTAAACCCTCAGAGGAGTATATGGGCGGGAACGCAATGCAGCAACAGAAACTTATCAACCTATCCTACTTGCCTATATTGGTCGGCGTATTTCTCGTCGCGGCGTTTCTATGCTATCATTATACAGTACCGACGCACGGGAGGCCAATGGGTGCATTGTGGGTCTATCTTCTTGCTGCAATTGTAGAGCTAGGAAGCGAACCGCTGTACATCTTGTGCCAAAGCAGATTCTTGTATGATGTTCGAGCAAAAGTGGAAGGCACGGCCCTGTTAGTGCGCTGTGTTACGACATTCGCTTTGACCATGACCATTACGTCGCTCAAGTCTGCATCGATTTTTGGGTTGAAAATGGGCGGTGCCGAAGCCTACGCATGGGGCCAATTGGCGTACGCAGCTTTTCTGATCCTTGGTTACGTCCGCGCCTTAAAGCGTCAATCCGTGATGTCACGATTGTCATATAGCACTGAATCCAGCTCCGCTAGCCTATCGCATTTATTGCGTCCCTGCAAAATCAGAGAAATAACTGGGCATGGGTAATCTGGCGCACAGTGCATCCTCGAACGTATCCAAAGGCCGGAGCTAGAGCCTTGAAATCACGTTTAGGAAAACGGAATCATTCTACTTGGACCCGTATCTTTTGTCAGTAGCAGGAAGCTTTACTGCACAATCAGCCCTCAAGTATATCCTTACAGAAGGGGACAGGATCCTACTCATGTGGATGGGTCGCAATAATGACGAGAAGGGCGCGTATAAGATGGTGTCCGACCTGGGTAAGTTTCGTTATGCGCGGGATGCATACTATTGACGCATCTAAGAAAGCGGCTTCGGAATTTCAGGCTCGTTGATTGCACGAATAGTCTTCCAGCCATTGGAAGAAACCGCTCGAGCGTTTTTCTCTAGGACACTGAGCAATCCCACTGGTTAGTGATGTCTCTCATTGCGCGCGAATCAGCCCAAATTGTCGAACCCTTGAACAACAAATAGGCGTCCGAAAAGAGTCTCTCGCAACTTCCTTAGATCTCTTATCAACGTTGATACGCTTTCACTTGTGTCTCGGCACCTACTTCGTCTTTTTCGCTACCAATTACAGTGGAACCTTGATCAGTATCTTGTACGGCAACACCAAAGCCTCCACACCAGATATCGTTCTTGCCCTGTCCATCTACTGCCTTTATGTCCCAGTAATGGGCATAAACGGTATTACAGAAGCCTTCCTCCAAGGTGTGGGTGATTCCCATACGATAAAAAAGCAAAGCTACTGGCTTGTGGTGTGCTCCGCGGTATTCGCACTCGTGGCTTACGTCACGATGAACCTTTTCACGATGGGTCCTGGAGGACTCGTTGTGGCGAATATCGCCAATATGATTATGCGGATATATTTCTGCTGGCACTTCATACGAGAGTTTTACTTGCAGTCAAGGAAGTGGGAACAGCCCTCGGACATGAAACGATCACTGTCGGTGAAGGAAATGATTCCGGGTGATGGCAAAGTATATGCGACCCTGGTTGTGTCGTGGATTGTGACGTATATATTTCCTTTGTTATACGGATGGGATACCTGGAAGAGCAAGATTTTGCATATTCTCCTCGGTGGGGCATGCGCTTTTGTGACGTCCGCTCTAATGTAAGTTAAGGCTGCTTTGACTATCTATGTGCGGAAGCAAATAGTAATGGACAGGTTTTCTAGGTACGCGTCAGAGAGACAGAAGCTGTTTGGAAAGCTGCGAGAATATTACCGGAAAGCAAAGAGTGGGAAAGAATATTGATTGCATGCAATGGGCCATCGAACTGTTGAAATCTACGCTCGTCCGCCCACCGCCATGCAGAATTTTATAATCAGATTATTGTACATGAATCGTAAACACATCTTTAATCAAGTAGCGGATGCGATTCCGCAAACAAAGAAAAACTGAAAACATCTACCCCCCAAAAAATACCCAAACTACAGCCAAGCCTCCCGTCATCGTTCTGCCGCCTTCCTTTGCACGTTTCCTGCGGGCATTCCAGGTACAGCCCCGTGCCCATTTATTCCCGCCCCCATAGGTCCCACAGGCACCATCTGTCCGATTTGTCCCTTTACGCCGTGATAACCACCAGCAGCCCAAGTTTGCACACTCTGTCTCCTACGTACCACGGCTGCTGCGATTCGTGCCTGAGCCTGCTGCATATACATAGGGTGCGGGGGTAGTGGGAGATCATAGGATTGCGCGACATGCGCTGGATATGCTGTCAAATCATGTGGAAGTGGTAGGGGATGATGCGTTGCGATACGAGGACGGAAATACGTTGGATATCTTCTCGTCAGGACTAGGAGAATATCTAGGACACGTTCGCCCAGAAAAAGGAATTGCATGGCTAACCACCGGAGTGCTGGGGAGCCAATATGTTCTGTAGCAAATTCTATATTGAGAGTAAAGTGCGGCCCAACACTAGTTGTGTCAATTCCTGTAGATATGCACATCCAATTTGGTGAAGAACACATTTGACATACCAAAATCCCCAGATCGTCGTAGGCCTGCCAATAATGTGGCAACGAGTAGAATATCAATTGCTGCTGGAATGATGCGTGGCATTGGGTTCTTTTTTACAAGGTAGGATGGTAGAGAACAGTTGTGTTAGGAAAGGAATTATATGCGCAGACTCGAAGAGCAAATGCGCGTCATGCTCGGCTGACGACATTTCAACGCGCTCAGTCCAAATGAGGATTTTTGGGATGGAAATCGTCGATTTTCAACAATCTTCTTGTCTGCAAACGTTTTCAACTCTGATGGGTGAGCGAGGATTCAGCATCAACAGCTGCCAGTGCTGCCTATACAGAATTCAGATCCCTAAAGAAATCGACTCCTCTCCGTAATCCCATCGCATCCGTCTCCCATAATGCCACTGTTCAGTTTATTCAGGAGAATGAAACGAGGCATACGTGGACAATAAATTGAGCATCCGCATAACTCTGCATATGGAAGCATGTCCATTCCTTGATTAAATCTATGACTCTTTCAGTTTGTGCTTCAAAATGCCCGCGGCCGCTCAAAAGCCTTTCACCTAGCGGGATGAATATTGCGTCCTAGAGCAGTGAGGAGGGAGCATGATGCGGCATGCAAAAGAGAACCAACCTTTGTGCCACTTTCTTCAGTGGTGGGAATTTGTTAGCCAGACGCAGTCAGACGCAGCCTTCTTAGCCAATCAGACGATCAAGGAGGTGACATGCAGATTATTCACCAGGGAGGCGACATCTGTAAATGGAACGATGGCCCAAACTTGTCCATGTGCAGCCTGCTTTCATCCTGTCACGAATGCATCAACTCACATGTGAATTTGGATAATGCCGGAGTATCTTGCATTCTGGAAAGGCGGTTGCCATACAAAAGACTAGCTAGAGGCCGCGTGTATCCTTCGACCGTGCACATACGTTTTGCTGGAGTCAATGTCTTCTTTGCAAGCAAGTCTTGGGTAGATCCCACACGATATTGATGCGACTACCCAATCGTTTGACGACATTAACAAGCCCCAGGTCCGAAAATGATGACTATTCTGTATGATTTTATCAACTATTGACAATAAGAAACGCCCAACGATCGCACTAGAGCAGCATATAGGCCACGACGCACGGAAGCTAGCCACTTTTGCAGATATCTCACTGTCAATGTGTCCAAATGAAAGGCTATTAATGGACATCTCAGATCTGAGCCTCTTACATTTCAAACAGATATTATCCATGCGACGGAGATAACAAGTCCCAAATAGTATAGTGGCTAGTACCTCCGCCTGTCAGTCCAAAAGACCAGAGCGCGGAAGACCGGGGTTCGATTCCCCGTTTGGGAGTCATAAGAGCTGTGGTTGCATTTTTGCATCCTGCGCGGAGGAGATATCAGCCAACTCAAATTCCCGAACCCTGGTCCGTCTTCAGTTTCTTCTCTGCAACGGCGATGGATCATATATAGATAGATAGATACGCATTGTAATAAAGAATTATAAAAGGTGTTGGTGCCTGCAGTGCTGTTATCTTTGCATGGCCCTCGTTCTTTGAAAGTGATCTTTGGGAAGTCCCGTGACTGAGCCCTCCAAACGCTTGCAATTGTACAAAGAGATTAACTTGTCAGGTTTTGGTCCAGCAGTCTAGCAGCCGAGCTGACGCAAAAAGTATGCGGCAAGAAGACGCTCGTGAAGAGGCAAGTGTCCCGCGAGATTCACTCACCGAACGGCAGATTTCTCATCCCAACATCTTAGGCGCTTCGAGAAGCAGCTGCTGTCGGGAATGCCAAGGTTGTCCAACACTACCTTACGGCTGGGGTGAATGTAGATGCACAAAACCGGGTCAATAAGTGGACGGCCCTTCACTGGGCTGCTCAAAGGAGTCACCCAGATATTGTTCGAATACTGCTGGACCATGGAGCGGACACTGATCTACAAAACACAAAAGGCCAGAAGGCTGCAGATATTGCAAAGGGAGCGGAAGTACGGCAGCTTCTCAATGTCTCTCCGGAAGAGGAATCTGTGGAAGAATCCAACACACCGAAATTCGTCCCTAGTTATCTCGCCGCACCTGCCTTTGATACCCTTTACTCTGTTCCATTGGATCAACAACCATCATTCGCATCCTCCGCTGCCACTCCCGTGCAATCGTCGCCAGTATCCAATAGACCACCGCCACCTGTAGATCAAGCACCTGTTCAAGGTAATTGAGATGTTGATTGAACATCTGTTGAACACGCATTTTGTTTATCCTTGAAAACAGCAAAGATCTCAGAAACAGAGAAAGAATTGCTGGTCTACCGATCCACTCGAGACGAATCGAATCTCCTTGGGGCCATTTTTGTACCTTCATCCAGCACGCTATCAGATACCGTTACTCAGATCAAGAATGAAATAGACGATATCGCCTCTGAGTTTACTCTTCGAAGGCATACCGGCACCCACAGTATACCTATTAATTCAAAGCAGATGCAAGCAAGGACGTTGCAACATTTTCACGGAAACGACGATGCTGTTGTAATACTTTACAGCGAACCTTAAATCACTTTCCTGCTTCTCAGGGAGGCGACCTGTGGGATAATCTTCGAGGCGGATTCTTGCGAAACTGAAGCATCGACAAGTTCTTTGATATGTCCTCAGGAAATTAGCGGCACTCATGTAATTTAAGGCGTTGAATGGGGTAATCCACTTCTAAAGTGACTTCTGCTTTACAATTGAGCGCGATGTGAAAGAGCTTGGAGCAACTTCAGCTGGTAGAAACGGACTCATTGTCAACTTTAGAGGTAATTTTTAGATATGGTAGGGAGAATCTGACAGTTGAGCTGAAGAAAACTACGTATTTCACAATCGTCGGATAGACACGCCCCTCTATAGATATGTATCTGCTTTCAGAACATGCTACAGAACGTGATACACATCCAGTCGTACCTAGAATAGGAGCTACATAAGCATACTATACTATGTCAGCACGCTATGCGAACGCTCATCCGATCTGTTACTATCAACCGCGGGGGCCCTTTCTGCTGTCGCTGCTCATCTGCAAAACTCTTTGTGATGCATGTTTGATAGGCGGCAATGGACCATGTACTGCTTCCATTATGGTCAAAGGTGGCGGCTGCTCTTGCGCTTGTTTAGCCCACTTTGGATTCGCTTTCTTGTTTTGCTGCATACCAGCTTGCACCATGCCGCCACCCGCCTGCATTGGTCGTACCGGCCCAGCAATGAACGGCGAGGTAATACCTGGGTAACTCGTTTGCATTCTCTGTGGAGCTAGGACGCGGAGCGGTGTTGCGTCCGGTGGGAGAAGGGAGATCTGAGATGGCTGATGGTAATGGTGCTGTGAGGGGGGTGGATGATGCGTAGGTTGATTAGAATGGTCTGTTGGGAAGGCGGCCGAGAAGTTTGTAAACGATAGTGTAAGAGGTCTGGCCTGAACACTCTGTTTGACAACAGGGGTGGGCTTTTTGAGCGTTGGACGTGGTAAAATCGGCGGTAGGCGCTTCTGAGTATGAGGTTTCGACGTTGAAACCGTGACGGGTGGTTGTACTGGCGGAGGGAGTGAAACGGGTTCCGGCTCTTTTACGGGGACTTCATCTATCTTCTCTTCTTCCGGCGGAACGGGTATTGGAGTAGGTTCTACCTCAACGGGTGGCTCTGGCACTAGCTCTTCCTCAGCCTTCTCCTCCACGTTGATCTCGTCCTTGCCCAATTCCATCACACCTGATTTCCACACATTATGATATGGCAATGGGTCCACCGCTTTTGGCGGCATGACTGGCACAGTGGGTTCCTGGACCGTTTCCTTGGGCACATCCATTGGTTGAGTGAGATCCGCCATGGCGGTTTCAAAGTCGTTTGTCCCCGGCTGGAAGCCATATGATTGCAGTTCCGAGGCATAGGCAGCCATAGCTTCGCTTTACATGTGCAGATAGATGCCGATGAGATGTTCGAACACTAAGTCATGCTTTGTGCATTTAAGAGAAAGATGCTGGCAACCTACTTCAGTTTCTTTTCCTCGTCACCTAAATCTACCACTTCCGTTCCTTGGTCCATATTATTCTCGTCATCCAGTCCTGCAAAAGCGTTCTCGATCCGCTTCATCGCCAACAGGGCATATCCATGCTTGATTTCCTGGGCACGACGGTTGAGCTCCATAGCTTGGGCTGGGGTGACGGACATTGCCGTATCGAGATCTTTTGGAGGTTCTGCTGGTAATGCTGCTTCATCCTGTTGCTCAATAGCAGGTACCTGCTCGGTGGCCGGAGGTGGATCAGCCGCATCCGACATTGCCGTATATTCTTGTAACAATTGAAAGGTCAAAAGTTTAGAGTAAAGATCCAAATAGGAAGTCGTAGCATCCTGTCATATAATGCGCTAAAAAAAGGGTACCGATAGAGGTATGCCCTCGTGGGGCTTCGTTAAGCAAACGGTTGATTGTTCCCTCCGGCACATATCCTCATTTTCTGATCGTGATGTTCCCGAATATAGCGTTGCATAGGATATTCGATACCATGGACAGAACAGTCAATAGCTGACCACAGGTGTTTTAAGACATGTGTTCTACATGAGTTAAAAAGCGTACAATGTGATTATTTTAAAACTTGGAATAAGCTGCAGCTTGAACAGAAGAGCTCTCCATGGTAAGGGTGCTGTTACATGAACGTAACATGGAGTGAGCGAATACTAGTTTACGGATCCCGCTCTCTAAAGCTCAATTTGGATGGCATGCCAGTTTCTTCTGCACTCCTTGGCTCTCACAAGTCAAACGAGTGGTGGAGTCCCAACATGACGTCTAACTGAAAACCCGCTCACATCCGAATGGCGATTCAGAGATTCTGCTGGTGTCGCCACGTTAGACGGGAGTGTGCTTCTTGTCGAAATATGGGCGACATGATGCCAGTTGATGAGACAAAATGTCAGGACTTTACTGGAAAAGCTTATAAGAAAAGCCTTCATATGTTGAGGCTCGTTTGTGGTGAGGAAGATAGTCCCAAGATAACCACAGTGACCAAATTCACTGGTGCAGAGAGCCGACCAGAGCGCAGTCTTTCCACACATGTGCAGATGCGTACCATATACGGTTCATTCTATTTGAACAAACACGCTCATCAAGCACAAACCAGTCCCTATAATACAAATCACCCGCTGTACACTAACTATTTCTAACACAACCACGAACCTCCCTATCGTTTGGCATACTCAACGGTCATCGGATGTGTCGGGGTTAGCTTGAATCCATTTAATACGCCTTTGGCCGTTTCAGCCTGGGCGTCACTCTCATACTCGACAAATGCAATGCCTGATTTGCCCGGAACAAGTCGAATCTCTTTGAATCCGGGATATTGTTGGAACAACATTGCAAGCATATCTTCGGATACGGATGTGGGTAAATTGGTGAGGAAAAGAATCCGGTTCGGAGGGTTGACTTGTGTTTGATCCGATGCTTGTGCTTAAGACACAAGTCAACGATTATCTTCTGCAGAGCCCTTGACAATATTGGCAACCTACCATTAGCAGATTCGGCCTCCTCCTCTTGGCTAGTCTGTTGATCAGACCGTGTCCTTTTTGCTTCGCTTTCTTCTTCATCCTCACGCGGTCGCTTCTGTGCTGCGGGAGTAGTCGATGGAGCAGTTTCTTTGGCTGGCGCAGTGTACACTCCCTCATGGAATCTCACGGCATTTGACTTTGTTTTCGCAAAGCTGATTTTCTAACATGGAAGGTTCCCATGTGAGTGCCCGTCCCCGATGTAGCCAAAGCAACCCGAGAGGTCAACTTGCACGACCATCCAACATACCATGTTTTTATCGAAAAATGGGAATTCCTGTAAAGCTCGCATGGCGGTCGTCGCGCTTGAGATATCTCTAAACACAACAAAGGCCTGACCACGCATTTTTATAGTTTTCAGTGCTACGACGTCCAGAACGTGTCCATGCTGTGAGAAAAGGTAGTAAAGATTCCTGCGTATGTCTGGGATGAAGTCAGATTCATGCCCCGCCACTGAGTCAAGTTTTGGCAACATCGTACCTTCTTTCTGAACCTTTTCGTTGAGATTCCGAATGTAAAGAGTTTGATTTGGTGGTATTGAGGTCATTCTGGCTAACGACTATCCAAAGAGGCTGTTGGGAGATGGGTGTTGTCTGCAAGGGTGGGGTTGGAAGTTGGCGATCTCGACGCAAGCGCTTGACCTGTCCCAGGGAAGTAACCATAGCAACATCGTTCAAATGCAAAGGCCTCATTGGAAGGGTCTCTGTCTCCCCACCATCATGTCGGCCATCAACAGACCTCACATTCCTTCCCTCCGTCTCTTCCGTGAAGCTCTGAGAGTTATACGGCTGCAAAGAGGCTTTGGCATACCCACCTCCACAGTAGGCAGAGTACTGGCGAGAAACGATCCACACCGGCGAAAACTAGCGTCGAACCTTCGACAACTGTATGAGCTCTACCGGGAAGAATCTGATCCAAAAAAGGTGGAACATTTAATAGAGATGGGTAGACATGATTTGGAGGTTTTGAGGGCTCTGGCAAAGGCGGATGAACTAGGGCTGGGACGTCGGACAGGGGAAACTGTTGGTGATAACGCCAATACGACGTAAGAAAGACCGAATGACATATTAAGAACTGGCAGATGCTTCCAGGACAGGAATGCATATGTATTGCCATCAAAAGGTTCGAAAGTACAGTCGAAGAGACGGTAAGACAATACGAGAGGGGAGTGGGTGATTTGGATGGTGTCCGCTTCACAGCCACTACCATACCCTTTTCACACCTCGCTTTGCCGATCGTGCCGCTCTTCGCCCTTCAACTCCGGATTCCTTTGTTTCGCAAACCGATACGTAGACCCTGCGTGCTGTAAGCAGCTCAGACACAGGCGGTTTGAAGGGATCTCGATGTCGCATAACTGAGCCACGATCGTAATGGCATTTGGTGCGTATTTTCAGGAGGGGCTTTTGGGATGAGCAGAGCTGTACGAAATCTGACAGATAGTGTAAAAGACAGTATCCAGCTGCCTCCAATCCAAATCATTTCTCCGCGGTGTCCTATGGACAGGCCCTTGATGTAGATCCAGCTTCTTGCTCTGTTAGTGTAGAGGCCAACTCGTGCTTTACAAAATTACAAAATTGCTGCTTGCTACCTCAAGGTCTTTACAAACATGTTTGTACAAAAAAAAGAGGTGGTCAAAAAATTACACGGCAAAATACCCACTAAAAGGACGAGATCTCAACTATACAAAGCACCTCCGTCTCTATCGCATCAGCTCACAACCTCCACCCCTTCCATCAGATCCTCCTTCTCCGCTGCACTTTCAAGCTCACTTCCTAATGGTTCCTCATCTAGCACCTCGTCCTCGCCTTCCCTTGCCCCCTCATTTGGTACAAGGGCGGGAGAAGATGGAACACCTACACCCATCCGATCCACCCCAAGCGTCGTATCGTCCCGTCCGCTTCCCCCACCTTGATATTCGAGCATCTCGCGATCATAACGCTGTACCTGTTCCAAGAACAACGCTCGCCATCCTGTAGTTTCCAGAGACAACTGATATCAACAAAAGTATAGCAAGCTTCGTAGGAAAGCCAATCTGGCACTCACGTCCTTTCTCCTCCTCGCCCAAGCCTTTCCATCTTGCACCCAGGGCCTTTGTGAGATTTGTCAATCCTTTTTCCTCAATTTCGGCCTCCTCTAACCCTTCACGCTCCTTTTTTAACTGCTCACGACTCAAGTCACAAAATAGCATAAAGGCATTTGCGGGCCGTCGCGGCGCGTTTGGATCGATTGGCTTCTTTTCTTTTCGCTTCACTGGTTTTTTGATAGTAGATGGAGGTGGGATCGGTTCTTGTTCGGTGTCGGAGGATGGACTACTTGGAGGTGAGGACTGCGAGACATTAATAAAGTTAGTTTCCTATTGTCTTGCCTGCTGGCACTCACTTCTTTCGATAAAGGTTCCTTAGGTATGCTACCTTGATGTACGAATTGCAGTCGCTCGTATAAGAGACTGATTAAAATGTAAGTTTGCGTGATATCCCTCGTCGCAAATATGGTGATGCAAGCATTGTACACACCCCCGCTCAAACCGCAATCGCGAAAGACGCTTTTTCGTAACATCGTACTCTTCTATCATTTTTGAGTTTTCCTATTACCGACACAAGTCACCAACCATAAGAACAGAAGGTAATAGAAAAGAATGAAACGTACAGGGAATCCAAATCCTTACCTCCTCAATTTCATGAATCTTTCTCTTCAACTCACGATACTTTTTTTTATACTTTGCGTCAGAGTATACGCCGCTCTCTTTTGACCTTTTATGTTTCGTTTTACGAGCTTTGATGCTAGCCCCCTCGTCGTCTGAATCTGTCCCGTCGCGAGAAGCAGGATTTGGTGATGTCCGTGCAGAACTCTTAAGGAAAAAACTGCAGTATTAGCCAACAGACCAGTACGACTCCTCCTCAAAAAGCTGCCACCAACTTTGTAATCCATCTCCCACACGTCATCTATTCTTGGCGTCTGTTTCTTTGCTTCGGGTAGCACTAGCGGGGATGCAGTGCGCGAGACAGAAGCGATTGTAAGGGGACTGGGTTCGATATCGTGTTTGACGGATTGAGAACGGGATTTAAGAGAAGTGGAAGGTGTGACGGGACCTAGTGATGTGCCTTTTCCTTTCGGGAAGCATTTCCTGTTCGATGGGCTGATGAGGTTGAAGATGTGATCGAGAAGCGGTAAACAACTTCAAAAGCATTTACCCGCCAGACTTGAGGAAATTGGAACAGAGCTTGCATGGGCAATTGCGATGGTCATGTGAATCGTCATTCACTAACCACAGCAAATGTGGTGTAAACTCATTTGTAGATCGATACTTTGATCCGCTATGGGTAGATGCAAAAGGATATTAAGTATTTTCACCAATTACTGCAGATGTGTCCGTTTTCACCTGGGGTGACCAAAAATGAAAGCATCCGCCCGAAACTTTTCGCTTTTTGGCAGTCGTGATTTACTAGGGTCCTCCTCTGTAGATACCGCCTCCGTTTTCGCAGCTGCCGCCAAGGACCCTTCACTTTCCACGTCAATAGTAGTTCCACCGTTCGCGCCAGTTGAAGAGCCTACAGCGGGAGATGGAGCCGAGGAGGCAGCAGGTGTACTTGGAGTACTTCCAGGCATATGTTCCGGCTTTCGACTCTCAAACATTCTGTAATGGTCGGGAAAGCGCCTCAAGAATACATTGTTCTTGAAGGCTACTCCACCATGTCTTATAACCTCGGCCATATCCACGCCTGGTATCTTTTCTGGGCTTTGTATGTAGGCGTCTTTCAAAGCAATAGAGAGCTTGTCCAAATATTTCTGCACGCGTGAAGGATCGCATTCAACATAACCACCAGCAGGTGCACGAGGGGATTTATAGACTGTTGGGTAAAAATCTGGTGTCCCATCTGAGAAGACGGGAGGATGGAGTTCGTTCAGGACTAGGGGCATTTTCAACGGATGCGGAATTCGACACCTGTTGATGTAGTGGTTACTTTGGGGTACTTCAAGTCGCGACAATGGTGCGTTGTTTCACTTGCTTCTTTCTTGTTCGTTGTGGGAATTCCGTGAGCCTGAGTAAGGTAGGACTGGTTGCCGCTGGAGTTGGTAAACAACCCACGTCGACTCCTCTGGACTGCGACCCGGGTTGCCAGCGCGAGAAAAGCCAACCTGCGCACAGCGGGGCGGCTAAGCTCAGATGCTCCTGGAACGCGTTTGTTCGTCGATGTTGTCCGCCCCTCCGTCCGCCTGGTGAACGGAACCCACCTGCAGGGGCAACGCTTGGATGGAGCAGGACGTTTGGATGATGGCATTCCAGATCGTAGCGGCCGCATGGTCCAATTCCAATTCTCGCTCAGGAAGGGAGTTATGGCATTTTAGGACAATGATCCCCCTTCGGAGGTGCTCAACAACAACGGACTCTTATCAAACACAAGAGGACAATATGTTTTTTGTTTTCAACAATTACTTTAAACAACGCTTGGCAGGATTGGGATTTTGGCATAAAGATCCGACAAAAGCCTAGTGTTAAAACTACTTGGAGCTTGCTCAACGACTAAGCGGGACTGCTAATGGATCTGCGCGTTTGCAAAAGATCTTGTTCACTAGATTGACATGGCACACCAGTAGCCCAAATAACCGGCTGACGCCCTCATAACGGCAACGGCAAAGAATGTCCTTTGGGAATCCTCACAATTCCTCTCTACAATCCCTTCGCTCCTCTACCGCCGCCTGGATACCTCAAGAGAAAGAGAGCTCTGGCACGACCGCAGCAATTTCGACAGCATCCAAGCATACCTCCATTCACCGGCCGCCCTCTTCTTTCTTTCCGGCGCAGCATCCACTCCCTTACCCTCTTGCTCTGTCCAATGTATCAGCGCTTGAAGCCCCAACTAAGATAACTGCATACTTCCCAAAGCTACCGGAAGGCGCACAGGCGCACCAGACTTTGTTGGTTGGAGCAAACGCTGCAATAGCAGTAAAGAGGGCATGTAGAGGACCTCAGGAAAGAACACTCGAAGATGTAAAAGTGCGACAAGCAGCTATTGATGCCCTTCAAACGTCGGGCGTCCTTGCCCTGTATCTGGACTTTACTGACATGGTGGGTACGGTCCAAAGAACTAACGATAGCAATATCTAAACATCGTTTATCATCAGACACCTACACAACTCCGCAGTGAGATTACACGATACCTCTCCTGTCTTCCATCATCCTTCCCCCGAATCTATCGAGAGTTTTCTCATCTATCCATAAACAAGGCGGCAGATGCACCACATGAGGAGGCACATGCCAACAAGCGCCCTAGAAATTCCTGAACTGGCAAATTGCTCAATTCGATAACTAGAATGCGTCAGTATGGTTGGCAGCGTGGACGTAAGGACGGTCTTACGTCGCCGCTCCGCAAGATGGCACGGATCAGAAGATTGCCGCGTACCCGGAGGTTAGGTTAAGCTCCGTCAACTATACTAATAGAAGCTCTGATCATGGGATGGCCAATAGATATTGTACAGACTTTGAATTACATGAATTGCCCTTCCACTTTTCCATTGTACGTAGTCGCAGGGAGGAAAGCGCATGCCATATGCCGAACGTTATCTCCGCAACGAAGCTGCACAAATGCGTGAATTTCCATATTCAACAGCCGAAGAAGCTTCTCAAACATGCAATAGCGGGTCACCCTCCCTTTCATTATCTACACCTTGCATACTGACTTCCGGACAATGTGGGCACGGTTCTCTTTAGGAGACTCCTCCACATCATATTTATCATAATTGTCGAATGATGTGGGCCATATTAACGAGTAACAAAGGTGCGATTTATCATCGTGGCAAGAGGTCCCATACTCCCTTCTGTTTCTGCACTATGAAACGTTTGACATCCTCTACAAGTACTTGCAAACATTAGGTGGCAAGTGACGACGATAGGGAGCTTGTTGGCGACACCTTTCAAGATAAACGTCCTGCCCTCCCGCGTGGTGGACGCGTCGCGTCAGGTTGCTACGGTAGCTTGTGAGCCCAAGAACTCCTCTCGTCAACTGGATGCCGTGAAAAGGACGCCTGTGATTTTCACCAACATGATCACAGAAGCCGTCGACATGGACGACACAAAGTTCCCTGCATTTATGTCCCTGTCACCACCTGTCCTCCATACTGCACGGGCACCTGGCAAACGGGAGCCGTGGACAACCGCGACTAATGCAGTCGGCATCCGCCTTCGGAAGCTCAGAGAGGGTGTGCAGCATAGGTATATATAGTTGATGCTCCAAGCATGAGCTGCTGTACAATCCCTAAACTCGAACTCCTGCCACGGACAGTCGTGGCAAGACGGTTTTGATTGCCGTCTTCACCATATTCCTGCTGTGCGCGCTGCTCCCGAATCATATTCGGCACCAAGACGTGGAAATATATGGCAACGGGAAGCTTCGCAAGCTGAAGAATGCCGCTAAGGAAAAGTATGCCGTCGGTCCGTTGCCGTGGAGCAAGGGAGAAAAGCCGGTGACACGAAGCTATGCTGGATTTATTGATGTCAGGTTGGTAGAGGATTAAACGTTGTGAGTTCTCTTATGCAGATCACTGTATCTAATGGGCGCTCTGACAATATCAGAACCTTTCCTGATGGATGGCCCAGTTCCGTCTCAGCCCCCACGGCATCGGGTCGCGCAAGTACTTTCTTTTGGTTTTTCCCGGCTCAATCTCCTTCCACGTCCAGGCCACCGCTTCTCATTTGGTTGCAAGGTGGTCCTGGGTCAAGCTCCATGATAGGCTTGTTCGACGAACTGGGACCCATGAGAGTGAAAAAAGGAAAATTAGAAAGAAACACGCAGACATGGAATAAGGACTATTCTATTCTATTCATCGACAACCCCGTTGGAACGGGATTCAGCTATGTGACACCCAGGGACGAGAACTTTGCACATAAGGACCGCGCCTCAGAAGAACCAAGGGATAAAAGTGACGAAAATAGTCCGCTTTACGTGAATGGCTATGCGGCCAATGAAGCCGCGGTCAGCAGGGACCTTTGCACTTTTCTTCTGAAGTTCTACGAAATTTTCCCTGAACAACTTGAAAGCTCTCTGTTCCTCACAGGCGAATCTTATGCTGGAAAATATGTTCCTCATTTTGCATCAGCGATTCACACCTTTAACCGACTATCAGAGCACCCGACAAAAATTCCTTTGAAGGGCATTGCAATCGGCGATGGCCTCACGGATCCGGTAACACAGATAAAGTACCATGCACCGCTAGCCCTTGCTGTTGGACTTGTGAACAAATTACAAGCAACGAGGATAACTCAATATGCTGATGCAGCAATTGACCATGTGGGACGTCAGGAATGGACTGAAGCCGGAGAGGCTCGGAAAGCAATGTTTGAATACTTTGCGAATGTGACCGGCGGAATCAATGTGTACGATGTAAGACAGGGCGATGTACCGAAAAGTCATCAAGGCCTGGACGCCTTTCTCTCCCGTACCGATGTCCGCAAAGCTATCAATGTCTGCGGTGGCCATCTGCAAAGAAAATCTTGCGATGGTGATCCAAGGCGCGACCCTGGCTTTTATCACAGCGACCCAGCGGTCGCATTCCATCTTGCACATGATATCATGCGCAGCGCCGCCCCACAAGTTGCAGAATTGCTTAATAGCGGCTATCACGTTTTGTTGTATCAGGCGCAGTTTGATTTCCGTGATGGAGTTCTGGGACAGACGGAATGGATCGAGAATCTGGATTGGGAGGATCGAGAAGGGTACATTAAAGCGGATAGGCAGATTTGGAAAGTTGACGGCCACGTTGCGGGATATGTTACAAAGTACCAGCAGCTCAAAAGGGTGGAGATCTTATTAGCAGGACACTTTGCCCCGCAAGACCAGAAAAAACAGGTTAGGCAAATGATCAATACATTTGTTGAGGATGCCGAAAGAAATAGCGTACTGCCAGCGATGTAAAAATATAATTGTACATAGTCTAATATCGTTTCTACCAGTTTTACTTGAAAAAAAAAGGCTGCCATGTCGATTGTCAATTTGCACCAACCGAGTATCGAACCTACCGCTTTGGTCGTGTGAGAAATGGCGAATATCCATGACTAACTGCGCGATAGCTGGGCTGTAGGGGGGAATGTTCTCACCACTGCACACACAAAAAAAAGTGTTTCCCACGCTGCTGCAAGACATCCCTCCCGCCCATTTCCATCGCCGCCTCGACGGGCGAACTCAAGGTGGCTGCACTGCCCATCCTCCACACACTTGAAAGTCATTGCAAGAATGGGCCTCCGCCTCGGTGATGAAGCGCCGAATTTCAAGGCGGAGACAACACAAGGCGAGGTCGAATTCCATACTTGGAAAGAAGGAGCGTGGGCCATCCTATTTTCCCATCCGGAGGATTTCAGTAAGTAAAGCAGTTGGCTACGTGGAGACACTTTACTTGTTGTGGTAGTTTAGTACAACAGTTATCAACTAATCCGTTCCCCCTCACCACTCATGTTGGTTACAAAAAGCCCCAGTGTGCACAACCGAACTCGGTGCTGTAGCAAGACTACGAACAGAATGGCAAACGCGGAATGTAAAAGTGATTGGATTGTCTTGCAACGATCTTAGTAGTCATGGACAATGGATCAGTGATATCAACACAACACAGGTATGTGCTTTTCCCTTGAGGTATTCATAAAGAAAGATGGAGGAACATTCAACAGGTTCTCTTTTCATCCAATTTACAGGGCTGTCAAGTCGACTTCCCAATTATAGCCGATGCCGATCGGAAAGTTGCCACACTCTACGACATGTTGGACTATCAAGATCCGTCCAATGTCGACAAAAGCGGGCTACCTCTAACAGTTCGCTCCGTCTTCATCATCGATCCTGCCAACAAAATCCGCCTTATTATGACTTATCCTGCTGTCACTGGAAGAAACTTTAACGAGATTTTGCGAACGATTGATTCTTTGCAATTGGGAGATAGGAGAAAGGTCGCGACACCGGCAGACTGGACAGGGAAGGGAGACGAAGTGATTATACATAATGGAGTCAGCAATGAGGAGGCTGCACGGTTGTTCCCGGGGTTTAAGACGGTATTGCCGTATTTACGTACGACGAAATTGGATGATAGATAGTTTTGATGGCCAACGTGCCTTTCCTGTTGCTCGGAGGGATGAGATGGATGTGAGGGCGGAGAACCTACCCCTTCATTGTTTTTGCGTATCTTTAACGTAGCTAAGGCATTGTCATCTGGTTACGGTGCGTATGTGCTTTTTGTAATTGACTGTCAGCTCGATGCACTTAACGCTGATGCGACATACAAATGTTGAAAACCACCATATGAGGGTATGAATATGTCTTAAAAAGTCATGTAATCTGTCACGTAGCCCTTTAACTCAAAGCTTAACGTCCTCCGTCGTGTATTTGCGAACAATCGTCTCGTATGGTGCCCGTTGATATTCATGTGCCCTGTACAAGCCAGCAAATCGGACAATCTGCTCTTCTACTGTGTGCGGCTTCACGTTGAAGTCCGCAAAGGTCAGGGCACCAGAGGTGGGCTTATCATCGACGTAAAGCTTTGATACACGCAATGTCAGCTATGCGTCGTCCCCATGGCCTCAAAATCAGAAAGTACTCACTCGCTCAACTTCATCCGGGGCGATGATGGGGGTAGCCATACCCTTATCCAGGATAGCTGCGGCCGTCTTGGCGAAGAACTTTGGCACGTAAACGGCGGCAAGGTCACGACGGGTAACATCCAAGAAGAACTCCACTAGTGAGGCATAGTAGTACTCTTTTGGTCTGACAAGTGCGTCAGCGCACCATCTGATTCAAAGAATGTCCTTTGTAACTCACCCATAGAGTTCCACCACTTTTCCAACAGCTCGATCATCCTTTTCCAGCTTAGCAAGCACGTGTGCTACGTCACCGACCTGCAGCAAAGGGTATTCTTCATTTAATAGACCACAAAGTGAATCAAGAATTTAGTACTTACGTATGTGGGCCTTATGCGAGTTTTCCCTCCGTTCAAGATGGGGATGCCGCCAGGAAGCCATTTGACAAACCCTACAAAGACGTTTGAGAACATTGAACACAAACTAGAGTACCTTCAGGACCATACTCACATCCCAACCGGTTCCAGAATCTGTCTTCGTGACCATACATCGTTCCAGGGCGAACGATCGTAGCATCAGGGAACTCTTCCTTGACAGCCTTCTCTCCTAAGGCCTTGATCACAGAGTTGCGAGTTTGTTTAATTGGCAATACTTCACAACATCCTTAGTGATCATCACAATAAATATACCTTGGTCCGCAGAAAGTGAGAATTCGAGTTTTCATCGGCATTCAGTGCCGAGACGTGGATAAGTTTGGATACACCTTCCTCTTTGCAAATGCGCGCAATTCGCGCGGCACCTTCTACATGGACTTGCTCGAACGTAAAGTTCCTATTGGAAAATGTCAATAAGAATTCACATAACGGAAACCGATTCCCCAACTCCATACTTTGTTTTGAAGTCTTTCCCAATCAGATTGTACACCACATCGGAATGGCGAACACTTTCTCGGATGGAGTCCTCGTTACGAATGTCGAATCTCTGCAGGTAATTTTTGAACACGTCGTCCCAGTAAAGTCTTTACAATCCCTCATCTTTCCTCACCAGTGGCACAATCTGTCCCAGATCGCCCATAAGCCTCAAATGTCTCCGGTCATCGTCGGTGCCTCGGTAGGGAGTAACCACTTGCGTGCCTGATTTTCCTGCATGGCGGCCACAGTGAAACGGTCATCAGCAAGCGCCAACCCTACGCCAGTACCAGACATGTGCATGCACAGGGCCAAAGACAAATGGGACGAACCAAGGTTATTCACAACATAACGGCCTAGGAATCCCGTACATCCCAAAACGGTCGCAATGTGACCAGAGACCGAGGAACGACCTCCCGGGCCCTTTTGGACAACGACTTCGTTGGTGGCGGGACGTTTCACAATGTCGTGAACTTGTCGCTGTAAAATAGAAAATAACGCCGGATCTCGCAAGGTTAGTACTGTTGCCCGCCATCTTCGCAGGATTGGGTAAATGGGCAGAGTATGGCCGTACCGATAGCACCAAGATGGTCGTTCCCGTCTTGCGGGGCAGCACAGCATAAGACCTCAACATATTTTAAGAGGAAAGATACAAGTTCAGGAGTGTCTAGCTGGTTGGGGGGCCCCAATATTCGCGCACCTTCCACCACGGACCAGCTTTCCAAGCCAACTTGCGAGCCGACCCAAATCTCCATGCACGGCGACAACCGGTGTGGCGCGGATGTGGCTTGCACGGCCACTGGCGATTGGCGCCAAAGAACGAATTCAATACACAATATATTCAACGAGATATGTAAAAGGCCATGTTTCAAATGGCCAGAACCCAGATCAAGAAGAAACGGGCTATTTGATATATGCATAATTACATTGAGAGCGCCAGAGGCCGCGGATCAGGCCAAATAGTTGTATACAGTCGGGTCTTTGGCATCCCTCTCGAGATAATCACGGTCAATAAGGGACTCGATCCTTTTCTTCAGATCGGCAGCCTGATATGATGGGATTCAGTAAGCAGTGCTGATTCAACCCTCAGATACATTGCCCACCTTAATAGGGAACTTTAGTTGATCAAACAGTTCCGTCATGAGTAATGAATGACTCAATGTCTTGCGCATCTTCATGATGCGAACAATTGCTGCATCGACCTGGTACTGCCGGTCTTGGAAAACCCGCTCCTCAGTATCCTTTTGTTCCTCGGATGTCTCCTTCATCTGGATTTGATTGATCTTGACTCGATACAACGCATATTCGAAGCTCGCGTTGAATTCGAACGAATCGGAATGAGAGACGTCCTTGCTTTTGGGGGTTTTGTTTAGGACACGAACTTTGCCACATGCTAGAGACTGCAAAGTTCGCTCTAACTCCTTGTCCTCTAACCCTGTAGCTTCTCGAATTTCTGTGTACGTGTGATGTGTCTCGTCATTGAACAAGAGGAGGACAATCGCTTGGAACAGCGATACCGAGAGCTCCTTCTTGCCCTACAGTCATACGTTGACAGTTAAGGACAAATCAAGCTGTCGGAACTCCATCGCTCACTTACCTTGTTGAAATTGCTCTTGAGGATGCAAGTGCCAAGGGAATTCTGCCACGTCAACTTCCTACCGCTGTGCTTATGCATGTAGAAGTCCTTGAATACATCTTGGCAATGTGATAACTAGAATGATGCGCATGTTAAAACCGTTTCTGAATGAAATTCATCAACAATGTATCTGATCCCAACCTCATCTGGCAAGTTGACGTTAATTGGCGGATACGTCGGCCAGTACCCTTGCGTCAACACGTTGACACAAAGCTCGATTGCTCCAAGCTGGTTGGTGTATCGTGGAGACTAAACCGCCAACAGTTGGGATCACGTGGGTTCATGCAAAGGAAAACGAGCCAAACGCACCTCACGGAAACTTGTCATGTAGTCTCGAGAGATTTCCACATCCTTGAACATTCCCTCCAATTTCGATGTGAAATTAGGCCCACATTCTATAAATCATTCAGGTCAACCGGTCATGTCAAGCGCTAGTACGGCCGTTAACCACACCTACCAGTTTTCAGTTTACTCAACATGCTCTTCTCAGCGTCTACGCTGGTACTGCGCTGGAGTAGCAGTCGCTTTGCCAGATCCTTCTTATAGAAAGCTTCAAAGACGTCCTTTCCTGTTGCAATATTAGCCAGGTTCCGGCCAAAGGTTCGACCAGCACTTATGTCCCCTACCGTGAATAAATCTGAACAAGACCAGACACTGATCCAGTGCAACCTCAAGTTCTTCTTCCGTCACCCCCTTGCCACTTCGGAGCTTGACATCGACATACTTTGCGATCAACTCCGCAGGTTTGTTTTGACGTTGGTTGATGAAGAATTCGAACGCTTCTCTCAACGCGTTGCCAAAGCTTTCATTTTTGGCAAACGATTTTTCCCACAGATGGTCTACTCGCGTTTTGAATTTGAGAAGATCATCGACCATGGTCGGATCTCGAGCTTCGCTGCTGACGAGGGTCAATCCCGTTTTCTACATGGAAAAACGGAGTCTGAATTGCCACACAGGGAGTCCTAATCTCCATTTCTTTATAAAGCTTACCCGTATGTACTGTGAAAAGGCTTTTCGAAGGTCCTCTGTAGCTCCTACGCGGTTGAACAATGTATACATTCTTGCCAGATCCGTGGTGCGAGTGTCCTCCATGAGCTCATGTAATCCTTGAAAGAAGTTAGAGTATGCCGTATGGAAATTACAAGGTGAAGATGCCGGTGCTTACCCTTATCAAGCAAGGTCTTGACATGTCTTTTGAGGAGTTGTGTCTCTACGACAGTAACAAGTCCCTTCTTGCTGCCAGCATCAAGATATCCCAGACCAGCGGAGCAGCGCTCAACTTCTTGCTGAAGCCGAATCTCTACATGTTCCAAATACCGTGCTACGTTTCCTCCCCCCGATCCCTCATTGTCCAGAGCATTTATCCGTCTATCACTTTCCTCTCTATAATACGATTCCGTCCGCTCACGAAAAGCGGCATCGAAGCCTGAAAAGTATATTGACAGCTCGAGAAACATACGAAGCAGTGATCGGAGAAGCTCGCGCTCTACTTGTTCTCCGTTTCTGGAGGCCATAGCCATCAATGATTCGGACCAGATATGTATGGGTTGCGGCAGCTATTAGATACCTTTCTCGCTCTATCTCGTCCAGTAGGGCTTTGACGGTTTTCAGTTTTACCGGCTGCATGTCATCCATTATCCTCTCGCGAAAAAGATCCAAGCCCATGTCCCATAGTGACCGCAATCCAGATGTTTGCAGGACGTAGGTGCGGTCTAAGTACAGGAAGATACTCCTGATTAAGATCTTTCATTGCAGATGGGATCAGTTTTATCATCTAGAAGCTTAACCGGCTGTTAATCACATACCATCTGTCTGCAATGGTTGCTCCAACATTCGTGAACGATCTTCAATATAGAAATATCATGGGTACTTTCGCAAAAATTAGTATCAAGTCAGTCTCTATCCCAATGCATGCCTAAATCTTACCTTTTAATCTTTCCTAATTCCTTTTGAATGTGCTGATCACAGACGTCCCGTAATTTTGAGTATAATTCATCCGCTTTCTTGTGATGACAAAGATTTTCGCACGCCTACCACCGCACTTCTTAGCTCAGAGTCCGTCGACGTACTTATACGACCGATGCTGTTAACCGCACCTTGTACAGTTCTTCCAGACTATCTGCAACGGGCCTACTCTCATGAACAGCATGGACAGCCTGCTCCAGCTTTTTCCATGTGTCGGTGACAAAATTTTCCGGTAACTTTGGCTTTACTGCGCATGGTGTCAGAAGTGCGCCTAGCATACTCAAAACAGAATACTCCACCTCAAGCTACCTTTAAAACTTTTAATGACCAGCTTTTGTCCAGGTTCTCTTCTGCCCCGCGCTAGTGGTGCAGTCACAGCAATGGGGCTATCAGGCCTACCAGCAGGAGCCTTTCCCTTGCCTTTTGCATCCCCACCAAAGCCACAACCATACTTTGAATCTTCCATTGCCGAAGGCGACAAGCTGGTCAGATCAAGATAAACGCCGTTTCGTGCTGGTCCGCTGTTCACTTTTGACTGCATCTCCAGCCTCGGCTTCTTCGCGCCGGTCAGTGACGACGACCCGTCAGCAACAGCACGGTTGGCAAAATGGTCAAGTGTAGACTGCTGAAAATGCGATATTGGCAACTGGGTGTCGGTTGTTTTCCTCTTTTTAGTATCTGCAAATAACAGGGAACCGCCCCAGAATGCGTCAGAATGCTTACCAGGAGAGGGCTTGTGGCAGATAACGTCAAAGATTCTCACCAGAGTTTCGAAGGCGTGTGCTCATGCTACTTCCTCTCGCCACTCCTCTTGATGGGACAACTATCGCAACTCCTAATTTGGCTTCTTGGTCTACCCGCGCCGACTATCTCACGCACTTTTTCCTTCGAAGATGGAACCTGGCCTATACCGGGTTCTGAAGCAAGATAAAGTATGAAATGCAATCTTGTTTTTCGAGGCAGACTATGATCATGGATAAAATGGATCCTTCTTGCCCGACTGCAGATGAATACGATCACCCAGAGTGATGGGAAGTGGTCTGACTCATAGGTTCGTAATATCTCTTAGCACAGGAACTACACTCGGAGACACATTATACATTTACAACATTGATGCTTTGACATGCCCTTTCAGACTGACACTCAAGCTATTAACCATCAGAGGATCTCATGCTGACAATGTGCCGAAAGGAAACACACATGCTGAGCGCGCTTTTGCAACTCGGTAGCCTGTAAACGACAAAAACAGGTATTGACTACTATATGCCCGTATGAACCTATAACAATAAACCCATCATCGGTTTCCCAACGAAAACCCACTCCATGGACAAGTCATGCCAATCCGTTCATCTTTCAAAACAAAATCAACAGCTTGTGAGCTCTTAGCCCTCGTGCGTTTTCCAGAAGCGGCTTCTTTAACATGCGCATCAGCCACAGTAGCCTGTGGCTCAGTTGAACCGCCCGTCCCGCCAAAAATTATCGAGCGCAAGTCCGACGACTGTTTATCGTTTCTTCCCGCTTCCATTTTGCACCGATTGCCGGGTTTTATCGCTCTTCTCATCACTGGTAGGTTATCGCCACGAAGAGTCTCTTCGCGCGCTGCCCCAGAAGATTTCATCTCAACGTCTTGCGTACTTTCCAGCGTCCATTTTGAACGAGTACAATAGTGTTTGACCAATATGGTTCTTCAGATATTTGAATGGAAACAAGGCGGTGAAAAGGTACGCATTACGGGCGCGTAAGAGAGTTTCGGTCGCTCTCCACCGACGTTGTCCTGAATGTCGCAGAAGGGGTGTCCTATCACACGATACTAGTGATCGTTGCTGAGTGAAGGTCTTTTGTCAATCTAGGTCATTCTCACTGGCGATTTTGATGACTGGAAACAAGAGAATGTAGCGGTGAAGGTGAGAGGAGTTGGGGATATGTCTATTTTGCCGAGAATCGCGTTAACGTGATTGATGTTGTTTATCAGGGTGAAGACGGCATCCATCGCGCGAAGCTCGACCTGCCCGCAAACACCAAGATTGCATTCAAGTTCGTTGTCGATGACGATTGGAAGAATGCTGACAACTATGAAATTGAAACCGATGAAAGTGTGAGTGCTGCAATGTCGCCTGATCTGCTCTTCTTCACGGCTGCTGACCGGAATATCCATCCGAACAGGGCAATCAGAACAACGTTTTCACATTTCCTGAGGAATCTGCCGAGCCGGCCTCGGGTCCCGCTCCGCAATCCACTACGGTGCCCGCTCCTGTTGAAAAGGCTGAAGAGGTGACTGCCAAAGAACCCCAAGTTCTCGCAGAGTCTGCTCCTGTTGAGGTTCCCGCTGAAGTACCTGCAGCGAGCGAAGCCACTCCAGTACATGCTGAAGATACTGTAGAAGTAGAGACACAACCTGCTACGGGTGGAGCGCCTGTGGAGGAAGCCAAAGAGGAAACACCCGCAGAGGTTGTCGTCCCCGAACCTCTTGAAGCTGCCGAAGAGACACAGGCTGAGGTTGCGCCGGTCGCAGCCATTAGCGTGCAAGAGCCCAAGGTGGAGGATACACCGTCTGAAGTTTTGGCAGCTCCTGTTCCGGAAGTTAGTGCTGCACCTGTCGAAACCCAAGTCGTTGAGCCCAAGGTGGAGGACAAGGTTGACACACCTTCCGCTGAGGAGGTCGTCGAAGTTGAAGCTGCGCCAGCCTCTGTCGAAGTGCCCGGGCCCACCGAGATTACTGTACCGGAGATCAAAGACATTGTCGAACCGGCCGAATCGGTTAAAGTGGAAGCGACCCCTGCACCCATTACCGAAGCCACCACCCCTGTCGTGGAGGAACTGGGGGCTGTGGAGGAACCTATCGTGGAGAAATCTGCCGCAGCGGAAATTGCTCCTGTGTCCGCTGCAGCTGTTGCCATTACGTCTGAAGCACCTTTGGCGTTGGAAGCGATTCCCATCGCAACACCTCCGCTGGAAGGTACCGCCGTCGCGAAAGAAGAGAGCCCCGCAAAATCGGATAATGTTACAGAGGCTGCTTTGAACAGCCTCAGAGCGAGTGCTGCATCAGCAAGCAATGAAGCCGAAGAACCCAAAACGACGGAGTCGGCTGCGCCCGCTCCTACCAGTGTGCCGGAGACCGCGGCTGTTCCCCCGCCCTCGGAGAGTATTGTGCCAACAGAACCACCTACACCCGCTGTCCCCGTCAAGGAAACCCCTGCCACCACCAAGGAAGCTGCTAAGGAAACGGCGACTCCTACTGAGACTCCGGCAGAGAAGGTATTTCTGTGCACAGGCATCTTTAGTTTTGCATAGTACTCAGATGCGTATATTCGTTTTCACAAAGCCCGAGGCGAAACCCACTACCGCTACATCTGGATCGGTCGGCAAGAAGAAAGGTGGCTTCCTGAAAAAGGCAAGACATTGACACCGTTCAGTTGTGCTTCGTGTGATGGTTCACTGATGTCACTTTTCTGCAGCTCAAAAACTTGTTTAAATAATACCTCGTCCATCAGATATCCATACCTCAACTAATCAAGAAAAGGAAGAAATTGCAGCCAAAAATGCACATTAACGATATCCATAATATAATTAGCGACATTATTTGAGCACGTGCTGGGACACCTGTTTTCTGCGCATCCTACTTCTTTTTAAGGGAGAAAGCTGCGTGGAAGGTGTGTTTTGTACAATTTTTGGAATTAATAAAAATAGCCACGATCTGTATCAGTGAATTCCAGAGGCCCAAAGTTGTGATCCAATATTTTACAAACTGAAACGCATACAAAGCTGCTACGCCATAAGCGCCTCGCAGAATATCATCAAAACGACACCCACCACCAACCCAATGCTCACATACTTTTTGCCAGCATGCCGATCGCCTTCTTCATGACGGCCCGCCACACTCCATGCAGCGGGCAATAACCCATCGGCCGCAACCCAAAACATCATTCCCGAGACAAAGGAAAATAGGCACCCAAAGGCTGCTTCCCATCCTGGTAATGCCTTTCCTCCATGCAAATCATGATGAGCCGCGGCGCAATGGGCGGTTCTCGCCGGATTCCCTACGCACACCAGAAACCATCCCAAAATAGCTCCCAGAGGCTGTGTCAAACCGCCCAATGCTGCCGCATACCCAAATGCCCGTTTCCGATTCGATGTCCCAAGAAATATGGGCAGCGCAATCGCAAGTCCTTCTGTTAGGTTGTGCAAGGATAACGCTAGGAATATGAGAGCCCCAGTCGTTTTATTAGAGTAAAATGCTGTCGTTGTGAAAATAACAAAGCCCTCTGGAAGTTTGTGGAGGGAAATTGTTACAGCTGTTGCAAGGCCGACACTGTACATTCTGGAGGACGGGTTTCGGGTGGGTGCGCTGGGACGAGGGGCAAGCAGGGCCGCATATTGCGTAGAGGACGATTCTTCCTCATAGTCATCCGAATGGTGGTGATGGTGATGGGCGTGGTGGTGGTGGTGGTGATTGTTTTGATCATGATGATGATGGTGATGATGGTGCTGGTGATGTGAATTGGGATGATGGCAGTGCCCTCCGTTCGGTTTTGTCGGGACGACGTTAACTGAGCGCGATAGCTCGCCCACTGGAGGTTGAGCGCAATTTCCGGCCATATCGCAGCCACCATTAGATTTGCAATGAGCAACATCTTCTCCGATCAGCGGCGCATTGCCATATTCCAATTCCGCATCCTGAGTTGATACAGGAGGTTGTGACTGCTTCCCTTTCGTTGTTGAAGATGGCGGGAATGGTCGAATGGCCCCATAATTCCTCCGCGCCTCAATTTCACGTATCCATTGATCCTCTTCCCAGCTATCGGCAAATTCGGGTAGTCGTGAAGAAAGTGATCGTACATCTACAGTATAGGTGCTTGAGCGCCTGTCGTTCCCTATAGCGTCATCCGATTTGTCATAATCATAGTCATCTGCGGAAGAAGTGTCGTCAATTGCGGTTGGTTTTATGTCGACGTGACATGCGCAACCGTGGCCAGAAGGATTAAACCAGAGAAGCAGTTCTAGTAAAATTGAGCTTGGTGAGAACACATAGATAACTTCACTGCGCGCAGAGTGGCAAGGACACGTTACTGTTCAAGCCCATGGTCATTCCAACACCGAGGATAAATAGCCCAAGTAAAATGAAGTCGGCGCTCTTTTTGAAAGTTTTGCTCTCTCGGAGGTTCTCTTGGGCTTCTGGAATGAGATCCACCAGACTCGTATACAAGAGTGTTCCCGCACTGATACTCATTGCCAGAGCCATGAAAGCTCTCGACTCTATGAGCTTGGTTTGGGTGAAAGGTATTCTGTTGATGAATATTGTTGCCGCTCCCAAAACACAGGCAAGTGTCGAGCCCAGAACATATGCAACTGCGAGTAGGATGTTCGCCATTGTAACTTGAAGGATTCCGCACGAGAACGAGCCTTCTGGCAATCCGAGCAACGACGTGGGAACTTGGGAGGGACCCGTCACAATTAAGGGCCGAATGCAGGGCACCCACTTACGTAATGGATGTCACCGGTTATTTGCATTGGGATCGGTCCTTTCCTGCAGGGTTTTCCTTCGACAGCGACCATCCAGCAAGCGTCCACGGCTATCATTTCATTCATATAATAATATCTATAAATACACAGAGGCTAGCTCTAATTTCAATAGTGAAAAACAACAGAGTACATCTACGAAGATCCTGCACAATTTGTCCCGGCGATCCAAATTTCCCCAATAACCAATGTCTGTTACAGTCAAAAACCTTTGAATAAAATCGTCTAATCCAAAAACTCGCTCCCTTGTTGCCCCTTCCAATCCCCTTTATCTTGCTTAGTATTCTTATGGTCTCCTTCTTCTGCTTTCGCTCTATTATCTCTCGTTACACTCTTCTTCACCTGTCCCCACAAGACTATATTATAATAGTCGACCAGTATCATGCCGCATGTGGCAACCCACCATGTCCATGCAGGCGCCACCCATGTCCCCCGATCAGCAAATAAACGATATGTCAGATAAAAGTTCGCCACAATGCGGGTTGGAGGAAAGCTCAGTAAGAGGAGAGTAGTCGCATGCTTGTATATTGTGCGGTAGAAGGAGGGCATTTGAGGTACTGACACGAAATACAAGAGTAGGAGTTTGCGTTGGTGGATGAAGATGCTGTTGAGCTCGACGAGGAGGGTGAAGATGAGATATGGGTACAGGAGGCAGTTGTGAAGCGCCGAGGTGTAGCAGAAAATTGTCTAAAGCAGATAGTTATGAAATTTGGAATGATGGTAGAACAAAATGCAATCTCTCGACTTACCACAATGTGATGTGCCCAAACTCCAAAATTTCCTGCATAAACTCGATTTATCGCCATATCAAGACAATCTCCGATAAAATACCCCGACGAAAAGGCCAAAACACCTCTCGCAAATTCCATTGCATATGCATCAACATGGAGTCCCTGCAAGTCGCTCAGTAAGGCAGGATAAGAGAAAAAGGTGCCAACCACCAAAATACTGCATGTCATCGCGTGCAAGCAGGACACGAAATGATTGGCAAACATATTCCGTCGCTTTAGAGTCCATTCTGGCCAAACCCGGGCGAATATCGCGGGAACAAGGAGGGTGCGAAGAAGGTAGAAACTCGTGGCAGAGGTGAGAGCGTAGAGCCAACCTGTCTGAGAGCAGGACGCTTCAGCGAACACCATCTGGAGGGCTTTATGAGCTTGGGTCGATAGAGGTGAATGTTTATAAGCCGGTTGGTAGAGCTCTCCCTCCGTTTGAAATATGGATCTGCTTTTGCGACTGCGTTTTCCGTCCCAAAAAGCCTGCGGAAAAACGCTCAAGAGCCAAAAATAGTGGCGGCGGAGCGGCGGATCATCCAAAGGACCAAGCCCCATTCGCTATTCAGGGTTTGCCGCTTACGAGTTTGCCATGACTGTGCCGCCTGACCTAAGTTAGAGCCATGGCAGATGCTCCCACCATCGTGCAAACGATTCTTCATCATGGCAGACGTGTCGGCACCCGCTCCTGTTTCGCAGAACCGACGGGTGCTATCCATCCAATCACATGTTGTGTACGGCTACGTGGGTCAGTATACGGTGGAGTTGGTGCGTGAATGCCGCCTTGGTCCTTCTGACTTACCGATACAAGGCTCTCTGCGTCCTTAAACACAAGGCAACAAGGCAGCAACGTTTCCCCTTCAAATTTTGGGCTTTGATGTGGATCCTCTGAATTCAGTTCATTTTTCAAACCATGGCGGTGGGTTCTCGTGGTCGTTTGAGTGTGGTACACTTTCTCACTTTCTGGATAGGTTATCCAACAGTGACGGGGGAGCGGCTTGAGGGAGCGCAAGTGGCCAAGATTGTCCAAGGATTAGAGGCTAATGGGATTCTACAAGAATACTCGCATCTGCTGACAGGTTTGCATCTTGCTGAGCGATGAGGTAAATACCATTCTCGCCGAGGCTCATGCGTTCTTGTCACAGGCTATATTGGCCGAGCCTCAACCTTGGAAGTTGTCTCAGATTTGGTGAAGAAGCTACGGGCAGCAAATCCAGCGTTAAAGTTTGGTACGTCCTGGTTAGCGATGTATTGGCGGGCGCGAGTGATACTAAATGTTGCAATATATAGTTTTGGATCCTGTAATGGGTGATGATGGCAGGTTGTATGTATCTGCGGAGGTCGTACCGATTTACCGGGACGTGTTATGTCCATTAGCAGATGTCATAACTCCCAATGGGTTTGAGACGAGGTAAGTGACGACCTCTTCGCCAAGTAACATCTGCATATTGCTCACAACGTGTAGCCTTCTTACTGGCGTAAATGTGACATCGACGCAAACCGCCATCGACGCGTGCGAGAAGCTTCATGAGATAGGAGTTCCCACCGTCATCATCACCTCCGCCGAGTTACAGGACCGAAACGATCAAGGAACCTCGGACGTCCTCCATCTCATCGCCTCCCATCGGCCCTCGTCAGCACGCTTTGTCATTCCATTCCAAAAAATCAGCGGGGTTTTCACTGGAACAGGCGACCTCTTTGCAGCGTTAATACTAGCTCACCTTGCAGACGTACCTCAAAATACAGACGAAACAGCGTATCTTAAGCGAGCCTGCGAACGAGCAGTGGCGTGTATGCAAGGGGTGTTGAAGAAGACGGTTGAGCGAAATGAAGAGAAGGCGAGGAGGATGGGGTTAGGCGAATCTTCTGATAAGGCAACTTTTTTGAGATGCCACGAACTGGCTATTGTCCAAGCCAGAGTGTGGTTGGAGAATCCAAAGGCAGTGTGTCGGGCAACGGATATTTAAATAGAAGTGAAGCCGGATATGTCATGATAGAGTCGCTTATATGTTGGACCACGAAACACACAAGGCATACAGAATCCCATCCGTTGCAAATGGCTATCAAAGTGCGCAAACAAACGTACCATAAAAAGTGAACAAACTCAAACTTTGCTTACATCAGCGATCGGGGTTACTGAGGGTACGGCTTGAATGGCTTAACCATGTAATTGTCATGGCCTTGATCAAACTTCAGCGCATCTCTGCTAGAGAGATAGTGAGAAGACATGGCACCAGACATCGAGACTATAGTGCTTCCTTCCATACCGTAGGTATCCCACCGCACACAATGCAGCAAAAGCAAGGCGTTGATCTTTACGATTTTCTAGGCACAAACGACTCTTGCTTTCCAAGACCACGAGTCCGCCTTTCAATTATGATCCTCTTCGAGATCCTGCGCTGAGGGAGTGGTTTGGAAGGAAGGGAATCAAGAAGATGGGTCTGCAGAACGGATGGGTGAGTGAGATGTTGCTGTTCCAAACGTCTCGGATATCCGATGTTAATTCCCACATAGTTGATACCACAGCCAAGCTGCACAATCTGCGACACCAAAATTTTACCGCCGCTTCCACATCCATGTCAAGAATGCCTTCGACGTTACCATCCAACCTGTCTTCCTCTGCGCCCTCTCACAAGCAAAATACGCAAAACACTCATCCTAACCGTACTAGCACATGCTACGCTCTCCGTCCTTGTAAACCATTTACGATCCAATGCGTTTGAGGTAGATATATACAATCCTCACGAAATTCATATCACATTGGAAGGGCTACAGCAATACAGTGCGATCCTAATAATACCGTATCCCGGACCTCCACCACCCAGTACGCTGACTCCCCTCCTTAACGTGTACCTCGAGAGCACCAATGGAGGGATCGTCACTACGTTGCATCCGCATACACACAGCATCCTATCCCCCAAAGTTGCACCGTTTGTTCCAGGCCGAATCAAGCACGAGCCATTCCTGTCGGTCGATAAAGAGGATATGCATCCATTGCTGGAAGGAGTGGAAGAGGTTGGCGGGGCGGAATGGGCAACATATGCAGTGGGCGTAGCAAAGGGGCGAGTCGTCATGCGTTGGGCGAATTCTGTGCCGCTTGTGACCGTGCTGGACAATACACTCAAAGGAAGGGTTGTATGGGTGAATGTAATGCCTGTGGACAAGTTGAGGAAAGGGGGCCAGTGGGTTGACTTCTGGGGTGAGTACGTCGTGAGGTAACGCTGTCTGATACTTTGATCCAATCCACTCGCTTCTCCTATGACATAAAAGATGCCAAAACAGCGACGACGCCAAGGTTAATAGCCAATGCCCTCCGCTTTGCGTCGGATCCTCCATACGAAGAATGTGAAAAGGGATTTGTTTGTCCTGACTGCGTGAGTCTTTTCATTTTGTCTTGATTTTCTCGCATGGCGGTGACTCGACTGATGGGGCATTTGATATCTCAACAGAAAACGCAAGTCAAGAAACGGGCCGACACATCCACATCACTACCATCGCCGCCGAAAAAGAAGGCTAGCGCAACACAGAAAACATTGCATAATCGGAGCGTATCATCCCATCTGCCTAGTCAGCCGCATACAACGCATTCATGTGCATTCCGGTCCACGCAGGTGGTACGCAAATACAAAGCCAAGAGCAAGGAGGAAAGCACCGTATTGCCGCCGATTGACACCAAGAGCGGTACTGAACAGAAACGGGCTAGACCTGAAGGTGCTGGAAAGGTAATGGAGAGCATTGTAGCCTTGTACGACGAAGGGTTAAGGCTGCATGCTGACATGTATTTGGTGGGTTTGAACAGGCGAAGCGTCAACCAATTTTCTCTCAAACTACCAACGAAGCTCCACCAGACACATTCGCAGATCTAATAGATAAAGAGGACGACGTTGCAATTCCAGAGGGGGACGTAAGTGAAGGAGGAACCGTTGCAGCCGAACCTAGGAATCAAGAAAATGGAAATGATGGAACTGGTACAGAAGGATTCACCAACGGGATACTAGGTGATTAGATGATGCTAAGTAGGTAGTCCATCTCGACTTTTACAAGTGTAGCGTAGAAGGTAGCAACAATGTGGGACTTGACTGCAACGCCCGTTCAAATAGACTATTTCACGAAGGCACTTTTGTCTTCATTTGAACAGATGCTTTTTACCCTGGGCATGGGTAACCAAGTCAACTATTTGCTCCTGTTCATGAACCAGTGCTATTTACGTCTGCTGTGATGTGGATAACGCCGACAGTCGTGTCGACCTTCAAGGCGCGCCAGCACTACACTTTGCACTTTGGCCGCCATCAACGACATGCACTCTATTTGACCTTGTCGAAAGTGTTCAGCAGTCTGTAGTTTCAAAAACAAAAAAAAAAGAAAACGTAGAGTCGTCTTGTCCAAATTCCCGGTTTGGTTTTTGGAGTCATTTAAAAAGACGCGGTCATCCCCCAGCTCCTTTGACCCCTCCTTCCGGCTTGAACCCTTCCCGTGGCCCATATCATAGTTTTCTGAATTCCAACGCAGGAGGACTGTACAAAAGAATAATAATATATCATATCTCTGCTGTGTATTTCACGTAAACGAGCGGCGCTTGTCACTTCCTGGTCCTCATTGGCATCTGTCACTGAATTCGCATGAACTGTCCACACCTCACGGAAAGTCGTCCCGATAAGGTTCTAGAAGCTTTGGAAGAACGTTCGAAATGCAGCAGTGCGAGTAGTGGCACCAGCAATTGTTCTGCAGTCGCTGAATTGGGGTGCACTGGATGTGGGTCGAGAGAGGGTCGTTGGGTTTGCTTGACATGCGCCGAAGTAAACTGTAGCCGGTGAGTGGGTAGTGCTTGATACTAGCTACTGCGAGCGATATGTGCTTCGTTTTTAGTAAGTCGATACGTGTAAAACTAACAACTCTCTGTACTGCATTATTGATAGATTTGTTGAGGGACACGCTTTGGCACATTTTCACACGACGAAACATCCATGTGCGATTGACTTGGACTCTACGGCATGCTATTGGTAGAATTAAATATGCGGGACGCACCAGTCGAGTTCGATCTAATTTCTAGCACTCTATGATTTAGTTACGCATGTGACGACTATGCGCACGGAAGTGGTCAAGACAATGTGTTGGAAACGTTGCGTAGAGCGGTTGAGAGGGTTCTCTCGCCACCTGAATTAGAATGCGACGAGTCGATACAGATTCAGCGAGGGTAGGTTCGGCTGCGCGGACGTCCACCTGAGCTGTTTGCGCAGAACGCGCTCAGGATAATGACCCGCTCATAGTCATGTTGCGTGCTGCTTTGCTCTCTCTTAGGACAGGTCCATCACCACCCCGACGAGGGAAAGGGCGAAAAAGGGCAGCGACCCCGCAAAGGAAGTACAATCACGTAACTGGGTTGAGTAACCTAGGTATTCCCATACCATTTGTTGTCCTTAGTCTTTTGAGTATGCCAATGCCAATGACCTCTCAGGCAACACCTGTTTCATGAATGTCGTTATGCAAACCCTCTGGTATGGTCCACACATAATCTTTGCTTCCTCTTCTGTACCTTCGCTGATGTGACTTTGTTTATAAAGTCACACTGTAACGTTTCAACAATATTACCTGGATATATGGCCCTCAACTCCGCGCACTCCACGAACTCCAAATTCGGCTGACTCTCATCCAACTACCCCGCAAATATCACCGCCGCGGATAACACGTCGAATGTCCGCCAACAAGGACATGTACGTGCATTGGTCGCATGGAAAATGGTGACGTCCATGCTCAGCTCACACGTAGTGGATTGTTTTGCTCAGCTCCGTATGGGCGGAAACACGAGCCTTACTGCGCGAAATGTGGACAGATGAGGCATTGGCAGTAAGTCCAGGAACCTTCTTGGACGCCATATGGAAGAATGTGCCAATGGTAAGAGATTGCGCGAAGCTCACCCTTTTCTGTCATGCAACATTGGGCGCTTATTGTGAACTTGCCAGTTCAGAGGCTACCAGCAGCAAGATGCGCAGGAATTCATTCGATATCTACTTGATCGGTGAGTGGAGAGTCCCCCTGCCCCGATACGATAATTTCATGACATCTTATTGTGACCCCAGGATCCATACCGAACTAGCGACACAGATCAACCCCACACCAATCACCCGAACATTTCAGGTAGGCTGCCGTTTTCTGCCGCGCTTGTGTCCCGCATATTCTCCGGATACTCAATACATTCTGCCATTTGGTGCTTCCTCAGGGTACATTGCACAATGAGGTGGGTTGCTTTCATATGTAGCGAGAATTCATGGCCATGTCGTTGATATGCACTACCACGAAGGTCAAATGCCTCAATTGCGGCCAGTCCTCATTGAAAACCGATCCCTTCCTCGACCTTTCGCTTCCTATTCCCGAACGGTTTGTCAATCGGCAAAACAAAGTGGAGCAAATGGTTAGTTTTCCTGACGGGCATGATCATCGTAATAAAAAGAATTGCTCTAATGTGCTTCATCTTGTAGGTCCATCCTTGTACAATAGATGGTGGGCGGCCAATATCTGTTTGTCGCAAACATATAGAGTCTCCTAACTGATTAATGCCGTCGCCTCACAGACTGCTTGAGAGCGTTCACTGAAGTAGAGCAGCTCGCGGACTCAGAGCGATACGACTGTCCCCATTGCCTCGTCCTGAACCGCGGACCTCAGCCCTGCACGAAGCGGCTGTCGATTGATGAGCTGCCAGAGGTAATTCTTGAATTATTCTTCAACCCCGCAGCTTTCGGATGCCGATTACTCAGACTTCTGCAAAACCAAGGTTATGTGCCTCCATCTTAAGCGCTTTCGCTACACAAACCGACGCGCAGCACGTTCCAAAATTGATACCTATGTGCAATTTCCCATCGAGGGCCTCAACATGCGTCCATATACAAACCGGCGACAACGCGGGACACCAGCAATTTATGACCTATACTCTGCCATCGTACATCATGGCTCTTCGGGGTCTGGGCACTATATTGCCTTTGTATGGAGTCCAGATAACGACACATGGTTCGAAGTCAACGACACACATGTCAGACCTGTTACACCAGACGTCCTCGCACAGCAGTCTGCCTATATGCTCTTTTACGTGCGAAGGAAAAGTGTAGACGGGGAAGTGGAACTGGAAGTTGAACCCGATGATGAAGAAGGCGTTGGGTCAATGCGCATACCTACAGGTAACGGCCACATTGAGGACCCGGAAGTAAACTCATCATCGTCACCCGCGTTATCCACATCCACATCATCCTCCACGTCAGTAGCACATCCGCGGCCTCTGAAGATCAAGCTTCGAATGAGAGCAGGACCTGAATCGCAGGACCCGAACGATGTCGCATCAGCTGTTAATGGACACCTAGGAAGTCCACGACGCACAGCGCCAAAACGGTCCACTTCAGCAGATTCAACGAGCTCAGGAGCTGCACCACCGCGAGGCAAGAGAAGCAAAAAACGAATCCTCGTGGTTGAGGACTCTGACAGCGAAGACGACTTACCGTTGGACAAATGGAAACGGCGGAGAAAACGGGATGGTGCGGGAACATAGACAAACAAGACTGGGACGAAGACGCTTTGATGCAGATGCAGAATCTGTGGGTTGTAGATGGTTGATGCTTCTGTTTTGTACATTTTTCCTGTAGAATATCCTCACGTGTCACGCCCATGTCGTCTTTGCGTTGGGAAGGCTTTTCATGTGGTAGAATTATAGAGATTCTGTTTCTCGTTGTTGCTTCTCTGTATTTGGCAAGAATTATGTAAGAGGCACCGCCTTCGTGCATCCCTTTACATGGTTCAATGGGAATTGCTGCGGATGGGACCGTTAGATTATGAGTATGATTGAAGTCAATTCAAACAAGTCCTTTCAACAGGTCCGCATTTATATCTAAACCAGCAGCTTCATCAGTCTCTACTCCAACCGTCTCCTGTTCCGGTTGCAATATTAGTCGATGATGCAGTCTTCTAACGCAAATAGCAGTGGCAGTGTACTTACTCTGAATTCGGCTAGACTTCCTTGAATATTCTCCGTAACTGCGGCCCACATGTCGTTAAACATACGTTTACGTTTCCTCCACTCTTTTTGCATAGCTTCCAAATTCTTATCTATTCGCTTACGATCTTCTGCGCTCAGTTGCTGCCGTGTCGATCGCGAACGGAGGGATGAAAGCCGTTCCTCGAGTTTGGAATTCTATTTTACAGCAGAATTGGGATTTACAACAATCTGGCGCGAGGAGACCTATTGAGTCTTTAGTGGTGGAGATTTCAACGTACCTCTTCTTTGAGCTCGCGAAGTCGTTGCTCGATCTGCTCATTCGTCAACGAGTTTGTGAGCCCATTTAGCACTGACCATAGCCGCCCGAAAACCAGAAAATTAGAATAGGTCTTGATGTGGAAGCATCCCTTTCCCCTGTGTGGTTGCACTGACCCGCTTGTGCCTCTCTGGTCTGTGATTGACCGACAACAGGATGAGTCCATTTCATATAGAATACAGATGGCCATTATGCTTCTTACCTCCTCCTTAAGCGCCGCAAGTTCATCCTTCAGCTTGGCAATTTTTGAGTCCATCGCATCCAGATCCTCTTTGGATGGGACTTGCAAATCATCCTGTTTGGCCACATACACCCATTGCTTTCCTATATACATTCGAGTTATTATTGGATCGTAGCTGAGATAGAGATCGTCCAATTACCATTGAGTTTTGCGTGTATCTGCTCTGTTTTGTTTGCGTTATGACAATCAGAAATTAAAACGATTGCTGGCCAGAGCGGAACAAGCGACTAACATACTCTCTTCGGCCAAGGCTGTCAATGCTTTCAACACATTTGATTTGCCCACTTGACCGCCGAGGTTATTGAACACATCCACTGCGCTGTACGGCCTGCAGCATAGTAGGATAGAGGATTCGAGGGCTTCCTATCAGGCGTTGGAGAAACTCTCTATATCAAGCCGGTACCTATTTTGCTTTTTCAAATATTTAAGGATAACATCGTTGGCTTTATATCAAATCAGACAAGCTTTAGCACCATACTCTGATTATGATGAAAAAAAAGCGCATGCCTAAAAGCATTACCCTCGTCCCCTTTAGCGGTTGGCGCCGGCTTCTTCGGCTTTGCCATTGTGAAATGAATATGACAGAAAATCAAGGAATCTTTCGTGTCAAGTAAGATAGTCTGATTGCGAATGCGGTCTTTCTTCTTGTGAATAGTGTTATACTGAAATGCTAGTGTTTGGGAACCTGCAGACGACTTTTGTGTAGAATTTCGTTGACTTCGAAGGCCAAACTTGAAATTCATTACTGGGTGGCTGGTCTGTTAATATTTCTCATGAGGCTCAAACCACCTTTGAATGCGCAATAGTCCAACCCAGACGATGCTCTCGGTCATCACAAAAGCTACTGGTTAACAAAAGGATGTAAAGGGAAAGCCATATGAATGACCTGCGCAAGTTCCTAATTCCGTGGAGCGAACAAATGTCTTCACAGGAAGCTCTGTATCGGGCCAAAGGCTTGGTCAAGACTATCGCCACAGAATTTTGGGAAGAACCCTCTGCTGCCGATCTGCATGAAACCTTTTGCAGAACCCACAAAGGAACAAATCTGAGCGTGGGTGCAAAGGCATTATGCAAACATTTTGCACGGAAAGGACCCATCATGGAAACACATCCGTTTTGGCTTGCCCCTCGAGGCTCCGAGGTGCAAAAGTCTGAAGACGCGAGAAGGCAACTGGACGATATGCTAAGAAGAACAGTGTGGAGGAACATTCATCGTTTGAATAAACACGTTGTGGTCTACGAGATTCGGAATGAGCTGGGATATGGAATGAGGTGGAACATGACGCCTCGACTGGAGTTCCGAGGCTTCCTAGAAGCACATCAACTTTCTTAATCTACCCTGCTGGTTTTATGGTCTTAGCGAGTGCCCTTCATGTTGACAGTTGCTTTCTTTGGAACTGTCGTCTCCCTTTTTTAGGTCCAGTTCCATCTCAGCGGCAATAATAGTGGCTTTTGCTCCCTACATGTCCCATAATCGCCTCAAGAAGGACATTGGGAGATTTTTATCAATATTTAGAAGCTAAGAGTATATGGACTGCTCGCTTAAAGATGTATAGAAATTAGAAAGCTAGTCAAGGATGTATCTCAGCACTGGGGGAGAACTTGCATCACTTTCAACACAAGTTTACGGTGAAAGGTTTTCTATATTTATCTTCAGCTCAGTGCACGAGAGGCCAACAACGTCAGCATAACCAGGGACTGCGCCACACCGAGTTACTGCGCGTTGAGCTCCAGCAATCCGACTGTCAACTTGAAATGCGCTGAGGAATTGGATGGGTCTTCAAGACGCAGTCATCGCGAGGGTTAATATAGAACCTTCTTGCTAGTACGCTTCCCTCGTGGTTACAGAATGGCGGATGCGTCAAAACAGCCGATAGAACTAACCCCAAAAGAAGAAGCGGCTCACTTCCAACAACTCCTCCGTGAGCTAGCAATATCCGACGGCGGAGTGGGTTCTGATGGAACTGAGAATTTTGATCAAATATCATACGTCATCAAACAAATCCTGCAAACTGGAAAAGAAGATGTCTTTGCCGACCAGCTGACGGGGTTTATTCATAGGAAGGAGGCAGAGATCGAGAAGATGTGCGTCTTCCATTATCAGGTGAATTATAGTTGTGCTTTAGGAAGCGGTACGGTCAGGAACTAGCAATTTGTTAATACCCTTCGTCCGAATTCGCAGGAATTCGTACAATCCGTTGATCAGCTCCTGAAAGTGAGGCAAGGGACGGTTACGTTAAAGGATAAAATAAAAGATCTCAATGAACAGATGCAATCATCTGGCAGTAAGACTATTGCCAAGGTCATCATTTGCTTATTCTGTCGGCATAAACAGAGAAATATACCTGTGGCAAAAGTTTTTGAATTCCCATTTCCTGATATCTGCTTTTCTTCATGGCGATAGAAAAAGGAAATCATAGAAAGTCGGCAGACGTTGTTGAATATCGAGCTTGCTGTCGAATCCCTACAGTCATGCTTATTTGTACTGGATATTGCCAACAAAGTGAATGCAAGCATCGAAAGCCGCAAGTATTATTCCGCGCTGAAGGTACATTAGCGTCCTGCTGGAGTGCCTGGCGTGATCTGATGGTCTCCGTGGCAGATGTTGGAGGAGCTGCAGGCAACACATTTGCGGCCGGTGACACAATACAGTTTTGCCAAACACATGCGTGAGTAAGAGAATACAGGTGAACCACTTTGGACAAAAAGTTCACTAGCAGCATCAATAGAGGAGTACATTCCCATTATGCAGGAAAACATCCGCGAGGCTGTATTGGAGGAAATGCAAGAATGGCTAGTCAAGTGAGCATCATCTGCATGTCGTCTACCGGAGATCCTAACAGGCCGAAACAAACAATTAATAATGCACAACAGTATACGGGAAAACACCCGAGGAATAGGGAAAATGGCATTGGAGCACATAGCTGCAAAGCAAGACAAAGCAAAGGATAAAGCCGGAAAGCTTGCGCGGGGAATGTCCGTTTCTGCTAGTAGCCTTAATCTCGGCCAATCACTGGAGCTGCTCGCTGATCATGGTATAAAGCCGCCTTTATATGATCTCATTCAACATAATCTTACGATAACTCTTTATAGGTGACGACCACGAAAACGACGAAACGAGGATTGATTTCAGACCCTTGTATCAATGTTTGCATATCCATGAAGTACTGGACAAAAGAAATGATTTCCGAAGCCTCTATGAAGAGAAGAGAAGAGTAAATACATGTTGGAGTCCGATTGCGCGAGGAAACGGGGAATAGTCGTTTAACGCAGCCTATCACAGATGCAAGCGCGCTTGCTGGTGGGACAACGATTCTCTTTTGAGACTGGCGACCTTTCCGGATTTGATAGATACCTTCACGACGTTGTCGGCTTCTTTATCATTGAGGCAATCGTCATGAATTCTACCCAGAACTTTCGTTCGCGAAGCGGCGTAAGCAGATGTTCACTCATTTGCATTTGTGCTTCGTCCTTACTGCTTTATAATAGGTAGAAAGTCTGTGGTCCAATGCAACCGATAAAATGAACGAGGTTATTACGGATAGTTTGCAGGACTGCCGAGACCCTGACCTGTTCCTGGCCATTAAGCTCCGAGTTGTGAACTTCATTGACACTATGGAGGTATGTTTTGTTTAGGGAAGATAACGTATGCCAAGCACTTGAGTTCACGGGGACTAAATGCCGATAATGTCACCATACTAGTCGTACGGCTTTGCAGTGACTAGCCTCATGGATTTGATGCTATCTCTACTTGATCGCTACGGTGAACTGATGAAATCAAAGTGTAGCGAGAGCTTAGTTGAGGTGAGTGTCATTTCTCATTTCCTGCGGTAATGCCGAAATGGAGCGTTGGAGCATTGGCTCAACGATCACGCAGACTGTAGAAGAGGACGAGTACGCCCCCATGATTGTCAATGACCAACAAGAATATGACAAAGTTACCGTCGCTTTCAAACTCAAAGACGATTCCAAGACGAGAAATCTCAAATATGTGTCCAAAGAATGGGCGTCTAGCATCCGGTTAGTTTTTCTTCTGCTCCGTTTATGTCATCCAGCTGGTCTCACCGAAATCATGTCGGACCCCAGATTTCCGAAAACTTTACCCTTCTCCAAAGGCTTTCCACAATGCTGCGACCGCATCAAGCAATTCATTACCGGTTTCTACAGATTTGCAGAGGGCTTCGAGCAACAGTACAACGAAATGGACGATTTGCTCAAAAAATCTTTGGAGAATCTTTTGGTGCAGACGCTCAATGGCACCTTAATGAGGAAGATAATGGTGAATAACATGTCTCAAGTCGTTCAAATAATGATCAATCTCGAGTACTTCGAGATGGCATGCGCGGAGTTTGAGCAGCTTCTGATGGAAAACAGGTATCTGAGGCACTGGTGTTCCCATACCATTTGATGCTCATAATTATGTTGTGTCCTTAGGACAGCACATAAAGCGGGTATCATTCGGCTATCCGCGACCCAAGTATTTAAAGAATCCCGAATTTTGGCAGAGAAACGCCTGTTTGAGCTGCTAAACATGAAAATGGACGAATTCTTGGAACTTGCGGATTACGATTGGTATGGATCTGTTTGGGCTGATACTTTGCAGTTTCTGAATATTACTATAGGAACAACCCGCTCCCAGCCAAAAGCCAAGATGGTCACAGCGCATACTTGGATGGTGAATGTCTAGACCTACCAAATTCGATTTGTGATGTATGGTGATATATTGACCCTAGATCCTGCTTAGACCTGGTCACCTTCATGAACGCCATTATCACGTCAACATTGATCAACCTTCCCTCTAACATGCGCAGCCAAATCTACCTAGGCGCATTTAAGCACCTAGCATCCGCAATTTATGTGAGGTTCTGTTTTCAAATGCAATCTTGCTTCTTACTAATAACATTTGACGTCAGGGTCTCCTATTAGATCCTGATATTAAACGCCTCAGCCCTGGAATAATCGACATATTCGATAACGATGTCGCATTCTTGGAAAAGTTTGCGGCGGGTGTGGGAGAAGCCAGTGTCACTGATGCTTTCGCAGAACTGAGACAGGTACGATCTATAGGTGATACTAGCGTGCGAATGACATATCTTGGATTATTTATCATTATGAAAACCAGACTATTCTTCTACTAAAGTCATCCAACTACGAGGACATTCTGAATCCGGCGATTAGGGACAAGAGATATTCGCGTATCAAATTCAACAACCTCGCTGTTGTGCTTGAAAAGTGAGTGAGATGCGCATTTGACTGTTGATTATTCTATTAATCACGATATGCTATCCTTCAAGAATGAAGGGCGATACCTCTGTATTTGCAAAATCGACTCCGGCAGAGAAAGCCAAGAGGAAGAGCATTGATACAGTTCTAAAGGGTATCAAAACCCAGCAATCATCGTCACCAACGAAATAGCGAAGATTCACCGCGTCACAAGTCCGGCACTGTGGTTTACTTGGAGGGAGACTATCGACCGGCCTAGGGTACATATCTAATGTGTTGCCAATACGCCAACCTTTATCAAAGTGAACTACTTCCAGTATTAGTCTCCTTGCAATTATACCCCCTTATCCCCTTGAGGATCATTATATGAGATTAGATTGTCTTGGCCAATCCCAACTTTCCACTTCCATTTGATGATGTCGTATTTCTCCCAGTCCTGTACGCATCCAAAAAATGTTGCGGCCCCTTCATATTGTTCCGTTGCAATTCAACACTAGAAGCAAGTTCGACAAAGGACAGTCGTGTATTCACTGAGGATACCATCAGTACATTAGGCATATCTACAGATTCCCACCCTCCAACAACTCCCACGAACGTGCGTGTGCCGGGTTTACGTGACGAGTCAACATTTACTGCTGGTAGCTCCAGACACTGCACGTAGAGAATGAGTAAGTCTTAAAAACACCTTTTATCCTTTGAAAAGAACCCACCCCTTAAGGTATCCATCAGCAGTAGCGAGTCTGTTGACAGAGTCGTCGGACTCTCCCATGGAACGCACAAATCCGGACAGAGCATAGGTCTGGAAGGTACCTGTGAGACGGCCAGAAGCGTCAACATCGCCAACGTTGATTTGGACGGAGGCGTGGTCCTTGGCGGTGATGAGGCGTCCAGTGGCAGAGCACTTGCGGGGAATGTAAAGGTCAACGATCTGCAATGAAAGGTCGTTGAGGCAATCAATCATTAGTGACTGGCTGGTGATACGACAAATGCCATTCAGAATCAGGACCGTACCTGGCCCTTCTCGTTTTCCATGGCTACTGTTTAGCGTTGACAAACTGAAGGTTGGGGATTGTCAATAGCGGGCTGCAAAAGGAAGGAAAACCTCAACGGGGGACGAAATGCGGGCGCAAAAAGAAATGTACCACGTGATCTTAGATGCACAGTCATGGAGAGACGACCCAACTGAAAGCAATCCAAACAAAGGGTCTATTAGTGCGATCACGTATTTCGTTCGTCATCACGTCGATTGCCGAGGGTAAATATCCTCCTTTGTCCGTTTGTTTTCCTTGAGATTTTCAATGAATGGACCACGATCGGAAGGAAAGGTCGTTGAGCCACTCAATCATTAGTGACTGATCGGAAGGACGTTTGAGCCTGTTTTATATTTTTTATGACGTTATTTAGCACTTTAACACTTGTACATTTGAACAAAAGAGTCTTTGCAACCAATCAGTTACGGGACCACATGAACCACTTATGAAGACTATGGTCACGGTAAAATGCTCAAGAGCATTCGCCGTATATGGGTATATGTTCTACATCCTTTCTACAGCCCCTGGGATCGGATGAGCTATGGTCGCAAAAAGATGCATCAGTGATTGTTCGCATGGCTGCAATGGCAAGTGAGGGACAGGTATACTCACTCTTAAGAACTCTTCCCTGGTTTTCGGGTCCTCTCTAAAGACACCAAGCATGCAACTTGTGACAGTGCTACTGCCCGGTTTCTGCACACCACGCATGACCATACACATGTGCCTGCAATATTCGCCGCATTAAAGATCTCGCACATCTCACAACTTTGTAGCACACAGTGCAAAGCATCGGCACTCACGATGCTTCCATTGTGACAGCAACGCCTTGCGGTTTTAAGATCTCCTGAAGCGACATGGCGATCTGCTTTGTAAGTCGCTCCTGTACCTGTAAACGGCGGCTGAACATTTCGGCTATCCGAGCCAGTTTGCTCAAACCGAGCACGCGCTTATCCGGTATATATCCGATGCTGACCTGAAAAAGTGTGTTAGAGTTAGAGGATGAGACACACTTTCAATGTGCGATGCCCAGCTCACCTTTCCCACAAAGGGGACCATATGGTGCTCGCACAAAGAGAAGATGTCTATGTTCTTGACAATGACCATTTCGTCATGATCCTCCTCAAAGACAGCCTGATTGATAATGTCTTTCATATTCTGCTCATATCCCTGAGTGAAGAACATGAGAGCTTGGGCGTAGCGCATGGGTGTCTTCATAACCCCTTCACGGTCCGGGTCTTCCCCCACACATTCAATAACTGTTTTTATAGCACCCGCCATCCGCTCGAGGCGCTCTTTCCTCTCTTCGGGTGACTCGTCTTTGCGCAATTTGGTGCCCTTTGATGGCCAGAGCAAGCCACCCTCACGGTCGATTGCCTCCGCTACGCGGTAAGGAGATGAACTTCTCTCTGGATCCAGAACCGACGAGTGGAACCGAGTGATAAGAGAGGGTCTTCCATCACTTGTTTCACTTCCTGTTGAGTCAAATGGCTTTTCGGGTGAGCCAGGCTCCTTTACCGTGCTGTTCTTTACATTCGCGGCCTCGGTAGACATGATGGGTAAACACAAGTACACAACTCAAGGAAAGGAAAATGCTTAATGATGAATGGGAAAAGACGGGGTGAGGCAGTGTTCTGGCAGTGCAAGGTCGCAAACTGTTGCCCCATGCCATGCCCCCTAACCCCCAAAAACTCCGCTTTGCAAGTCATGAATTGAATCGACGCTTTAAAGCTTTGCCTTTGTTGCTAGGCGAGGCACGTGAGTTTTGTCCCAGAGTTTGAAAGGTGGGCGCGAAAAAGGGTTCAAAAAGCGGATCTGAAATTTGGCCCGCGGGAAGAGCGCTCGATTGGCACGAGCAGAGGCAACAGATGGCAAAATGATCAATAGGGCGAATATAAAAAGAAGACAATATTCTGGTATTTGAACAGTTAACAGCATAAGAGAACCTCAACCACACGCAGACGGCCATTTTTCTATCACCACGCTTAATCACCGTCATTATAATGCGACAAATGTGCAACAAACTCGTCCCTCACCACCCAATCCAGCTCTCATTTGCCACAGCAACCAGCCTGTCGATTGGCTGGCTCTGGATTGACTGTAACCCCCGACGGCTTCTCCGGCTTCTCAGAAGCGGTATCAATCAATCGTTTCTTGATATCCCTGCATTTTGGATACACAATGTTAGAGTATTATTTGGTAAGGCCCACAGCAAACTGACTGCGGTCACCTCGCAAGAGTGAAAAACGCTTCTTCGACGCCAATGTTCGATTTGGCAGACGTCTCCAGAAATTTGATCTTGAATTCATCAGCCAGAGCCTGTCCTTGTTCCTTACTGATAACCTACAATCATCGGTTACAATTTTAATTTGCTGATCGCAATGTATGACTCGTCAGCTTACGCACCTTCTTCTCCAGCATATCGCACTTGTTTCCAACCAAGATTTTGTTCACGCCTTCGCTGGCGTGCTGCTCAATGTTACGTATCCAGTTTCGAATGTCTAATGGGAGTGTGACATCAGCGCAGATCCATCATAGAAAACGCATTGCGTCGACGTACTGTTGAAGGAGCGCTCATCCGTGACATCGTACGTCAACAAAATACCCATTGCTCCACGGTAATATGCTGAGAATATTGCGAAATGGTCAGCGTGTGATATACACAACCCATCACTGCTGAATATCAACTTTCGATCGAACCTGTGGTAATTGTTCTAAAACGTTCTTGTCCAGCAGTATCCCAAATCTGTAACTTGATGCGCTTTCCGTCCAATTCGATTGTGCGAATTTTAAAGTCGATACCAATGGTTGTAATGAAGGAAGGCGTGAAGGAATCATCCGAAAACCGCAATAGTAAGCAGCTCTTTCCCACACCTATAAAGTGAGCCAGCCATCATGAGTCCAATGCTCCAATCTAACGGCATACGCGCTAGCATCCCATAGTGGTTGGCGCACAGCTTGGTCAAACATCAACGACTTTCTGTGCTGCTTTACGCTACAAGCAGTACCCACACCATCATGCAGAAACTGTTCAATTCTGAAAACCTTCCCGTCTCCAGTCGCGTTGTTCACCTCACCCATATTCACGCCCACTGGTCACACGTTGAATACAATGTCGGGTACTCACCACTATCCCCAATAAGCAAAAGCTTAATTAAATAGTCATAGCTAGCGGATTTGCTGGTGGCCATTGTTGCCAGAAAAGAAAGGGTAACGTTGTTTTGAGGGAAAGGTCACAAACGCGAGATGCGCAGGAGGCGGGATCGAGCAGGGTCACGTAACGCTCACTCCGAGACTGACAGCCAAGAGTGTAAGAAAACAGAGAGTATGCTGTTTAAAAGTATTCGACACGAGATGCGTTGGCAGAACGCTCGTTCTCAGACGTGGCGGAATCTAGGACGAGCACGTAAGATGTTGTTGAAAGCCCTGAAGCCGTTCTGAGACCACAATTGCTGACCTCTTGCCGCCCGCTTGTGACCCAATAGCCATAATGGCACAGTCATACACATTCCGATGCCTGTGCCACGGCCATGATGACTGCGGCATGTAAACAAGGCTTCATTCAACGGGCGCTTTTGTCATGCAAAACTGCTCAAACTGCAAATGTTAAGATATGGGTTGGATACTCATGTCAAAAGACTATTGGAAATTTGCAAGCGTGCATTGGTTTGCATAGATGTGAAATGATTCATCCGCCGATGACAGCAATGCACTCAAATCCATCATCATCACATCATCTACCTGGAGCATATCTCTTGGTTTAAAAAAGATGTTTTGGAAAGAGCTGGGCATTATCGCTGTGTGGAGTAGATGCAGTTTGTAGTTCTCGCTTGCTTGACACGTGAGTACCAAGCACAAGGAACACGTCATGGTGGTGGATAACACAGATCCGCGACCCGACTCCAAGCCTGGGCAAAGATAGTTCGGCATGCCATTTCCTATAGAAGAGTGGTACTATGAAGTACCGGTCATCACACGGACATATGTTACCGCTGTGGTGTTGACCACCCTTGCCTGCGTAAGTTCAGTATGTGGGGTTTCCCTTGGCACAATGGAATCGATCACCGACGGATCTATCACAATTGCATTCATGTAGCAACTGGATCTCGTGTCGCCCTTTCACCTTTACTTCAACTGGACGCTGATATGGCGATCCAGACAAGTAAGTACATGAGGCTTTGAGGCAGCTTTCTGCGTCCCTGTTGGTCCACCATTAATGATTGTTGGTGTGTGACTGATTTGGTTGGTGCATCACAGTGGTGGCGACTTATCACAAGCTTCCTGTACTTTGGAAACTTTTCGCTCGACTTCCTCTTCCACATGTTCTTCCTGTACGTATGGCTAGTGTTAGTCTGGTGAAGCGGACAAGCAAATGCTCAAATGTTGTTTTTCCAGCGTCCGATATAGCCGTATGTTGGAGGAAGGCTCTTTCCGTGGGAGGACGGCTGACTTCCTATGGTTTCTATTATTTGGAATGCTGGCAACAATCGTAAGCTTACGTCGGAAAAGTTTGACGTGATATACGTCAAAAAGTCATGTAATAGTAACCAACCTTTTCTTCTCAGGGCATGTCGCCTCTACTCCCTGCTCGTACCTCCATCCCGTTCCTCTCTTCTCCTCTAACTTTCATGCTCGTTTACGTCTGGTCACGACGAAATGCATTCATTCGAATGAACTTTCTGGGGATCTTCACTTTTACTGCTCCGTACCTGCCATGGGTGCTACTCGGGTTTACCATCCTCCTGAACAACCAATGGCCGGCAGGCGACCTCATGGGGCTGGCTGTGGGGCATGTATACTATTTTCTCGATGATGTCTATCCGAGAATGGAGATCTCTGAAGGACGAAGGCTTCTCCGCGCCCCTGAGTTTTTAAAGAGAATGATTGAGATATAGGACTTTATTTCTTGCAGACCATGTGAGTATTCTACCCTCTGCAAGACTAGACTTTATTGTCCACAATTTGTCCATGGTATGCAGAAAATCTTTAGCTGCCAAGTTATCCGGACCTTATACTGCACACCAATTATAACGAAAGGACTTGGGAGCAAATTCAATAAAAAGATAATTCTATAGCAGTTGAAGGTGACAAGTATCTGAGGCGCCGCCGATATATATATGTCTACGAGGAAAAACAGATATGCCATCCGTGTGAACGGAATACATAGTGCGGAGCCGATTGGTATTGGTACTAGTACAGAGATTCCAACCAATTTAATCATAATTTTACTCGATTTAGACTCATGAATTATGGTTTGATCCAAAAAATCCTATATAAGTCGTCGCCCATTTTCCCAGGCTTTTCTACAGATATCATCATGCCACCAAAGAAAAAGCAAAGGCTCGAAAAACTCGACAAACCTACTTGCTTACATACCTGCAACAAGACTTCCTTTGCAAAAGCTTTCCTGCCAAACGACATCTACTGCCAACGGCTTTTAGATTACATCGCCATCATCCATCAACTCGCCGACCACGCTTCCCACGCTCTCAAATTCTACATCCTATCTGCACCAACCTTTCCCACGGTAAATGAAGATACAATCGAAGCGATTCTCTATCTTCTCAACAAGGGGGAGGCTTGGCATCCAAGAAAGGAAGCAAAGAAGGCATGGCGGGATTGTTTGCTGCCATATGTTCAACGGTACTGCCAAATCGTCGGCTTTGTTCACCCAAATCTACGAGGCGAGCAGCAATCAGTCAATTACCTGACAGTGAGTATGATGACGAACCTGAAAGTCAACGTTCAAGAGCATTTCATGCAGATGCTCCTTCGGTATATCAATCTGCGGCTCGACGTGAAGGGACGGAAAGGGCCTCCAAAGAGTGAAGCGCGGAAAGCTTTCTTTGCTCGGCTACGCTACTTGAAGTCAATTTTCCTTTTTGATATTGTGCCCGAGTCACTTGATGACTTGACTGCTAAAGAGAGTGAACTTCTAGAAGAGATGTGGTCCTTCATTCCCCTTTCTGACCAGCCGTTCGCATATTCGGTTGCTGTAGACCCTCTCGCTTTCTTTCCTGCATACTGCAAACTCTCTGGGCTGTATGAACGACATGGCTTCCGTCGGTTCAGTGCAATCCCTCTTCATCGGTCTCTGATTCAGTCCCATATTCGCATCGACACGCTCATTCTCTACGCCCACATCCTCTGCATCACGCGACGAGAAGCAGAAGCCGTAGAGAAGGTCGATTTATGGTTGCGCATCTGTAATCTGCAGAACAAGGCTTTTAGATCTCGTCATGGAATGTGTTTTGAAGGCTCGATCACGACGGACGGAACCTCGGTGTCTGTATACCTAAAGCACCCAGAAGCAGACAAGTGTGGAAAGCGCGGAGCGAGAAAGTCAGCAAAGAGTTTAGAGGACGACGTTAAAGCGCAATATGTGGAGAAAAACTTGCCTGCTTGTCGAGCAGCAGAAAATGTCATCGTTATCGACCCAAACAAGCGCGATCTTCTCTACTGCCAAGACAACAGTGGTACGACATTTCGCTACACCGCCAACCAGCGAGCCGTGGAGACAGGTAGCCGGCGATTTGCAAAGAGACGAGAAGCAATGAAGGAAGAAGCTGGAGTTGATCTCATAGAATCACGAATACCATCCCACAAAACAATGAACCTCATGGACTTCACTCGCTACCTTCTCGTTCGCCGCGCTGATTGGGATCGTCGCAAGGAATTCTACTCCCACCCTGCCCACATGCGATGGAAATGGCACTCCTTCATCAATCGGCAGCGAAGCGAATCGAACCTCATATCCAACTTGCGCAACAAGTTTGGGAACTTTACCATTGTGATGGGTGATTGGAGCGACGCTGGTCGAACTGCGAGATTTCAGACCTCATCAAAGACGAAAGGCTGGAGCACCCTCTTTAAGCGCAACCGCATTGATTGTTTCCTTCTCGACGAGTACAAGACCTCATCTGTTTGCCCTCGCTGTTCCTCATCTGAGTTTGTGGAGAAAAAATTCAAAGAACGACCTCATTCAAGACCTTATCGACGACGAGAAGGCAAGGTTGAAAAAGTCCACAAACGGGGCACACTATATGACCACGTCACTAGCATCTCTGGGTGTCCTGGCAACGCGCACAGTGAACAAGCAACTAGTTCGCTTGCAAGTTAACGCTTTGGAAATCACCAAAATGGCTCATCCTCCGCCCCTTCCGACAGCACCTCAACAGCCTGCTCACCCTTTTGATTTCCATAACGTGAGTTAATCGCATATACCGCGCATTGACACTTGCAATTAATGCAATCACTAACATGGTTGAGTATAGATGCCAGTTCAGGAAGCGTACAGACATTTGAACGCCTACCAACGTAGCATGACGCCCGAGCAGCTCATGGCCGCCAAAATGGAGATTATGCGGCCGTACCGTAAGAGGAATATGATAGTGGGAGGAATTCTTTTGGGAGGAACGCTGGCTATATGTAAGTTGGCTGTTGCTCATGACCTTGGAGTTTATGGTTGGGATGTCCTGGACTCACACTCTGGAACGCTCAAATCTAGTTGGTTATTCAATGTACAAGACGGGCCGTGACGATTTTGATAACATTCCAATGCCTCCACCATCCTCTGCCGACAAGTCCGCATGATGATGGACGGGCTTCAATTTTCCGTTGTACATTACATTATAATCATTTCGCCGTGGAGGCCCTCTTGCCAATATCCTTTGATTTCTGGTGAGGATTTTACCGAGCGTGCCTGTGCAAGGCTTTGATCACATGAAAAGTCCACACCAGTAAAAGGATGCACACTCAAGAAATCAAAGCAAGTGTGATATATTTCCGGAATATTAGTAGTACATCACCGCTAGGACGACCCAGACACTGAAAGCTTCTTCAAATGCTCCATAAACACTTGAAGACTGACATCATCTGTTGCGATCGATGCTCCCTGCGCCTGTTGATTATAGCCGTAGCCACCTGGGCTGACATGTGTTGTCGATGGATTTACTTTGGATTTCAGGAAACGCTCTTGTGATCCTCCTGCGTCACAGTCAATGTATCGAGGAATGGGAAATCTCTCCGCAAGGAGCTCCTGTTAAGAATAGCAACATGAAGGTTAATATATGTTGATCCGCATTTTCCACGCAGGATACCCACTTGCGCATCCTGCTTGGGCGCCTCCAAGAGAAGTTTAAAGTTTTCGTAACTTGGCTGCTCGTGGTATTTGGCTTTTCGCCACGCGGCGATTGTTTCTCCGTGCCAGATCAGAATATGGAAAAATGTGTCCAATAGAAGGATATGGTCCGGCTTGATAGACACGGAGTCAAGGAGTACAGGCTGAGGTGGTCCGTTGAAACTGTAGCTCATGAGGGTGGGCTGAATCATAATAAGGGAATTATTTACGTCTTCGCGATTCAAAATATGCCTGGTATGCGGACAAAATGAGCGGATTGCGACTCTAAATCCACACAGCTTTCCGCAACTCACCGATAAAACGCCGTTTCGTCAGGACTGTTATTGAAAACCTGCAAAAACTGACTTCGCCGCAAGTGGAACATGAATTGTGGGTAAATGGAGAAGTTGTCGGACAGGCGGAAAGAGGTTGGGTCGTCCTTGCGGTAATCGGCGAATTTTTGGCACTATAACGACATTGAATGTATATTCCACGTCTGATTACGCTCTGCGTACACCTTACCAGGCGAATCAACATTCGGTCCAGCCAGCGAAGAACATCTGGGCTGTCATCAATCTCTGCTTTGAATATGGCGATACGAGCCATGAGCACAGCAGCGGCTTCCTGATCAAAGGATGCGGGTATCTCAGGTGAATTGGCTTCCGCCCAGCTATGATAAAATACAGTTGTCAGCAATGGCACCAGCAACACGTCAAGGTTAATACGAACTTGCGAGCCACGGTGGTAACGCGCAGGCGGAATTGCCCACTTGCATGTTGATACAGTGTAACAAATTGTATCAAGCCTCGCGAACCGGGTTGCAAGGCTTGTTGTTGCTTCATAAAAAAGATGCGCATAAGCCATCGTATACAAATGTACAGAAACATAAAATGTCTAACCTGATTGGCCACTTCGAAGTAGAGCCCGACCGTTGTTTTAGGTGTAATGCCGCAGAATTTCCATGCACTGGTGCCTGCAATGCCAATTTCCTGCATGTCAAGCCCATTGTGTTAATTCAGACAATCTGGGATCCAGCATATGCATCCAATGATGACACAAACCGTTTCGCCAACACAAGGGCTTTTTTTGTTCGCAGAGATCGCCGGACCAATCAATCCGCAAACTCGCAATTCACGGGTAGTCTGAGTATTTAGACCAGGCAAATTAGCGATATATTCTGGTTTGGCCAACCTTTGTTCCAACTGCATACCTGCACTTCCAAAGTCGCGTTGAATCCCATTTGCAAAAAGCCATCAGCATCCTTATTGAACACGCGGATGAATGATTGTTTGAAGATGGCCGTGTTGAATGAATCCGAGAGAACCATGAATCCGTTGGTCAAATTAACCAACGACTTCATTTCCATCAATCCAATCTGGTCCAAGCATCCGGCAAAAATGTCCACCACATGCCCCTTATCCGCTGCGCGCTTGGCCAGAGCTTCATAAAACTATGGCATGAAGTGTTAATCAACAGACCGGGACGTCGTGTGAAAGGTATCGTGCGTACTTTCACAGCCTTCTTCGCGTGCTTTGCTACATCCTTCTCCAAATCATTATGAGATCGAATTGGTTCTCTGAGCTCCGGTCCAACGACTAAACCCGGCCCTTCCGTAGGTGGACCGCCCGCAAACAGCATTATCCTCGCACCGGTGTTTTGATAGGCAGCCTATACAAGGAGCCAGGAAGGATTGGTGGGAATTCTAGTCATGACGCGTTTGTAAAGGCACAATACCTCCAGAAGCCCGACAGCGACAGACAAGGCAGTTCCCGTACACCTGAGGGGTCGCTTATCATTAGCGACCGGCCATGGATCTTGCTGGAGCTGCTCCAAAATCGAGGTCAAGGTGAACTCGCACTGGGAGATCGGGAGCAAGAACCTGCACGTATGTGCTTAAGTGTGCTGAGCTAGTAATACGTCACGTCGTTCTTCACTGCATACCTCCCAGCTCCCATATTTTGCGCAACAGGCGGCTGTCCGGGACGTGGTTGCGGCTGTCCGGGGCGCATGGACGGAACAGCACCCAAACCAAGCATGTCCTGAATCTGTTTAGCATTGTACTCCTTACTACCACGGAATACGTAGGATTTCGGGCATTCGCTGTATCCAAGCTCGTGAACTTGAGCCTAACGAAAGTAAGACATTACATAAGTGCAAACGCGAGACTGGACAAAGCAGTATAAAATACAACCATCGTGCCGTAGGTGATCAACCCGACCAATGCATTGGGAGGCAACAAGCTCAAACTGACTACAAGAGCGTCCTTCAATGCCTTCAAATCCACCTCATCTAAGCATGTATCGACCACGTAAAGGAAGATGGGTGGCAAGCTGGGCGGCTTGTTCAGAATATACTCAATTGTTGTATACTGCCTCAATAGTTCAGCCGGAAGGTTCGTGTTCGAGATATCCTTATAGTGTGGAGGGAACTGGTTCCGCTGAAGACAAAATGGGCAAATCCACAGCTTTCCACGCACGTCAATTTGACTACATACAAAGATCGATCGAAACGCGACATCAGCTCATCACGCACAGTCTTGCCGAGTCGTCGAGCCGCAACATTTCACATACCAATACGGATTCAGAATCGCACGACAAGGCATTTTGCATGTCACAGGCTCGTAAGCAAAGGCCTGAACACCTTCCCTTTCCTTCAGAGGCGTGTACAACGCTCCAATGGGGACTACCATTCGGGTGGCTTCAAGCCGTGACGAGGGCCACACGTTCCAGGACAACCGGATTCCATCCTGATCCTGGAATACATAATTGCGTATGTGAGAGATAACTCAAAAGATGGGCCTATGCCTTTCATGCCAGGAAACCTGAAAAGATAGCGACATCCACCCGACTTACCTCGATTTCTTCGAACGTGTTCATCGTGGACGTGACGAGATGACAGACGCAGGCTTACGTGAATTCTTCCAAAATTCAGCAAGATGCCCCCCCTGCTTGTTCAAGCTGTTGATTTCGGCAACCACTTGCAACGTGTGGAGGACCTCAGCCTACGACAGTTTGGTGGAAAATCGACCTACAAAACGCAGCGTTGCTCGAGTAACAATGGAGGCCGCACCGGCCACGACAGGGCTCGTATTCAGTCACCGTGCCGTTGGCTGTGCCATCAACCTCATCGTAAAACTGTGCCATTCTAATGGCTTAGCATATCCATGTACGTCATTACCCACGTTCCTCCCCGCTAGTCCTTCTCCCCACCTTCCCTTCGTTATACATCACATCTTACACTCGAGCAGAAACTAAACAAGAAACTCAAACGACATGAGCTTTACAAGCATTGCTGATGGTTTTCAAAAAGACGCGGCAGGTATGACTGCCTTGGACCATAACAGAGCGATATCCGTCGCCGGCTTTCATGAACAGTCGCATGCCGTCGCCGCGGCTGGCATGAGGAACGAGCTCAACAAGCTGTGCGAAATGGTGCCAGAGGGCCCCGAGAGAGCAGCATTCACTTTGGAAATGGACAATTTCTACTCCCTTTTTACTCGATACTTGTCTGAAAAGGCAAAGGGCACAAAATTGTAGGTCAGCACTGTGACGAGGAGACTATCGCTTTCAGTAACATCTTTGGTACAGAAATTGGAACGCAGTCAACTCACCAGGTCCGGAGAAAGTATGTCATACACAAATATGCCTACACATCCTTTGTCTGTCGAAGACAACTGACTCTCCTGGTAGATTGTCGCCTATAAAGACCTACCTGCGACGCCAGACGCGGAAGTCCCAAATTTCCTAAGTAAATTAGCCGTGCTGAAGCTGAATGGTGGACTTGGCACGACAATGGGATGTGTCGGCCCGAAGAGGTATGTTCATTACAAATGAGGATCAATGGACTTCGTAACTCTTACATGACTGCCCGGTGCCTGCGTCACAGTGCAATAGAAGTTCGAGAGGGAATGACGTTCTTGGATCTCACAGTGCGCCAGATAGAGGTAGGCTGCTTTGAAATCGCACGGTATAATGACCTGTGAACCTCAATTGACACCGATTCGCATGGCAAAAGTATCTGAACCGTCAGAACAACGTGAACGTCCCGCTAGTCTTAATGAACTCTTTCAACACGGACACCGAAACAAAACGCATCATTCAGAAATATGCTGGCCACCAGATTCAGCTCTTGACATTTAATCAATCGCGGTTCCCCCGTGTTTCCAAAGATACCCTCCTTCCCGTTCCTACTTCTCCCGACGCTGCCGTGAGCAACTGGTACCCACCAGGACACGGTGATCTGTTTGAAGCACTGGCAAACAGTGGGACATTGGACGAGCTGCTTGCGCAAGGAAAAGAATATCTATTTGTTTCGAACGTTGACAATCTTGGCGCAACGGTTGATGTCAGTACGTATTGCGTATGATGACTACATTAGGGTCTCATGGTTCACAAGCTGAGTATTGATGGCTCCAAACTGTATAGACATCCTTCGGCATATGGTTGCCTCGGGATCAGAATTCCTCATGGAAGTGACCGACAAGACAAAGGCTGACATCAAGGGAGGAACACTGATTGAATACGAGGACAGCATTCGATTGCTAGAAATCGCCCAAGTACCCTCTGCACATGTGGACGATTTCAAATCTATCAAGAAGTTCAAGATCTTCAACACGAATAACTTGTGGATATCCTTGAAGGCCATCAGACGCCTCGTCGACAACAGCGAGCTGAATATGGAGATTATCGTAAACAATAAGACCGCGGAAAACGGGGAAAAGGTCATTCAACTTGAGACCGCCGTCGGTGCTGCTATCAAGCATTTCAACGGAGCCCACGGTATCAATGTCCCTCGTAGTCGATTCTTGCCTGTCAAGAGCACATCCGATCTGTTTTTGATCACATCGGACTTGTATCGATTGGAGCATGGAAATCTCACAATGAATGCAAAGAGGCAGTTCACGACAGTTCCTCTTGTTAAGCTTGGCGACCACTTTAAAAAGGTCCTCAAGTCTTCCTCGAGTAGCTAATTATCATGGCATTCTCCTAATTCCTTCCTTCCTTGTTATTACAGGTTTCCCACTTTTTGTCCCGGTTCCAGGGGCCTCCCCAAATATTGGACTTGGATCACCTAACGGTCACGGGAGACGTGACCTTTGGACATTCTGTAGTTCTTCAAGGTAACACCTGGATGCGCGCATCGACTTAAACGTTGTAGTGGGTTCCTTACAATTTAATTTAGGGACTGTCATTATCGTCGCTAACCACGGCGAGAGAATAGATATCCCATCAGGCGCCATTCTGAATGACAAGGTCGTATCTGGCAACCTCCGCATCCTTGATCATTAGATCCGGACATTGAGCCTCCAATGGAAGGTGTAGCCATAGAGAGGGGAGAGGGAAGGGACTATTCTGGCCCCTGTATACCTGGAGATGCAAATGATCTTTGATAAAATGCCGTTCAGTATGCGTCTATTTCATGTACAAGTGCTCCTTCCCGCCATTCTTTTTTTTTTACAGATCATTGGCAAGCTTTGAAAAATATTCTACTGTTTCCTCTATTCCTTGCATCACTGAAAACTTTGGTGACCAGTCGAGGAAGGTCTTGGCGCGGGTAATGTCCGGGCGCCTACGTTGAGGATCATCCGTGGTCGAAGGCAGATTCACGATTCTGACTTCTTTGTTAACTGTATCTCGAATGATTTCAGCAAACTCCATGATTGTGTATTCATCTGGATTGCCAAGGTTGACCGGTTCATGTGCCTTGGAATGCATGAGTTGAATCAACCCGTCCACCAGGTCATGGATATATTGAAACGATCGCGTCTGATCCCCTTCGCCGTAGACCGTCAAATCCTCCCCTCTCAAGGCCTGTATGATGAAATTTGAAACGACGCGACCGTCATTCTCGTTCATGCGGGGTCCAAAGGTGTTGAAGATACGCGCTACTCTGACGTCAAGCTTTTCTTGTTTGGCGTAGGCAAACGTCAAGGTTTCTGCTACCCGTTTGCCTTCATCGTAGCACGCCCTTGGTCCAATCTAGCGATGCAAAGTATACCGTGTGAGCGGAGAGCTGACCATTTGCATGATTGGTATTTGTGCTTACAGGGTTGACATGTCCTAACGAAAATACTCATTAGTTCATGACACAACGTGAAGCTTCGCAGATGGCACCAACGGAGAGGAGCTCACCCCAATATGTCTCCTTCTGTGGATGTTCCTTTGGATCTCCATAAATCTCTAATCATGGTCAAAGGTTTCAATGGTCATCAAATTTGACACCCACCAAAACTACCAATTACAATCGGACTCACCAGAGGTTGATGTGAGGAGGAATTTCGCTTTTGTGCGCTTGGCTAGCCCGAGCATGTTGATTGTTCCCATCACACTTGTCTTGACGGTTTTGATCGGGTTGTATTGGTAATGAGGTGGTGAGGCAGGACAAGCCAGATGGTAGATTTCATCCACTTCAATCATAAACGGGTCTGCGTGGCCATAGTGCTGCCTTAGCTAATGACCGCTGTTGATCAGACCAAAAGGTGCATACGTACCCACCTACAACATCGTGTCGCACGAGTTCGAAATTTGGATGTCCCAACCAATGTTCAATGTTATTCTTTCTCCCAGTAAAAAAGTTATCCAGCACGACAACCTCATTGCCCATAATCATCAATCTATCCACCAGATGCGATCCCACAAACCCAGCTCCTCCAGTGACCAATATTCGTTTCCGATCGCAATTCCGGAGAAGACGGACTGGAGGATACTTTTTCAAACTTCCATCGTAGGTGATGGTTCGCCTTTCATGGTCGGTGACACGACCGGGGAGCTCGTTTAGGTACAGCTTCCTGAGCTCATCCAAAGGGACACGGGTGCCAAACTTATCGTGTCCGACATAGACGACACGTCCTTTCTTTGTCGCATCTTGGCTCAAAGCAGTTCTGGGAGACAATGGTGCCTGCTCTCTGGAAGCCCCACCGTGTGATGAAGCCTCAAGCTCTGCCGAGTCCATCCGATATTCTCACCGTCTCTAAGGTTTCACAATAAATCGGCAGAGCTAACCACGTATGGACAGATTGAATCGCGGATACCAGCGTTTGGAGGACATTGCGCTGACACACCCAATTGATTCACGTGGCTACAAGATCTACACTGTGGCATTTAAACTATCAAAAATCTTAGTTTTTTTGACCTCTAAAGTTTTCTTGAAGGTGGTATAGAAAGATATTTGACTGGAAACACCGACCAAGGTCATGCATTAGGCAGCTTATACACCAAGGATTGACCTGAATAGTGGGCGCGACCACCCGACGTTGCTGTCGCTGGTTGCAAATTCTACAGACAATGTTATCCACTATTCAAAATATAGATAGTGGAGATTGACATCCCTAAGTCGTATCCATTACAACGAAATGCAATCGACAAATACAACTACATACATGTCCACCACTACAACCTAAACAACTAATAATCATCATCATCATTAAAGTCACTCTCAGATTCATTCTCATTCTCCTCTTCTTTCTGATCCTCTTCGCTCCCGGGGTCGAAGTATTTTATAGGTTGTTTGCCGCGAGTTGATCTACCTCGTCCCCCAGTAGCGACCACTGGAATTGCAACAATTTCGTCGTCCTCATCAGAATCCACCACCGGTTTCTTTTTGGTCGCACGTGCTGCCGATACAGGTTTCTTCATCACGGCGGGTACATGTTCCACATCATCCGAGTCCGAGTCAACAATAGCCTTCTTGTTGCGCGCTATCTTCGTTTTGCTTGGAGCTATCTTCTTTTCCGCGGTGGTCGCAGGAGATGTTGACTTGGAGGACTTGGCTGACGTTGCCAGCACGTTGATATCCATCTCATCATCCACGTCGTCTTCAGACTCGTCCACCACAACCGCGGGCACCTTGGTTGCTTTCGGTGCGCGAGACTTCGCAGGCATCTTTGCCTTGGCTGTTTGACGTGTCTTGACAGGAACTACATCCTCTACCGGGGACTCCATACCAATCAAGCCACCGACTTTGGCTGGCTCGAGTTGCTCCGACATTGCGGTGGCTTTTTTGGTCGTGGTTCTGGCCTGTCCGGGTGCTGCCGCTCGTTTCCCGCCCAATATGCGCTTCTTTCCGGCTTCTGGTCTCTTGGTAATGCTGATATTGGACATGGTTTCTGCCAACTCCTCTACAGATGGAGTGGCGACTGTCTTGCGCGCCGATGGCTCTGCTTTAATCTCAACATCCTGCATTTCATGTTATAGTAAGGCACAAGCACCTCTGATAATCCAGGGAACCCTACCATCACGTCTTCTACTTTTTGCTCCTCCTTCGTATTTTTGGTAAGTCTTTTAGCGCTTCCATCCCCTGTTCGAGGTTTCGCGCTGGTGGCGCGATGTTGGCTAACTGTTATTGTAATTTCATCATGTCAGATCAATATCCTGCACCAGCATGCCTATTTGCTATACCCTTTTCTTTAGGTGTGAAGTCGTCATCATCGTCCTCATCATCGCTGACATCGAACGCCTTCTTATCTAACTTCTCATCTATCACCTTCTTTGCTGCTTGCTTGGTCTTGGCAATGGCCGACACCCCATTTTTCTTGGGTGCAGTCTTCGCGGCTCCCAACGCGGTAGTGCCATTAGCGGGTTTTTGAGAATCGTTTTCTTCCATCATCCTTTCAAAATGCTGATTCCGGGCAATGGATCGACAATCATTAGCTTTCGTTCACGATTCTGAACTAGTTCCGTATTGATCAAATGGCCTTACATCCCACTGCGCCAAAAAGGCGTCCAAGTCTGTACGCCACAGCTGATTAATGGACTGGCCGGTCAAAATGACAACTTCCTCGGCCTTCTGATCTCGTTGCTTCATTAATTGCTGCACCTTCTCCATTGTGAGATTCCAAATAGGCATGGACAGTAGATAGTCGTATCCGTGGCCCTTTGACTCCTTAGTTGACTCTTCCTCGTCTTCTGCTTCTTCATCCACATCCGGCTTTTCTTTCTTGTTGTGTATCGGAACGTACTTTCGGTGACGCAATTCTTGTAGTAAAGCGTCCCTTTTCTTATTTTGGACTACAAGCTCGCCTTGGATGATTTCCGTCACAAATCGCACCTTGTTGTCCAGTTTGGTCAAGTCCGAGTTGAGTTGATTGAGAAGATATTCCTGTTGACAAAACGGGTAAGCAATCCGAAATGGGTATGAGGCAATATTTGCTTAGATCCAATTCTTGCCTTTCGCTTCTGGTAATACTTTCGCCTAAGGTCGCAAAATTCGGTAAAAATGTCCTCAACAGATTCGTATTTCCTGATTCGACCCTCTTGGTCGAAGCAAACCAGATTCGATGTGGAAATCGAGCTAACAAGTTTGAAACGTTTCTCGAGACCTTCCTTCTCGGCCAAGGCCATTTGTTCCTCCGTTAATGTCACAATAAAGTGCACGGATGAGTCGGTGTGGTATTCCTTATAATCCTTGATCCAAGCTGCCTGCTTTTCCGTGCCTGTAAGCCATGATTCTAAATCTTCTTTATAGTTTTGGGTCCATGTGCGAATTGGTAATTCAGTTATTTCGACGGTCGTTTCGTCAATCTTTTTGATTACTCCCGTCACCCTGTACTTGTCCTTGCCAACTAATTCGATTGTGCCCTAGAAAATCGTGTCAAAAAATCAAGCAGATATCAACATGTTACGCTTTATAACCTACTTTGTATCCACGGTACCAGGGATGCATAGGTACAAGATCATCCCCATCCATAATTCGAAAGATGTTCTCAACTACGTCACGGGGACTGATATGTCACATTGAAAACTATTAATGAAGGCACATAATGTTGAAAAGCAGGCACCTACTTGTAATTCGGAATGGAGGATGACCATCCCGTTCCGATGCCCTCACCCCCATTGATGAGTAGCACTGGCAGTATCGGTAAGTACCTAATGCCGGAGAGGTACAATAATTACTTTCAACATTGCGGCAGCTTCAACGAAGTAGAAGTAGGCAGCACCATTCAGGTTCAATACTTTGTCCATCTTCATTTTGATAAGCCAGCAAAGCATCATCCGCTGGGTGATATAATGCTCGTGCCAGTGGGGACAGCGTTGTGAAGATGTAACGAGGACTGGCGGCGTCTTTCCCACCCTAGAACACATGGATTGGTAACTGCTGACAACAATCTTACAAAACAAATGTCGAAGGCGCACCTGCAGTCTGGTTCCAAACTGTCCTCGAGGTTCAAGTAATTGCATATTATTACTCCCGACAAAGTTCTGAGCCATACCGACGATGGTAGAGCACAAGCTTTGCTCTCCATGGTGGTATGCAGAGTGTTCTGACACATAACCAGCGAGCTGGGCCACCTGTGCAAGGCTCAGTAGATGTCCGACAATACGAAAGATAGGACATCCCACCTTGATTTCTTGCTTCAAATTTCTTTTAAAGCAAGAGAACAGAATTTTCCGCTGACCTGGTTTTAGACCATCCACAGCGGAAGGAATCGATCGGGCATTGTCAGCCATTGAAAATAAAATGAGCTCCTTATTGATGAAGTCTGAAATCGCAATGCGGTTTTGGGAATGATCCATATATGTTCCCGGCTGAAAGGTACTTGCAGATCAGGATCGTCATCGCAGAGATTCGAAAGTGACCGGAGACACTTACTTGGAATTGCCGCAGCCACTCCTTGCGATCGTCAGCTTTCTTTTTACTGAAGGCCATGTCAATCAGCTCACGTTCTCCGTCTTGCGCCGCACTAAACGGCTTTAAATGGCGGTTCATCGCAGAAAAATATTTTTTGGCATCTTCAGTAGTGCTTGTACCCAGACCCTACTCAGAACAATCGGTCAAACTTCCTACAATAATAACAAAAGCATCGACCAGCCTTACCTTGTAGTACTTTATGGTCCAACCTTTCCCATCATCATGAGCCCGCTTCCATTCCTCATACTCTGGGATGGTGAAAAAAGATTGCTCCCTCTTCTGCGACCCGCTGCCCTTTGTCACCTATATATACTGTATCAGGAGAGTTGTAGTGGTAATGCGGCGCTAAATGAATAGCTCACTTTCACAATGGGTGTAATAAATTCGAGAAGAAAACCAGGCACTTTTAACAAGCTAGGCCAGAAGTGGTCCAGTAGGTTGATAATCAGTCCCTTAATATGAGAACCATCATGGTCCTAAGCATTGACGAAAAGGGATATCATTAGTCATGAAGAAATGATGCCACACTAGATGGATACACACTTGATCAGTCATAATCATAAGATGCCCATATCTTAAACTGTCGGTACTGGTGTACACTTTTCCATGCTGTAGACCCAAAATCTGTTTGATGGCGTTGATTTCGGTATTTTGAGTAATTTGCGAATGGGATGCCTCGCGAACATTCAGCAATTTGCCTCGTAAGGGGAAAACCCCAAAGTTATCACGACCGACAACAGAAAGACCGCTGACAGCGAGTGACTTGGCTGAATCTCCTTCCGTGAGAATTAGCGTACACTTGTGTGCGTTGCGAGTTCCCGCATTATTTGCATCGTCAAGTTTAGCCATTCCCGTAATACGGGTCTTCTTGACTCCATCAGTTTTCTTAAGGAGCTGGTCCTGCTTAAATCTGGCGAAACTCAAGATGTTGTCCACCACACCGGACTTGAGAACTATCGGAAAGCGGTCAGGAATAACAATAGGGAAATGGCAATCTTGTGTTCTCTGATCAAACCTTTTTTCATGAAGTCTTCTGAGATATTGCATTTGGAACCGAAGCTGCTTTGACGCAAGGTCATGTTTTCCTTGGTTTGCGAATCAAACGCCGGATTTTCGATATAACAGTTGACAAATAGCCACAAATGGTTTTTCGCCTGAAATGGCTTGAGCGGCACACCTTTCTTGTCTTTCTTCTTTACTGCTTCTATTAAACTCGCAACAAGTTGATCGGCGACGTGGTTCACGTGTGTTCCACCTTTCATCGTACAGATGGAGTTGACAAAACTAACTTGCTGAAATTGACCATCGCTGATGGTGAAAGCCACTTCCCACCGTTCATTGGGGCGTTCGTAAATGATAGTCGGTTTGCCAACCGCGCCAGCGGGTGTAGCACTATTAACGTACAATTCTGCATACTCCTTGAAGTCTTTGACTTTCAGGCGGGCGTCATTCAAGAAGACCTTAACGCCGCGAATGCAACCGGCCAAATCATAGACGCGCTTCTTAACCAAGGCTTCGAAATCGTTATCGATGGTGGACATGCCAAATTTGGCGAGGTCGGGCTTGAAAGTAATTTTAGTGTAATTCTCTCCCCGGGGATTACTCGTAGTCTTGGGCACGCCCTTCTTGCTCATGTTTTCTGAAAATATCTGAAAATAAAAAGTCAGAACCTCTTGTGCAACAGCTTGTTTGCTTGTTTTGCTAGCTCACTTGAGTAAATTTCCGTCCTGTTACGGAATCCGCCGTTTCCACTATGAATTCAGTACTGAATATGTTACATAATTTAGCTCCATAACCGTTCCTTCCACCCGTTATCTTCTTTTGATTGTCATCGTAGTTCGACGATGTAAGTAGGTGTCCAAAGATCAATTCCGGAACATAGACTTGTTCCTTCGAGTGCATTTCTATCGGAATTCCTCGACCGTTGTTATATACGGATATCATATTGTTCTCCTTGTCAATGTTTACTTTGATGACATCCATAGAGAGATCTCGAACCTGCAAACAAAGATAAGTGCGTGAGGCTACCAAGATACCAGATCCGAAATGTTGATACCTTGTTGTCGGCCGCTAAAATGCAAGCAGATCATGAATATCACTGAGTTTCTAGTGCGAATCAAGTACATACTAGATTACCGTTGACAATGATTTCGTCGAAGATTTTGTAGAGACCAGGAACGAATGTGACATTCCGCCATACCATCTTATCGTCTTCAAATACCCACATAGGGACCGTTTGACTTTCCACGGATCCAATGTACGTATCCGGCCGAATAAGAATGTGCTCGAGTTGAGTTTTCTTTTGGTAAATCTACTCCAGAGAAGAGTTTAATGTTTGTTGGTGGTTGAGTGTCGCTGAACGTCCCTACCTCTTCGACTGTTTTTGTTTCTACGTCTGTTGAAGACGCCTTTCTGCTGTTAGCAGCTGGAGCAATATCCTCTTCCGCATCCAAGAAAGAGTTCGATTCACCCAAGGCCGGCTTCTTTTTAGTTGCCCCTGTTGTGCGTGGCTTCGCTTTAGGTGGGGCCTTCGCGATTTTGGAGACCGTCGCGTTCTTAACGGCCTGCCGTAGGCGGTCAGATTATTCAAGATTGAAAGTATGTAAGGTGTTGACCGTGATTCCCAAAGGAGCATTTGCAGAATAAAACCGGCCTTTCATACAGATCTAGCGGGCGAAATCTCTCACCTTAGGCTTGGCACCAAAGTCATCCCAGTCCTCGCTGCTCGACATGCTGAAAGCGATTTACTTTCGGCCCTTCCAACGTAATAAGGGCAAAATTCTTGAATGACCGACACGCGGTTTTGCCAACAGTGAAAACCTCAAGATGTAAAGGCCAACTGGTGTGGGAAAAGTTTGGCTGCTTATGCAAAGATTCCGGACGAGGGTTCGGACATGCAATACCTATATAACCTTTTCTGGAAAAATGGCGCAGTCAAGCAAACCAAGTTGCTGTTGGGGACGCGATTTGTCTAACAACTGCAACCTTGGCCAAAGCCCAGCAGCCACGACAATGTACCGTCCTTCACCGCGGGCCGCGGGTGGTACGCCATCAAGCTCAAATCACCTATTTTCTCGGTCGCAGGATGGCTTTTCGTTTCGACGAGCGTCAGCTTCCTCTTCACCTGATAGATCGCCTTTTCAAACATCCCCATATTCGGCAGTTCACACTCCAAAGACAAGCTACTCGCCTCCCCGTACAGGCTTCTCACAAACCACTATCTCATCACAAGAGGAGCAACTGCAAAATCGACCACAATCTGGGACACCTTCGTCTGGAACTTGGATTGCAAATCCAGCTCAAAACCCTGCTAGTTCCGGGGACGCTCCAGCGTTGGATTCTGTACCGCTCTCATCGACATCCCCACGACTTAGCCGGGAGCCCTATTCGAAACTGGCAAAGGAACAGCAATCTCCCTTGCGATGGGAACATCCCGCTGTCAAAGAGGTGTCGAAACGATTTGCACAAGCTGGGTTCACTGATCTAGACTATCGAAAGCTTGTGTGGAACGGCTCCGTTCTCTTCGTATTCTTGCTGAGCTATCTGACAGGCTGGTACCGGTAAGAAAGTAGTATTTGGCAAATACCTTTGCGACATTTCCAAAACAGCAAATCTTTTGCATCACGCAGCTTTCTCCAGAACGCCCTTCCTGAACAGTGGTCCTGGGTGGCCTACTTACCGTGTATGATATCCGTTCATGATCGCTCTCGACTACAGCAACAACTTGCTAATATTATATGCGATAGTTGCGGGAGCAATTCTTATGGCGCTGAACGTTTACCATCTGCTCGTGAAGTTCTTCGCCCCGCCAGACACGTTCGCTGATTACGCGTTAAGTCCAGCCCAACGACGCATGCTTGGGCTTAATCCCGACAGTATGGATGCGATAGGAAGTCAGGCATTTGGACCGGTTTCTAATATGTGGTTGTTTTTTTAGCCCGATCTCTCACAGAGAGCCAGAGAAAGTTTGCTGATGTAATCAAACCTCGCTTCGAAACGAAGAGCTCGCCGGTATGTTGCTACTCACCGTCTTCGTGTAACGATCTTGTTTGATGTATGTCCAGGCCCAGCGTCCCAGCCCAGTCTCCCCCGCGCAAAGAAGCCGCGATCATATTCCCGCAACGTAGGGTTGTCCTTTGGATCTGTACGGATGGAACTGTAGCATTTATGATTGATTCCATTCTCAGGCCATCCTATGCGTCCGCTCGCCGGCACCCGCGGTCTCAAACTGCTGTTCCCTCACCAGTGTCTCCTCTTGCGACGTACAGGCTGACCACGTCTCCAGGTACGGGCAGCGGATTGCATTCTTGCTATATGTGAGGGGCTAAGTTTTTACAATTTAGCCGGTATGCGCGCGGAGCCCGTCCGAGATCGTCGCGCCTTAGATGACATGTTAGCAATCCGTGAGCATAGGGATGGTGTCTCGACAGGTGCGTGACGGGCTGCAAAGATGAATGATAGTTGGAGTCGGAAGCTGGAACTGACGGATGATTACAGAAGGTGGCTGGCAAGAAGACATAGGATCGGGTGCCTCTGCATTGTCGATTGCAGCATTATCTACCCCAGCTGTACCGAAATTCCAAGTGGCCTCGAAGACCTCCACGCCCTCTAAGGTCCAAGAGCGGATTGAAGATGGAATTGTCGTGAAAGAGCCACAAAAGGTACGCCGTCATATGCTGTCTACCCTCATTATGCTTGCTAACATATCTTGAAGACATTGGATGAATGGAATGTTGGAAGCTACATAGACGAGTGGACAGAAAATGCCCGAAAGGTTCTTCACGATTACTTATTATGTAACCTTTATACATGGCTCTGACATTCTTTTCACTCTAGTGGCTTGCGACGAAAGTAGTGAAACCCCTCGCTCGAAGGATAGAATTATCCGATTACTATTTTAGTGAACTTGGACTGGATCATCTCCAGTGCGGTTCAGCCACTATGCAAGCGGGGCTAATGGCTGCGAATATGGCGGCTATGGAAGCAATAACAGCTTCCACTACTGGAGGTACAATGCCACTTTTAATTCGCAATGCTTGGTGTTTTGTGTTACCCACTGTTTCCTGTACTTCTCTGCAATTTTTTAGCGCCGAATTCATCCCTCTTCGGTTCTACGTCTGTCTCTACTCAATCTGTTGATGGGAAGTACCCGACGCTCTATGACATCAGCCAGAAGCTTAGAAAGGTAACGTTCTTGCCTTGCCACTGTACCTAATATGTGAAAGTTACGAGACTTAGACCCTATCGTAGAATCTGGTCGTTCAAGAGCGCTTGAAATTGGAAAACCATTTGACGCTCCCGGAATTCAATTGTCGTGGATATATCGTCGAAAGAATCAAAAGTAAGTAACGAGTAGCGACATTTCTCACTTTACGGACCGAGTCGGATATTTACATTCTTGCACAGTACTGGCCAAAGGTAACAACCTTGCTATGTATCAGTGGAACGGCGGCTCGGATATGGAAGGGAAGCCTTGGTCAAATGACAAGCAACCCACAGATGCGCAGGTAAATGTCTTCTTGTACAAGTTGGTTCCCGAATGTCAGTGACACTGCTCCCTGGATGCAGCTCGTGATGCACTTATTCTGTCGGTTTATGGATGAGATGATGCCGGGAGAAAACTTTGCAACATACGGCAACTTCCCTTTCAGCAGCAAATTCTTTATACCCATTGGCTCAAAGCCAGGTCAGTAAGACGTCTCCCACTGGGATGTGCATCATGGACGAGACTGATGAAGGTACTACCTCAACCTAGGACCCTCTCACACCATTCAGATACGACACTACACCAAGTGGCCACCGCATTTTCATGTGGTGGTGGAGGGCACTGTATATGATATTTATTCGGTAGGTACATACAGGATATGAAGATGGATCAGCTGCCGCTAACGTACGCTCACAAAGGGGAGAAACGACGTTTTCCATACGGTTTGCCTATTTGCTCATTATATCAGGGAGGAGGCTAGCGGATACATAGGGTGGGTTCTGGATGGCGAGCAGATCACACTACTGTCCCGGCTAACTCCCGTCCTTCAGTCTACTCAACGTTGGAGGCAAAGCCGTTGAGTTGACGTCCGTGGTGGAAGGAGGTCCCTCAACTGGACGGTTCAGCCGGTTATCACGTCACCGAAGTCCACCAGGAGCAGGTGTTGAGTCGGAATCCTTCCATAGGAGCTCTATGAGGGGCTCCCTCAGTCAAAGTCTGGCGGCGTCAGGAAGTTCTTTAGGGTATAGCCTAAGGAGGTATTAACGAATGAGAGCCGACCGACATGCGCAACCAAGCTGATAGCGTCACATGGCCTGTTCATACCAGTTAGACTCGGCGACTGTCCTTCAAAGGGAGCTGATGATGAGATGTGGCATAAGGAATGACAAAGCAATCTAATAAAGGCAGTTCTGGCCAGCTTGATTATGTACCCATTCCACAGCAGTCTGAGGAGTATCTTGAGCTACACGGTCTTGACAGTCTCCCCACTCCACCTATGATATGTTTATTTATGGATAGCAGGCTTAACCTCCGCTCAAAGGCGGTATGATTGCGACTTCATCCCCCGCCTTGACTTCTACAATCCGGTTCCCTTCCCCTTCAGTCAACTTCCCGTCCCGATCTACATACTCCATATTCACGGCCAATATAGCCGCCTCGAATACTTTCAGCAGGGGTGGATGTTTGTTACTAAGAGCTTGTATCAACTGTGGTACTCTAATGGTTTCTTGCCCTGGGGGTATCTCGAAAATCTCCTCCGTGACCCCCGATGCATCCTTCGCACCGGCGAAGTAAAGTACGTTTATCTATTTTGTGACCACAGTGAATGAGACGCAATTGGTACAATATATTTGCATAAGACACATACCGAACGGGGGCTTGCCATGTCTTCGGGTTGCTGTCAAGACGGATGGTGACGGCGGCTGGGACCAACCATGCTCAACCTCTAGTAGGACGCGTTCAAGCTTTCCAGCCATTTTCCGTCCATCACCTTGCAATGATAACCTTCAAGACCTGGACTGACGAAAGCTTCCACCAAGCAATCAAGCTGCTCCGGTGGTGCCCCAACAAGGACTTACTGGCGGTGCTTTATGATACAAATGAAGTGGACATCTTTAGAGTCCCTTGGGAGCGAGTTTGTTCTATCCCGCAGCTCCGTTCTGGGGCCCAAACAGAGACAGTGGCTTGGCGATCGGACGGTAGCGACCTCTAACGCAATTCCAATAGTGCCTACATGCTGACGTTGAGAAACTCTTTAGGCAAAGTGATAGCTATAGGATGGGATACTGGATCTGTGCATCTTTTCGAAGTTGAGTCTGGTGCGGCATTGCACGTTTTCAACGCCGACCACTGTCAAATAGTTTCCCTGGAATGGGTGCGCCAAAAGTTTCTGGGGAAATGCGGCAGGGTACATAGGAGTAAGATCAATTACAATATCATTTTGCTTTACCACTTATCTCCATATTGCAAATATAGCTTTTCGCTGGACTACCCGCAAGGGCTCTTGGTCGTTTACCCAGTTTGATGTCAAGTACTTCTAATAGAGATTTGGCCGAGTAAGTTGAAATTGGAAGCCGTAAAAATGGTAGCCTGTTGTCATTAACCTCAATACTGCCTCCCCTAGTGCATGTTGGAGTGCAGCGAATAACGATACATCCGAACTCGACATGCTAAATGTGTTAGACGCGGACACTACAGTTCAACTTAGGTGGCGCATGCCTTACACCCTTCGCAATCGTTCGTAGCGTACTTTTTAACATCTGCTTGGGTAGCATTGCAGGTCGTTTGCCGGCGGGTGTTATAGCACTGCGATCTTACACCGAGCTGAACTTGAAAGTATGATCTCCAAGCACCCTTGTGCAAATCTCTGCGGCTTAGTGACACTTCATATGGCGGTTAGAATCCCAGTATCGCCCATATTTGGTCAACTTCCGATCTCGCGTCTACATTTGTTCTTGTCGCCGACAACGATCCTATTACCTCATTACGAGAACTGTCACTTATACAATTCGATCATCGATTACTACTGGAACATAGAGAAGTGCTGCGATCAGTAGCGTCTCACCTAGCCCAAGTGGACTCCTTGGTAGAATATCTCGACACAGCTCTCCAAGCCATGCAAAGGGAGAACGAAACAATAATGAAAGAATCAGACGGTCAACTGAAAGCCTTCAACAACATAATAGAGGAACACGGTGGTAAGTTATGGACCTTTATCGGGATGACTTCGCAAGAACTGACACTCATTACCAAGTCGAGTCAAACTTACGTGGGGAGCTGCTCCATCTTCTTTTGTGTGGAATCCCAAGTATGATTCTTGAACAATACCTCACCCAAAAGTTGAACCACAACCAAGTACGAATTTGAAGCAATTTGCTTTGTCTTCGTACTACCTGTGCTTACAACTTAATGCACTCACCTAGGCTCTTAAAGTTTGGCAAAAAACATTCGATGCTGGTTACCAAAGTCTGCAAAGGCTATCTTGCCTCCATATCATGCCAGCGGTAGAGCGACTCCTCATGCACTTGGATGAGCTCAAGGCAATAGGGACATGGTACGTCAGTATGACTTCCGAAAAGTTTAGTGTTTGGCTACACAACTATCTTTGACTGATTTAGGGGACACAACTTTGGGGTTTTGGAACTAACGAGGAGCGCGATCGAAGAGTGCATTGACTCTTGCCGCGGACTTGCAATGCGTGTAAACTCGCTACAGTTGCGCACCCTTGACGCGGCAGACCACTTCGGAGAGTTCATCAAGTGGCTCAATACAGGTATCTGAGATTTTGGCGATGTGGCGCAATGTCCAGTACTAATATGACGTAGTTTGTCAAAATCTTGAACATGATATTGGATCTGAGCATATCACACCTTTAGTTGAAGCGGCGAACATTAGCAAGGTGTCAAACTACATCCGGAACCACCTCATCTCTGACCCCTTTCACGAGTTCTTTGATTCTGCGGCCGATGCCTCAGAAAGGTCAGGCCTATGGTGTGCATATGGTTACACGACAGTGGTTAATCCTTAAAACTTCAGTCTCGTAGGTGCTACAGCTGATGAGGTTGTAAAGGAACCACAATTGCCACGGCTATTCCAGAACCTAGCTTCGAATGCCACGAAGATTTGGCCTGTGACACATACGCTAAACTGGAAACCAGTCGCACTTGCTGGCTGCATCCGACTATGCGAGGTAGTTGATGACTCAACATCGAGCGATGTCGGCATGACCCACTTCCTCTCAGCGAAGTACTCACGAGAGGTACATACAATCTTTCGTTTGGTAGCACCAATTGAGATGTGGCATTTAACATTTCTGGCGTGCAGGTAGAGGGACTGCGCTATATAGCCTTAAGTATTCGGCACAATATTGGTGACCAGACAATTCCTCTGTGTAAGTGCACGCCTTGGGACTCTACTGAGTGATTCTAACTTTTGGCTGCCAGTCTGGGTTATACGACACTCCGCGACGACTACTTCATTGCCTGAGTCCCGAACACCGAAACCATCAGTGTATCAAACGTACGACCTAGACGTTGCTTGCGTTAGACTTGCTACCGGCGATGGAAATGACGTTAGCGTCGAGTTTCATGAAATCTTTGACGATGACATCGCCATAATGATTCACAGAAGTCGGACAGCTACCGGTTAGTCAAATATGGGTAGTCTGTGCGGATATCCTTTTCGCTATAGACTGAGCCGGCAATTCTACAGGCATCGCAGAGTCAGAATCGCAGGTATCAACATTGCGATATCGCGATCTGGAGTTTTCTCGGGCGTCGACATTCTATGACGGAACCGAGAAAATGAGTATTCTGAATGCATATATCCAAACCATTGTAGGTGAAGTCCTTTACGTTCGTCACTGCTCGGGCGATACTTATTTCTGCTTTCATGTAGACGCTCGATAGAATACCTCTGATCCCTGTGGAGGCCAGTGCGGCATTAGAGACCGATCCTCTCTCTTTAACATCTAATGGTCCACGAGGCACAGTTGCTCTACTGGGTACAGATAGGAAGAAGATATCCATTTTGCTGCAGAGCGACTCTGACGAATAGAACTGAAAATATGATCTATTGTATTTAATCTTTACGCCCCTACGATATCCCACTGCCCCTTCTTCGTCCTTCCTTGCCAGGAGGCCATGGCTGGAGTGGCTTAGTTACGCGACTTCACCTGCATTAAATGGGTTGGAATCAATGTCACTGCAACCATTTACTATGGTTCAAACGTCTGCTGTCTGTCGCCGACACACCTGTTGGTAGTGCCATTGCACCTTCCCTAGACATCATGACAGATTATTTGCCGAACATGGTTTCTGCTTTTTGGCATGAGCACTGCTTTCTGTTATCGCCTATCATTTTTATCCTTTTTGGGATGGTGCTTGGCTATCTTCTTTCTTGCATTGTGCTAAATAAACAATGTGCTTCATACAGCACGTTGACCTTGCAACGAATGGAAAAGCAAAAGATGGTCATTGTTTCCTTTGTTCAACAGTGTGCTGTGCGCAATTAATCTAACAATCAGTCAACTACCCTGTGCTTAGGTCCTCATTGTGAGGCAAGATCTAAAAATGGGTAAAGGAAAGGTCGCCGCTCAATGTGCTCACGCTGCTCTCGGGTGCTGGAAGGAGGCGGTTCGGGGGACAAAACAGGTTCTTTCACGTACGCTGGTCATGGACGATTGCTGTGATATTCACACGTGGCCAGTGGGCAGATTGGGTACGACAATGGGAAGCAAGCGGACAAATGAAGATCGCCCTGAAATGTGACGATGAAAAGTCCATGTATGTATCAAAGTATAGCTGGTGGTCTCGCTGCAATGAACATCAAAGAATTGGTTCCTGCGGTGCCTATCCCCTATCAGATAGAACTATTTGCCTTTCCCGACCCTGACCTCCCTTCCGCCTCATCTATAAGGATTCAGATCCAAAAGTCCGCGCTGGAGAAGGGTCTGCCAATAAAGATGGTCAAGGATGCTGGGAGAACACAGGTGCCCCGGGGATCGCTCACGGTGCTGGCCATCATAGGTACAATGCACCATAAACAACCATACTGTATGCGAGTGACTAAAGATATCTACAGGCCCGGAAAGTACGACAACTGAGTTAACAGGCCATCTCAAGCTGCTGTAGCTTCAGCGAGAATGGTGAAATGCTTGTAAGTCATATTCACACTTGTCACATCAACATCACCTAAACAAGTACATTCAGAGGGCAACTACACGACCCTTTTTACCCTGGATCGGTTGTGCGGAATGATTGCTAGCATTGCCGCCTGCAACACCGGACATCCGCGGCACCGTGCTTGCTGAGCTGTGCGAGTCCTTTGTACGACCGGCAATCATTCTGCGTTGTGCCGGGGCATGCCCATGTCTGAGTTGAACTGGCTCCACTGCATCTGTACCCAGCTCACTTGTGAGACTCGCCGTACTACTTCCAAGCGCTCCCGTAGTGAGGCGAGCGGCGAGTGGGTAGGATGGATAAGGGGCAGTTAGAGACAGCCGGACCAGTTTACTACCAGTCACGCCATCTTTTTCTGATGCTGGACTCAAGTATCGCTCCACTGTCTGAATGAGGCATTTTGATTTAGTTGTTTGTCGCAGGAATACCTCTTTGTGCTTCTCGCGTGCACTGATTACCTTTTTTCGCGGCAGGCATTGTCCAAACGCTTCCATCAATAGGTTCTCTTTTCCAATTACAGTAGCCCAGTCGCTTTCGCTCACCCGTCCGTCCCTGTCCTCGTCCAGCTTCTTCAGGACCAGATCTACCAGATCCTTGACACCGTCTTCATCTTCCTCTTGGCCACGTACGAGACAATTACGTAACATCTGGAACATCTCCTCCTTTGATATGTACCGATCACCGTTCAGATCGTATACTCGAAAACAGAAACGCGCACGTTCCTCTGGTCTGCCTTTCAGGAAAACTGACATTCCTCGGATGAACTCTTCATATGAGATATAGTTGTCCGCATCTGTATCGAATGATCGAAAAACTATGATGAAGAATGAAAAAATCAGCATAATGAACATTCATCCGACGTCCGTCAACAGATCAGGGGAAACCAGATAGTTCCCAACTTGTCTTAAACTGTGCAAAATACCTCTGTCCATCAGGAGCGAGTCATCGACCCCAAACACATCTGCCAACAAGTCCCGAAAGCGAGCACGATCAATCTTTCCTGCGTATAATGCCGCCAATGGGTCACGATCGCTTCCTATGCCTGGTGACTGTTGTGGTGGAAGGAGCCCGATGAAGCGGTGCTGAAGTACTTCTATATCTTGTCGTGTGACTAAAAAGCCGTGTCCAATGATGAGAAAACTAACCAACAATGCAACGAGTTTTTGCTACAATAGATAATTACAATTTGTGATCTTCACCAAGTCATCTGCACCAGCTCGGACAGCCATGGTTTGAAATCAGAATTATTCACCCCAAAGAGCAATCGTAGAGGAATAAAGCTTGTTCTTGCAATAATGTAGTCTTATTTCACTTCCGCCACTGTTGAAGAGAAATGATACCCCAAGGAACAAATGTGTCGATGATCCTTATTTCTAAAAATAAAGTTGATATCATCGGAGGATTTTTGGACACGTTCAAGTCAGTGAGAGCCTTAGGAGTTAGGATAGGAACGGAAATTATTGCAACGCTGGTGGTCGCGGCAGGAAATGAGGCAGAACGACCCATGGCAAACCCCGCATCGGATACTATGATACCGACCAGGATGAAGATGGAGGTGGTGATGAGGATGACTATGGTGAATTTGAAGGTGACTTACTGATTGCTTTCAGCTGGTTAGGTTTTATTTGGGTTGGTTGTTTCTGGCAATTGCTCTATATCGGGGATGCCATTGGTAAATGATGGGGACGAAGTGAACCTTCCAGCCGTATCGGACTGAACATCAATATCAGCTGATAAATGGCGAGTTTGTCCTCCATGTTCGTGTGGTTGCCATATTGGCAAGCAACTCGGTCATATTAGAAAGGACCAAATGGTGATGGCCGCAACTGCAAGATGCATGCAACTAACCCAGTGCGCATTTATCATTTGTAACATCTGCAAGTTTCTGTTGACCTATAAAACGCCTTGCAAGCGTTCTCAAGGTCGTTGGCGCCAAAACACCACGTCCTCCCAGTATCCACAGTAACGACCTTAGACTACCAGCCTTTTCAACTGTCAAAGAGGCTTCTTTTGTGATGCTCCAATTTACCTCGACTGGGAACTTGATCTAACATTGTTCCTCTTGTGAGGTTTCGAAGCTTTCGCACCTTCGATACCAAGATACTCGTGATGGTGGGTGTATTACCCCATCAAAATTCCCAGATTATTCGTGATGGCCTAGTAGATACATGGACAGATCTCTCCTTACCACTTACGGTATTTGCCAGACGGTAGATGCCTGTCTAGGATTGCAGAAGTTGATGGACATCTGTAATAGATACCTTAATGGACACCTTATTATTAACGCCCATCACTGGATTTATTATGTCTTCAACGCAAAAGAGCCTCTGCTTCAGAGCCGTTTTGTCCATTTGCATGATCCACCTGATTACGGCCTTTGAATCTCTTCATCACATTCGTCCAAAACCTTGTCGCCGTCTTTCTTTTCTTCGCGTCCTTCAATATGCGATCCATCCGTAATCGTGAATGATCATCAAATATGATGAAGACACAACTCAATACCGCCATAACTGTCGCAATCGCGCAAGATGCGCTGATCATGAACATGATAATCTGTCGCAGGTCATGACCATGCACAGACTGTGTCAATACACCGTACTATATGTGATAACACTCAGACTGAAAGTCACCTGTTGATAGCGAACAGCGTCCGCAATTTTGGCCCCACCTACAGATTTTAAGGGTAAGGTTCGTTATCCCTTACTACTAGAACAGTTCAACTTACCCAGTATTTGCCCTGTCATCATTCTAAATGAATTGGAGGACGAATGAACCAAATGCCATCAACTCTCAGTGCGACTGTCTTTCCACATACCCTGGTATCGAGATTAACCCCATTACGCTAAGAACCGTGACTTGTCAGCAGAAAGGGGTATGTTCAATGACCGCGATGAATCCGCACCTCATGTTGTTTAACACTGGTAGCAAGGCCGTTTTTATTGCCTCTGCACAGACAGGTCGAGCTATGTTCCCAGTCAGTATGAACGAAACCGAAACCGTTGATCGGCTCTCCAGAAGTACCTGCTTCCCATCGAGACGCCCCAAATGAAAGATAAAGCTCTATCCGGTCTTTATTATCGGCAGCCTGTCCCAACACGCTGCTCAGTCCCAAGGCCATGCCGGACACTATACATAATACGATGAGACGGGAAGAAGTGAGGAAGGCAACAGGGTAGAGGCGGATTTCAGCTTACTAGAGTTCCCCAACAGCATGCCCAGAGTTGGAATATATGTGCGTGGCAGCCACCAAGGGTCAGCCTGGATTGCAAAGGCATTGCCTACCAAAATGAAGAAAATCAGCTCATGTGGCAGAAACTCAGTATAACTGTGAGCCTCATACCAACCAATAAAAGAGGTTAAAGTGACACTAAACAACATGGCAGCCAATACGGTAGCAAACATGTAGTCGTGTCGATGCTTGCTTTTGTTGTACACAATCTATTGCAACTGTTGAGCGTTACGGGATTCACTTCCTTAAAGCACGCTTGCAGCTCTCTGCACCTCCACTGTGGATATTAAGATAAGGGTTACTGTGACCCAGAAGGTACTAGGTCAGTAATATATCAAATCAAGAGGTCAAAGAGCAACGGACATACAGGCAAGGGCGAAAACAAAGAGGGGATCATTGTGCTCAAACACAGGCTTCAGAACATATCCCATTATAGTCAGTTGGACCAGACATCTTCATTGGATGTGCAAAATTAGTGTTCCGACTTAAAGGTAGTAAATAAGCTTTGGCGCTAGTAAAAGGCAAACCTTGTCGCCGAAATTATTAATGTTTTTTCCAGTCCCAGCCCGAATAGCACGGACACGACACCTAAGTTACATGTTTGCTCAGTGCGTCTGCCCATAGCAGTACATATATAAATACATTCATACCATTTACCACTATTAGACTCGACGCAATGGCAACATTGCTCCAACCCTGGCCACCACAACTCAGCGGTCTTTCCGATAAGATAAAGCCCATATTCGACTTACTAGCTCATGCTGATCTGGCTGTGTACAATTGGAGCCTTGTCCCAACCATCCAGCTTTGAAATGTACAGACATGAATGCAAAGTGGGAGAAGATCTCGTTACCAACGTCATTGATCATATCATAGTGTGCAGGTGGTAGAAAATGTCACTAGGGACAAATTCTCCCTCCAACCCACTACAGCCGGTTCTAATTTACAATTAGCCAGCCTGTCCAACCCTGCATAACCTATCCTGCAAACGAGTCCCACCCCTATCCTAACTCGCTACAGGTTCCAGCCTGGGTTGAACTGGGGTATGTGCAAAGCAGCACGATTCCACTAACTAACTACCACTAGGCCCAATTACACATGCAATACATTATGGTTGTTCTAACCGGGTAACTAAGCCCACCACACGAGAGAAATCCTACTAAGCCCTTGATTCCGAAATTCTTTAGTCGGAGGATGTTCAGATACTAATTAAACCAGAATTAGACTCGGAATACACATGGGAAAATACAAAGATAATGCATACCTGTGATTGTAGCAATATAGTAGTAGCAGTGTTTGTGAGGGGTTATGTTGTATTTGTCAGGCGGATGAGGTCCTTGGCACCAGAGCAGGATTCTCATGATGGACTTGAGAGTTGAGCATTGGCAGATGCTTGTGAGTCAAGGATGGGTAAAGAGGAAAGGGGAAAGAGACAGAAGGTTCCCCTTTTATAGACCTTTGGCATGCACCTCACCGCAGTTTAAAAAAAAACATGCCTCACCGTTTTGAGCGATAGATGGGGGTGCTGATTATGCGATATGATTAACTGGATTAATCCGGATAATAATGGGTCCTAGTGCCATTTTCAATCACCTCCACACTAATCTTGTGTAACACCATCCCAGATCGTGGAGGATAAGCAGCTTAGGTAATCATGTTTCTACATAGCGGTGTGGAAACTACAAATGTGAGTTTCCTGTACAAGTTAATGCGATATCAATGAAAGACGCCTGGATTGTTCTGCAGCTGCACTCGATTTTCTATATAAATCCTCATTCTCGCTCTTCCCCCGCTTGTTATTTATTCTCGACTCTCCCGAAGCAAGCAATCATGAGACTAACCGGCTCCCCCGCCACAATTCCATTTACTTTCGTTGAAATTGGATGCAAGATGCAATCGATGTTGCACTAAGCCAAACGGTTATTACTATTAAAATCTAAAGCATTCCCATTTCTCGCATCCTTCTCTTCACAGTGCCGATCTGCCCGTCGACCTCATCTAACTGGGTATCCAACTCTTCCTTACGTCGGCGAACACGGCCAAGACCACCGCTGGCAGGAATGCGGCTCATTTCGGATGTCAGCTAGGAACGAGATATGGATGACGTCAATTTCCATTGGACGCTATCATGGTCACAAGTTGCTTACCTTGGCCTGATTCCATGGAAACAAAAGGAAAGAATTTTGTGTTAGCGCCGAGGCACATCGTTCAGGTGGCCGAAGTAAGTTACCTTGTGATCCATCAAAGACTTGAGATCTTCTGAGAGCTTATGTCGCAACTCCAAATAATCAACTGACGGCTCTTTCTTCGTGTCAGCGGTACTTTGCAACTCTCTATGAATTAATGGGGACTCTGAAGTGCTGGCAATTGACGCTCGGCGAGATGAACGATTGTCCTCCAAACGACCATTTGTGGATTTGAGGTCAGGACTCGATTTAAAGGTTGAGGGGGAACCGATTATATCGGGCATTGTATGCTTCGCAAAGGGACTATCTGGTGATAACTGGGTGCAACCGCGGCCATTAGTTGGTGAAAACTCGCTTTCATACTGTCTCATCCTATCTACGAAAGCTTTCCGATCTCCTGTTGTCGTTGTAGGTGTCTGTCGTTCCCAAGCCGGGAATGACCGCATACGGTGCAAAGTAGGACTACGGGCACCTGAAGAAAGACGGCTGTGTATGTTCGCGGACCGTGCCAGGTCCATGGGGGATGTTTCCAGAGTTTTCGTTGATTCTTGGATATTTGACGATGGAGCGATGGATGTGTTGGTCAGCTGGAGTTTAAGAGCGTCATTCTCGCGCTTGAATTCTTCAAGCAATGCCTGAAAGCAGCTAATCAATATGATGTAATAGTGAACCAGGTATCTTCTCTTCTCACCCGAAGAGCTTCATTATCAAGCAAAGCCTCCTCCAAGCGTTCCTTGTAGAAATTATCGCCTATTGACGGCGATGAAGGAGATGGCGCATCATATTGCATACGCTACAGGTGCTGCGTCAATGAATGAAAGGCGGCAAAGCAACCATATAACCTAGCTATACCCGCAGTTCAATTCGAAGCTGCTCTGCCTCTTGATGTAGCTGGCTAATGTGGAATTTAGATAATTTACATGCAAAAAGGTGCAACAGATACGATTTACCTGTTTTGTTCTTGTAAAGTACGGATTTTTCGGGAAAAAAGGCGGAAGTCTGCTTCATGTCGAAATGTTTTGGCCTACCAAACTTTAATGTTAGAGACCCCCTGCGTTTCCAGCTGTCAACTCTAGCAGACCTTTTCATCTTGCAAAAGCTGATAGACTTCATCCTTTTCTTCACGAAGAAGGTCCAGACTCTCCTGCATAGCCGTCATTTTATCATTCAATACTACAAGTTGAGAGCGACAGTATGGTCAACTTCAAGATCGAGATTTAACACTATTTGCGATTGTCATCACCTTGATCTCGATCGTGCGATTCAAACAGCTGATTCCGGACCTCTTGATATTCATTATTCAAAGCGCTAAGCTGATCCTTCAGATCCTTGACCTTTAATGTAATGTATCGGTAAGTTTCATGCCCTCTGCCCACCAAGAAGGTCAGTACATACCTGCAGCACGGAAGCCTCCTCAGCGTGCTTTATACGATGGTCTGCTTCCAACAATCGCCGCTCGTAGGAAGCCAACTGGCGTTCTTCGTCCATGGCTCGCTCGTCGAGCGAGGACAACCGTTCCCGGTACGTTTCTAGATCCTTCTCCGATTGCTGTCTGGACATCTCACAGATGGCTAATTGTTGTCGCAGCCAAAGAATTTCCTCCTGCGCACGACTGACTTCAAGCGGGGTGCCTTGAGCATCCTCATTTGGTACGGTACACTGGAGATTCTTATCAATGCGTTCGAGATTGCCTTTCTGAATGATGTTTGAATCTGCTGTGGTAGGATCTTCTTCCAGAGGTACATAGTCCGACAGGCTTGAAAGCTTTCCAAAAGACTGAGCAGCTTGTTCCACAGAACAATCGGTTTCATCGCGAGCGGCAAGACTGACTGAATTGCTTAAATGTTCGTACCGCAACTCACTGCCTTCATCAAGGAGGGACAAATACTCCATAGAAACCTCCACGTCTTCTAGGGGACCATCGATTGTTGCACTGGGTGTGCCGTCCCCATGGTCGACGTTCTCCTCCACGCGGTCCTCATGAAGAGTACTTCGCGCGTTCTGTACGACGAATTCCATTTCCTGCTCATCTTCAGCACGGAGGCTATCACTACTATCCTCTACCGTGCACGAACGTTGTACGTCGGCATCGACCAAAGTTGAGGCGTCGAGTGCGGCCGAAGAAAATCTGTCGGTGCTCGGGTCAGCTATCATTACTGTGAACGACGTGCTTGAGTCGCGGGACAATGTCGCAGAACTACTCTCACTGCATCTACGCGATGATGTCGGTGATCTTTTACTTCCATTTCGCACATCATTGGCTTGAACACGGCAGGTGATTTGTTTGTTGAGCTGCTTCAAATTACTTTCGGTTGGTGATTGAAGTCGTTGAGTGACCGGGTTTGACAGGCGTCTTTCACCAGATTTCCCACCCGCTTCATTACAGGGGTCAGAGAACGATCTTTGAGCGGTCGCCGTGAAAGAGCGCATAGGCTTGCCGGCTCCACTGGCAGCGCGAGGTGATGGCGAGCTCAGTTTGGCAGCACCCACTCCGTCATCCTTGCTAGCGTGTTTGAGTATCTTTTCAGCACTAGTATTGTGTCTGCCCAGGCCAAACAGCCATGATTTTGGGGATTTTGCAGGTAGCCTCTTAGATACTGGTTTAATTCCGTTCACTGTCTTCTTGGATGAGGTAACCTCATCCGGAGCGGGACGGCAAAGCTCTTTCGACGCAGATTGAGGCTGTGGAGTTAACATGATCAGCCGTGATGCGGCAGAACTGTGTGCGTACTATCAATGCATATGGCCTAACTGGATTGAAAGATGAGTGTTGGAAACGATTACGGTCCAGTGCGCACAACGAGACATCGAAACGCGTCCAGCCATCTGGACACTCTGGTTATGTAAGCAAATATCCGATCAGGCGAAACCCTCAATCCACCTGCTCATCCTTGTTTGGCCGACGGTATGGTCGCGAAAGAACAACAACAATACCCGCCGACAGCGGAGGAAATTCCTTGCGCGGCCCATTTGTTGGGTACGCCCCAGCTTAAGACACTGGCGCATTCTCGCAACCGTTGAGCATGGCCGAGGTTGCCACGCGACTGGGTTTGCCGACAAATGTACATAGCGACCTTGAAGATGGGCCAGCAACGGTACTGGAGGTCAGAGCAACTCGAAGTCGGCTCGCTCATCATCCAGCCTTGCCCCCAATCCACAAACGTTCACATTCTTGCGATGGGGCTGTATCAAATCGCCCGCAGTCTGCAGCAAGCGACTCCAAGGCTTCAGATGTTGCTTTGATAGCCGATACTCCACATGAAGATCACGGTGCACAGCTGCTTGTATCCCTCCGAGTCTGTAAAGAGTGTCAAAATGCATTGTTGGGGGCATTCGAACATTGTCTGGCCAAAAACGGTGATCAACCCATCATGGGCTCCCTCCATGAGATTGATGAGGTAGAAGATGGTCGACGCCTCACGGAACCGCCTTACTTTAGAATAGTAAAGGACCCAACCAAGCCCAAGAATACTGTATATACAGACGTATCTGAAAAAATTGATCGAGAGCGATGGGCTTATGTCGAGCAACGGTACGCTGCAACCCAAGAGCACCCTGGGAATGCACGAGCAACCTTTACCAGTATGGGACCACGAGGCTGGGGCATCGAGTCGGGCCGTGTCTTCTCTGGCGCATTGTACAAACGGACCTTAGATGCTAAAGATAAAGAAATTCATATGTTGCGTGAACAACTCTACGAGCGGACTCAGTCGGAAAAGCAGGAGCAGAATGATGTTGAAAAGCTCAGGATCGCACTGAAAAAGGCAGTGAATTACTACGTGTACGCAGAAGAGTGGCAGGCAGTGGAAAGCGCACGATTACAGCAGGATATACGCTATCTCAAAGCAGAATTGTCATCATTAATGGCATTTCTAATTAACTCAGAAGAAGGAAAGCGAAAGGTGGGTGTACTTCTCGGAAGAGCCAATTGCACCATGCGTAACCTGCGTTGCCGCTTTGCTAGTTGTCTGTCGAGATTGAAAACTTGCGACAAGAGCTCAAAAACAAAGATCAGAAGATTGCGGAAACCGAGAAACTGGTTTTTGAAACAAAAAGCAAGCTCCATGAATCTTTCAAAGAATTCTTGCAAATGAACGAAACCATGGCACGTTTGCGAAAAGAAGCAGAAAAGGGTTCGGAGGTGACGCAGGGGCGAAATGAGATCCTTCAACGAAATCTGGATAAGCTGGCGCGTGACTATGAGACAACTTCCAAGGATCTGACGTTGGCTCAGAATCGCATTCGCGAGCTCGAATTTGAGCTGGGAGAGTTGGTCACGCAGTTCAACCTTACAGGAGAAGGCAAACGTACTTCCGAGGAGCAAAATGTGAAACTCACGGCCGAACTCGACAAAACTGCCGCCGAACTTAAACGTACACAGCATGCCCACGACATATCAAGCATGCAAAACCGCCAGCTTGAAGAAGAACTACGGGAGATGAATCGTATACATACAGATACCAAATACGATCTTGATGTCAAGATCACAAACTTGACAAAGGATTTGGAAGCTGTAAAAGAGCAAAAGAAGGATCTCGATGTTACCGTCAAACAGCTCAAGAACGATAATGAAAAGTTAACCAATGCTCTGAAGGGAGTGACGCGAGCGAAGGATCAACTTGAATCTGCTTTCCGAGTGGCGACTCAGAAGCACGAAAAAGAAATCCAAGGTCGAGAAGCGAGAATTCAGGAACTTGGAAACTTGCGGGCTGAAGATGCTAAAGACATCAAAAAACTGCAGGAGCAAAAGGAACAACTCATGTTTCAGGTGACGGACCTCCAAAATTCCCTAGATCGTGAGACGGCGAATGTGAATATGGTAAACTTCGAAATTGCTCAAGTGAGGCGGCAAGCTGAAGAAAAGACAGGACTTCTCGAAGAACAAATTGAAAAGCTCAATCTTGCGAAAAACAATCTTGCCAATGACAAGCGCCAGGTGACGGAGAAGTTCAAACTGACCCGCTCTGAACTGCAGCAGCGGGAGCAGGAATTGGCAGAAATCAAGGTTGAATTCGCCCAGCACCGTGAGCAGGCCACATCAGTGGAAACACAGTTACGGAAGGAGCTCGCCGAAATCCGCTCAGTACACCAGACGTTGGAAAAGGAGCATACTGACTTGGAAGAAAGATACGTGGCTATCACATCAACAAAGGCTGATCTAGAAAGCAAACAGTCTGATATACAGAAGCGACAAGGGGAAATGGAAGCCCGAGAACGTCACACACAGGCTGCAATGGAGGTAATCAAGGTGGAAAACGAACGTGTTACTGCCGAACTGCAGCAGGTGACAACGGAGAAAAAAGACATCGGTGCACACTTGGAGTCCGTTCTCGTGAAAGTGGATGAACTTAGCAGAACTATCAGCAATCTTGAAAGGGAGCACCGTACAACTGTCAAAGAGAAGGACTCTCAAATCGCAAAGCTTAGCAAAGATTCCTACGACGCCCATGAAGAGGTTGCGCGACTGGACAAGTTGACCAAGAAACTCAAGAGGCTTGTCGATAAGCTCGAAGTAGAACTGACCGACACCAAGCAAACGCTCTCAAAGGAAACAGGCCAACGAGAGCATCTCGAGACTACCTTACACGATATCCGGCAGTCTCTCCATTCAGAACGAAAAGTCCGCCTCGAGTTTGAACGTATGCATGCGAAATTAGACCGTCGAGAGGCAGAGAGAGAGATGGAGCGGCTGGGAGCCTTGCGAATGCGTGATCGCCTGCTGGCGGAGGTGGCCAAAGGACTGCAGTCAGAATATGGAAGATTAAAAGAAATCTCAACAATGTTACCCGGAGAGGCAGACCTGGTAACTATCGATGCTCCAGAAGTGAAGGACTTCAAGCCTGCTGAGCTGCCATCGCCGGCAGTTCAGAGGTCACTTGCAGCGAAAGCTCCAGGTTTCAAATTAGTGGTACGGGCACCGGCAACCGTAGCAGAGGAAGAGGAAAACATACAAAGCCCACGAACTGCACATAGTGTACGAGTGTATTAAATGTCAATAGTTTAGATCTATGGCCGATGCTTCGTGTTAGAGGCTTTTCAAATAGACACCCATGATAGCTTTGTCCAGCTGCTCCCATTTTGCGGCAAGCGGAATAGGAACTGTCTCATAAACACCCGCGATCGCCATAATGGTGGAAACCATAAGCGCGGCCGAAACATACATGACGGCGGTCCACCTGCCGGGTTCAATACGCCGGGAACGCGGGAGCAATTGCAGCGTGCAAAGAGCTCGGTGGACACCGTATAAAGTATGATAGATGCCCGCTGTTCCAAGTGCAAAGTAGTAGGGCGGGAAGAGGAAAGGTACATTGCGTAGAGTGCTTGTCAACCAACTCATATCTACGATTGAAGGATCGGGAAATACTAGACAGTAAAGCATGTTTTAGATAATGTAGGCCTAAGAATGGCATCCAAACCATACTTTTTAACGGTGTTATTCGTGTGGCCCAGACATGTACGCCGATGAAACTCGTGAGGATATATCCGGTGTATCGATGCCAATTCAATTCACGAAGGGCCGTGGCCATGGTCGGCCAGGCAGCTGCTCCACCATCTTGTGCTTTCTCCTCGATTACAACTTTCTTGCTTGTTCTCTGAGCTTTGGCTGCACGCCTGATGTAGACTCTGGCGACACTCGAGCCGATGTGTGCAACGAGGGAGACACCGATAAGAAAAGGCTCTATAAAAGGGTGCTGGTAATCTTATAATAGCGAGAAGGCACTTGTAGCTCGATAGTGGAACAACTCAGAGAGCGGCAACACAACGTACATTCTCTGAAGGCGATTAGGGCAGAATCTGCCAGAGAAAAGCGTATATTCGCGGACAAATGTCCAGCCAGATGTAAACAAGAGAAGGTTGAAAATGCTAGACCGGAGCCCGCTTGCACATACGCAAGCTTTCTGTCGAACCTGCTCAACGCCATCGCTAAAGGAATTGCCAGAACAACGACAACAGCGGAATCGTTGTTGCGCAGCAGATAAATGGCTAAGCCCCAGCTGTCATTTAGCTGCCACTGTGCCCGACGAGAACAACTTGATAGTTACTCTCCCTTTTTGATTTTCGTTTTATATATGGAGACTCAAGAGAATCTCCTCGTTCAAGAGAATAGTCGTCTGAAAAGTAATAAGTTCCTTTGACGTACGCATGTCCACAGTCTAACGCGACCGATCACCGTGCTTTGTAGGTGAGCTGCTGGTTCGTAGCAAGTTGCCTACAAAACCTTTTGCCACAGTATCGCGAACTTACAGATTTACTAGAAAATAAGCACTCTCCTCGCCCAGTCAACTTCAAATTCCATTACGCTCCGCGCCGCACAGCAAAGCTTCGTCGCTGATCTTACTGAGCAGATCACACGATTGGAGAAGGCCCGGCAGCGACAATATGCCTTACGACGAGAGCTTGAGGAAGAGCGAGAACGTAACGCTATATTGGAAAACAAAGTCCGTGAAGTAATCAGAAATATGAGCGATCTCGAAAATGATCGCGACATCCTTAATGATAAATTAAGCGCGAGCTATGAGGCGCGAGAGCAGCTGGCAGCGCAGTTAAATGAGAAAGAACGTGGTGTGGATGCGTTAAATAAGCGAATCTCAAATTTGGTAAACGAAGGTGGGTTACCCGTTCTCGACCATACTGACCTCATAGTAACAGACTTGCTTGCATTTTAGCCAGAGCTTCTGCGCTCCAGGCAGATCGGATCCGAAGGGAGAATGTTCGACTTAAGGACATGTGTGTGCAATTAAAGCGAAAATGCACGGAGGTCAAAGAAGGAGCTGCTAACTTGCGGCGGTTGAATGCAGAAAAACTACGACTTAGGGAGGAATTGAAATTGGTACACGAGGGACGAATTGAGGTGATGAAACCGCTGGAGGAGAAGAACGTGTTCTTCTCTGCAGTCGACAAAAGCGGGCGGGGACGAATATCTAGTGACGAGACGCCAACCTTCATTTGGAACGAAACAAAGCGGTCAACAAGAGAGATGGAGAAGTTCGGCTTACAGATAGCCCAATTAGAGCGAGCCCTTGAAGAAATGGCCAAGATTTGAGAGCGAAAGGCAGAGCAATATATGCGCAGCCGAATTCCCATAAAATATCGTGATATTTGTGTCACATGTACAATCATCACCCCTTGTTTACATCCTGCAAAATCTTTGCCCACTCCTTCACATCCACTGGCTTTTCTGCCGCTTGTCGGCAATATGGATCTTTCAGAAGTTCTGAAGGGGTTGGGCGTGCTGCGGGATCCTTGATTAGGCTGTTAAGAGAGAGGGCGCGCTGCATTTAGTTTTCGTCGAACGAAACCGGTTTAAGACCGACGTACCATCGTCCAATGAATCCTTCGAGTTCTTCAGAAAATTGTCCGGCGGGTAGCGTTGGTACAGGCTCATTTACAATATATTCGAGTAATTCAAACACCGAAAGGGGTTTTCCCTCGGGTGGGAACGGGAACTTCCCTAGGGCCAACTCCATTAATGTTATCCCCAAACTCCAAACGTCCGATTGCACCGAATATTTCCCCCCTTGTATACGTTCTGGCTGCAATATGTCGACTTTAGTTTGACATACACTTTGGGAAGAGTAACTTCCAAAAATGTGATACCTACCGACATATACGCGCTGGTTCCAACAAACGTGTTTGCCACTGAATTGATCAGCTGCCCACTGACGCCGAAATCAGCAATCTTGATGTGACCGGCTGAGTCCAGCAAGATATTACTGGGCTTGACATCTATTGTTTCCCAAAATCGTGTGTTTGTGAGCAAGAGGAAGACGGGTGAGCTGAAAATGAACGCCTAGGCAAACCATACCTCTGTGAATTATGCGATGTTGCATGTATAAATATACCAAACCTGCTAGTACTGCATGTGTCACTTTTCCGACGACATCCTCTGGAATCGGACCAATCTTCTTATAGATGTTGTCCAAGGATCCCAAGTTCATATATTCCATGCAAATCGAAATGTCTCCTTCATTTAGGAAAGCGCCGTAAAATGATACGATGTATGGAGAATTGCACTTGTGCATAATTTGAAGTTCCCGTACAATCTGCCGCCGAACACTGTTCTTGGCTTCAACGTGAATGACCTGTTTTGTGACAAGGCCATTGAGAATCCATACAGCAGCATGATACTAGATATGCATCTGAGTCTTACCTTTCTGGCCATGATAGTACCAGTTGGCACATGTTTGACTTTGTGAACAGTACCTCCGTTGCCTGCACCCAGCTCGCTCAAGATGTCAATATCTTCATTCTTCAGATCTAGCTTTGTTTCTTGTGGGAGGGAAAGCTCAGCTAGCTGTGGAACAAGAGCGCCTGAAGGAGACTCGAGTTCTTGATGTGGTGGCAGGCCATTGAGATTTATTGGCGACACACCCAGTCGCACAGGTCGTGGTCGTGCTCGACGAGAAGGAGTAGCAGGAGCAGGCGCGGACATGATTCGAGGTTGAAGGGATGAGGTATTCTAGTGAATTCGATAGTCGTGGGTCGTTGACTTGCTGTATGTGGGTTTAGAGAAACAGTACGAACTTGGTGTCCAAAACAAGTTGAGTCGAAATGGTCCAGCTGCTTCATATATCTATAAATATGTCGGCAGCCTACGGCTTTGTGGCAGTTCCAAGGGCTTCACCACTTTGCGGCATAAGCGTCCGGGAGGCGCAGGGAGGAAGGTAGGCGCAGAGATGGCAAGATGAAAGAATGCAGCCAGAGGGTTAAGTCCTCGTTAGCCACCGCTGCCCCGTGAATATTCGAAGAAGGTCACGTGTTACAAGATCCAACTGGACGCGCACTCGAGTTTGGGGTGTGTTTTGGTTTGCGCAATCCGATCTTGAATCCTACAAAAACCATGGTAAGGGGAGACATGATTGTCGGCAGTCTGTCGGAATTGATGCTTTGTTGACTCTCAAATAGCGATTTCTAACCTACGGTCGACCTTCTACTTGCCTTTTGCACACGTCGCATCGCCCAACCGTTCATTTCACAACCTCCACTCCGTCAACACTTGCCACGCAGTCCGCTTCAGACTTCATCGACTTTGTCAACTCGTCTCCTTCACCGTTTCACGCTGTTGAAACGTCTCGGCAGCGTCTCCTTGCCGCTGGATTTGAGGAAATCCGCGAACGCGATACTTGGAGCGGAAAACTCCGTCGGGAAGGGAAGTACTTCTTCACCAGGAACAAGAGCTCGATCACGGCGTTTGCTGTTGGTGGAAAATACGTCAGCGGAAATGGATTCTCTGTGGTTGGGGCGCATACAGACTCTCCATGTTTGAAGGTATGTCAATCAAAAGGGGTCGTTCTTATCTGTTATTATTCTTTGAGGCAGGATAGATTTAGGGCCTCCACTGTTTGTAGGTTAAACCACACTCAAAGAAAGAGAAAGGCGGCTACACTCAAGTCGGCGTGCAACTTTACGGGGGAGGCCTCTGGTAAGCCTGTTTCCTGCTCTTCTCGTTGGCGAATTCCTGCAGATGAGCTCATTATCAAATAAGGCATACGTGGTTTGATCGAGACCTAGGGTTGGCAATCAAGCTCTATGTTCACTCATGCTGGCGAGTCCAGCTAATATGTCTGTAAACTTTTCAGGATTGCGGGCCGTGTCTTGGTAAGAACAGCAGAGGGGAAGCTTGACCATCGCTTGGTGCGCGTCGACCGGTATGTTCTGGAAGTTATGATTGTCTTCTAACGTATTTGTCTCAGTGAGAGGGATATTGATTTTCTCTTATGTTAATAACCTGTAGCCCAATTTTGCGCATCCCGACGCTAGCTATTCACTTGGATCGCGGCGTCTCTGAAGGCTTCAAGTTCAACAATGAGGTCCAGCTCACTCCCATTTTAGCTTCAGCGGCTACCAAAATGTTTGATTTTGATATTAGAAGCTATTGTACTGTACACTTCATCACTCACAAATATGACGTAGGTTGAATGCCGACGCCGAACAGAAGAATGCGGTCCACCAGGCGCCCAATGAAGATAAGCACGCCCCTTTACTTCTCAAGATCCTGGCTGATGAATTGAAGCTTGATGGTAAGAGTCTCGCTGACCATTTCTCATTGAGCGCCATGACTAAAAGTACTTTAGGGGACCAACTGGGTGATTTTGAGCTGTGTTTGTATGACACGCAGCCTTCAACTATTGGTGGTGCTCAGAATGAATACATCTTTTCTGCCCGATTGGACAATTTGATGATGTCTTACTGTTCCATAACGGTGCGTCTCCATAAACACAATTCTGAGTGCATTCGTGACCGTTATTGATGAACTAACCTTGGACCAAACTCAGGCTTTGGTCAACAGTACAAAGGGTGACAGTTTGCAAAAAGACCCTAACATCCGAGTCGTTGTGCTTTTCGATAATGAGGAAGTGGGCTCCGTCTCATCCTATGGTGCTGGATCGAATTTATTGGAGATCACGTTGAGACGTCTTGCTGCGGAAGTGGAAACAGGAGACAAGGCAGAGGTGGGTCTTGTTCCGTCAATACGGTTCCCTTCGTTCCCCGACAGAGGCAATACGTTTGGCGGGAAATTTGCCGCTAAGATGTCGGATTGGATTTTAGTGTTAAAGTCATCCTGCCCTTCTCTGCACCCTTCCCTTGACCCTTATCAGTCAAGCTTTGAGCGCGCAATGACTCGATCTCTTCTCATCTCGGCGGACATGGCACATGCACTACACCCTAACTACCTCGAAAAACACGAAGAAAACCACCGCCCTGCTATGAACAAGGGAGTCGTCATCAAGCAGAATGCGAATCAGCGATATGCAACCACTGCTGTTAGTACGGCTATCGTCCGGGAAGTGGCACGAAAGAGGAACGTCCCTCTTCAGGAATTTGTGGTCAGGAACGATTCTCCATGTGGTAGCACTATTGGGCCAATGCTGAGTGCTAAGTTGGGATTACGAACGATTGGTAAGGAACTATAGCCCATGGCCGTAAGGATATACGCTAATACAATGAAATCTTCGTCAAGACGTCGGAAACCCACAACTCAGTATGCACTCTATCCGGGAGACGGCTGGAGTGGAGGATGTGAAGCACGCTGTGGCTTTGTTTGAGGTTGGTTGTCTATCAAGCCGAGCGCCGATCCATCTTGAATTTGCCGGTTCCTGACTTGTAATCTTTGCAGTCATTTTTTGAAGAATTTGCAGTCGTGGACGAACAAGTCTTTGTCGATTGACTTGTCCCGCGTACCAGATTGTAAGCGCCAAACGGAATTATGAGGTCTTTGTAGAGTAGGATAGCCTCATAGGACAGCTAATAGAAAGACTAAGCTACGCCTTTGGCAAGATTTAGACGGGATAGTGGTCGTGGAATAAAGCAGCAGAGTCATTAAGACGCGCTTCACGTAAGCAATAGTCAGTGGCGCAGCGCGGTCTTTCCCAGCCAAGCCGATCGCTATCGGTTGTGGGACGATCATAATCCCTCGAACAATGCTACGTGCATCGTCCGCAAGTTCCAATAAATCCTCAAAAAGGACGAACCGAGTGTCCCCTGCATCTCTACCAGCCCCCCTTCTGCTTCAACAAGACGGCCGCCAAAGGCCCCAATCTGCACCCGCGCCCAAGGGCAGGGCAGGCTCACAACAGGGCAAAAATGGTGGGGATACCAGACCGTCTACCGCTTCTAATATGGGGTATCTATGAATGAAATGTGACTACACATACCATGTACTTTAAGATGCTTACATACTGGGAACGGTAGGCGGGCTACAATATCAGAAGTCACTATGCGATATATGGGCGGTCTGGCAGTTATCAAACCAAGTGGAGAGAGACTAGTACGTGGTCACTTGTAAGGATCTTGCATTGGTCCGCGACTTAATGACATGGATTGGTTAGCTGGCGACCTTGTGCGAGTCTAGGAAAAGACAGAGTCAAAATCGACCTGCATCTGCATCAGCTGGTGAGCACCTGCTTTCCTTCCCAATCGAGCGTTTGAACGAAATGCTAAACGTTTACCAGGAACGAAGCATGCGTGGTCTCCCTCCCCGTGCTTATTTATAGGGGTGCGCGTATAAGAGAGTAATGAAAGATGTGTTCGCCGCGTTGCTTATCCATTCCACGCAAACCACAGCAACTGTCTCCAACCGCCGTTAAACATTCCAACCCAGCATCAATCAACTCTTCCGCAACAACGCTCGTGTCGGCGAACTCCATAGCCGACATGGTTCCTAAACCGCCCGCCGTTCGTAGTGGATCATGCGACCGATGGTCACAAGCCTCCCGCGCATCCTCAGTCTCACAGCTTTGCCCTATTGCACATGCGTGTGAGCCAAGTGGTGTTCCATATCAACCTGTGAGTACTTGGGCTACGAAAGCAGGAGACGCTGAAGTAGGGAATATTGGGCAAGTAGCGCCAATCAATCAAGAAGTGGGTAGTATAAACGCATTTTTGGCACCTACATACCGAATGTGGTGTTGAATGGTACTTATTGACCGTAGTTTTGTGTCTAGCTACATCGCACATCAGAGGAGCAGGAAGGCGGAAAGGAACGTCTAAATCTAAATCGACAAAACCTATACGTGCGTAGTTACTGGTCTGTCCATTTTTCCTGTTAGCGGTTTGACCAGGTCTGTGTTCTCAGACATGCCTCACTCTTCCAAACGAGACCCGCCTGCGCCTATTAAACTACCAAAATAATTTCATAACGAAGATTGAACATCTCGATCACCTTGTCAACTTGGTTTTCCTCGATTTTTACAACAATCATCTCGAAGTGAGACCATCACTTTGATGAGCGATATCCTGTGATCTTTTTCTGATTAACAGCTGTAGCGCATTAGTGGCCTGAAATCTCTGCAAAATCTGCGGGTTTTGATGCTGGGTCGAAACAGCATACACAAAATTGAGGGATTGGAAAATCTGAGCAAACTAGATGTGCTGGATTTGCATAGTAATCAGATCGAGCTTATTGGTGAGTATCATCTCGCGTATTTCCAGCTGCAATCTCGCGTGCTGACCTTTTGTATCATCAGAGAATCTTGGTCATCTTTCAGAGCTCCGAGTGTTGAATCTAGAGGACAATTGTATCAAGGACGTATCCCAGTTAGAGGGGCTCCGATCCATTGCCGAGGTCAATTTGAAGCGGAATAAGGTTTTTACCCCTATTCTTGTATTGTCGTCAAGCTTGGCTTCCCAGCACTCAGCTGTCATCTAATAGATATCCGTCGTAAAAGACATCACGGAGCTCGACAGTCTGCGAAGGCTCATGCTCAATCACAATGAAATCACCTCATTCGATGATATTTCAGATGTGTTGCGCTTGCCCCATTTGAATGGTAAAGTTGTCATTCAGGCCCTTTTGAGACTATCAGATATCGCATATGCGCTGACGGAGTATCATGACCTAGACCTCGCCATAGACAGCAACCCAATATGCAAGGATGGTTTCCACCGGGCATTTGTCATAAACCGCATTCGTTCGCTCAAAACCTTGGATGGAAAGAGAATTAATGATGAAGAACGAAGAGCTGCAACAAAAATTGCCAGAAGAGAGAGCGAGCGCCGGAAGGAGTCTGAGAGAATGAACTTGCAAAGAGAGGAGAGGTATGGTGGTGAAATTCGAGGGAACATATTTCTGCTTACTGAGTTAATTATAACGTAGAGAACGTGTGATCGCCTACATTCAGCGTAATTGGAGCATAGAAGTGCGATTGGAACAGCGTTCCGTGAATGATGCAAACGACAGAAAGTCACGGCCTCAACCACCAGATGTGCCATGGCTAGCAAGTCGCTCCAGCCTATCGAAACCTATTTCGAGAGCAAGCAGTGCAGCCAGAACAAGGAGTTCCAAAGCATTGTTGGTGGAGGAAGGTAAGTCTCGGTTTAACATTCTGGTATCCGGAATTGCAGTGTAAAGATCATTGATGAACGTTCAGTGAAAATCTTCAATGGCGAAAATGGATACATTGAGCTCACCAATGGTCGACTTGCAATGTGAGTACTTTCCTCACTCAGCCCGCTGATTTGATCAAAAACCTCATTACTCCTACTTAGATACGGCGACGCAATTAACATGATCGACAAAATAGATCCTAGTAGCGTGCACACGGTTCGATTTACCTACGTTAGTTTCCCAAAGATCGCGCACTTTCTATTGAAACTTAGACGCTTCACAAACTTGCACACGGTGGCCTTCTCCAACAATAATTTGACTAGGCTTAAACAGGTTCGTATTTTGTCATTTGACATACACTATAGCAATCCGTTGATCACGTTCTGTAGATCAACCACCTCGCCTTGCTGCCAGAGGTGTCTCATCTAGACTTTATGGCCGATGAAAACCCGGCGGTAACGCTTCCGTTCTTCCGTTATTACGTCCTATCTCGATTGTGTCATCTTTCAATAAAAAAGATATGTAATGAGGTTGTTACGATTGAAGAATTAGAGGATGCTAATGGTCATTTCGGTAAGTTGCAAATCGAAAGGGAGAAAAACGTCCGCATTAACTATCATGTGTTTCAGGTGCACTGCAACGGACGGTTGGACAGTTATCTTCATACACATTAAGTAGGACACCGGAAAGTGTCCTTCCTTTCGTGCTAAACATGGGCCTAGATACGCGGGAGTACGATGAGCGATGCTGTCATGAGTTGCTCAGCCAGTCAAGGATAACCGCACACAATCGTCTCAGCCATTGGAAATCCTTTGCGAAGAAGTTTACTCAAACGACCTTGGCAAAAAGTGTACGATCACATGCAAGAATTCAAGAATTTGATTATATTTGGCCTCATCTGGTTCAAGAGGCCTGTCTGAACGGTTTACGCGCATAAGGACCGTTATAGATCTTTGTAGACTGCGGTGGAGCCAGTGGAATGAGATTGTAATACACGCAGAAAAAGCAAATGATCTGATTTTCGTTTTCTCTTGTTTTGACACAGAAGGAGCTTTCCATCCATAGGGAAATGCTATTTGTATATGGTTTGAAACAGAATACCAAAAGGCGGGCAGCCCTGAATACACCACCCGCATATGCGCACGATCAAAATCTACAGCCGAGTTCTCTATGCTCACGAATCGGCCCGGATCCGCTTCATCTTCACCGGGAAGTCGTCCTGCAGTTCCGTGCGATGATGTTGCAGCATCTTGCAAGCAACCTCATGGGACGTCTCCATTGCATCGGCAGCGAAAAGATCCTTACGTTTGACTATTTCCTCGTATGGCTCAGATGTTGGAGTTAACGATGGTTCGTCGCCTGAAGATCCTTCCTCATTTGGACTGGCTTCTTGCTGCGGAGGTCGTTCCCTCTTACCTGAAGGTGTTTCAAAGGCCTCCGGGCTTCCCTTGGCCGAAGTCTGTGCGGATAGAGGTGGAGAGTGTGGGTCTCTTTTTACGGGTGTTCCGTCCGCTTTGAGAGTCTTACGCGGATGATCACCCGCCGATCGCTTCCTACCGGAAGTCGCCTTGGAGCTTTCACGGGATCCGCTTCCCGACTTTGAAGACGAGCCATCCTTTTCGCTACCATGCTTTTTCCTCCACTGCTCGATATCAGTTCCCGTCATGCCCAAGAGAGGTTCAATATCCTCGATGGGTTCACTATCGTCGGCAACCGGCACACCTGCTTGGTCAACATAATATCGCCATTTACGTGGCATTCCCACATTTGTTCGTCTGTTGGATTCCACGACCGCCTTTTTGCCGAGAAGAGGTCGACGGACACCTTCCGCACATCGCTTAAAATGTTGTGAAATTCGCGACGATACCGTTGCATATGGTGTTTGACCACTAAAAGTTATGTTTGGTAAACGCACAAGCTGAGAAAACATATGTACGAACATACCCGAGGGTAGCAAGTTTGTGCTTTAGAATGAATGCAGCAAGTTCCTTTGGAGAACACGGCCGATTGCCGAGCATAATGAGGGCCTTCATGCACTACGTGGAATTGCTGAGTTAGTGATGAGCCGCAGAGTGACTTACGACAGCCAGAAACACTAACAGCCATTAATACTGCACACTTTGCATCGTCTGGGTGAACGTTGATATTAATAACCGAAGGCTGGCTGCTTTCATCTTCCTCGGTCGTTTTTGCGCTGGCTTGCTCTGGCGCAGAAGAATAGAGCATTTTGGGCTCAGATCGGTTGATCCCCTCAAACTTCATAGAAGGGGGCTCCCAATTCTTCTAAAACGCAACCTCATGCAGAGGGCCAAGATGATGTGACCACAGAGCGACTGTGACGGTGCGCTCCTGTAACCACAGTTCGGAGCCAGTGTCAGATTCCTTCGCGGACCAAGGTGAAGTCTACAGTGTGATCCGTCAGCAATTGCAGCTACAGGGATGGGGTGGGTCGCATGGACAAGAGATTGACAGGTGAAGACGTAGACGAGTGAGATTTGAGTAGGAAGAAGCAGAGGAAGGGGCAACGTGTGGTGGAATGTAATGGATGGCTCCGCCCTCCAACTTGGCTGACAGTTCACCCTGCCTGTGTGACCAGACTCCCGTGAATAATGGAACACGTTGCTTCAGCATACGCGCAGCACACTCCTCAGTTGTGGTCTTCGTATCAAGACGAATGCATCGACTTTTTGCACTCGCACTGAATGAGGACGACGATGACGATGATGCAATGCTTTTGTATAGCCCTCGGAAATAAAAAAAAAATCACCATGTCGAGTTGGTCTGGTTCGGCTGTAAACTAGTTGGTCGGACCGGTTAATGCCACCCAATAGCGGATTGAACAGCTATTCTGCGCAGAGTCTTTCCAATCTCCACATTCAACATCAACGAGAAAGATATTCTGCTTGCACGAAAGCTCCAAAGAAACCATCGCTAGGTCGGGATCTTTGCAACGATGCCCAGGGTGTCATCTACTGTTAACAAAAGCTGGCGCTACGTTGTCAAATACATCCCTAGCTCCATGCTACAGTACGACCTACTATACCACTGAGATATGTACTACCGTTGACACATCCGTGGCAGGCACATGAAGAAGTCAACCCAGAGAGGGGGGCCATGCCGATAGACAATTGTGCAATGACTCGAGAGTATGGCAAGCGACGCACTTCAATGCCAGATGAATGAACAGAATTCTCCACCGCACTGGACCATTCGCTTTTAACAACTGCTGGAGATGGAGATGAATAATGTATCTCCAGACCGACCATCGTATTGAATGCCTCGTCTGTCGACGTGATTCGAACCCCTTCCAAGCCCGAGTCACGGGGGCGCGCACGCGACTAAGCCACTGTGGTCTCACAATACAACTGTCTACAACTCTTGGAGGAGGATGCCCGTTCTGCCGGGGTTTCGCAAAGCCCAAGCAAGTGTGATCTCAGGAATCTGCTGCGTACTTGGTCTCAAACGCTCCCCTTTATTATTCTTGATTGCACCATGACGAACGGATTTCAGCAACCAAAGCTACTGTGGAAGCCCTCGCGTCCCGAGGAGACTCAAATGGCAAAGTTCAAGTCATTCATTGAAAGGAGATATCATTTAAAGCTTGGTGTGTTTTTAGTCCTTTTGAAATGCCAAAGTACCCTGGAAGTGTCTAATACTTGCGATGTTATGTGTGATAAAAGCAAATTACGATGCATTATGGAAATGGTCGGTGGAAAACTATCCGGAATTTTGGGCGTCTGTTTGGGAGTACTGTGGAGTTAAAGCCTCAGTTCCCTATACAGAGGTGGGTTCTGGGACTTTTATTTCGAGTCTTATGGGGTCGACAATTCTGATTATGGGGTAGGTGGTTGAACGCGACGTCTCCATGGACAATATACCCAAGTGGTTCAAGGTAAGGCGGCTGGCCGGAGAAACGTGACAGCTGTATGTCCTATCTCTCTAACGGCATATTCGGACATAGGGAGCTCGATTAAACTTTGCGGAAAACCTTTTGGCTAGACGCGATGATCATATTGCCCTCATTGGCGCTGGCGAGTAATCTTCGGACCACTATAGCAATGCGAATCCGCTCTTACATGCATATACTTAGGTGAAGGACACCTATATGTCCAATACACATACAAGCAAACGTATGAGCGCGTTCGGGCATGTGCTGCAGCGCTTCGCAGACATGGTGTTCGGGCAGGCGATCGTATCGCGGGTTACCTTCCCAACTGCCCCGAAACGGTAAATTGGACCTGACAAGGAGGATGTCTGTCCCTTGCTGAGAGGTTATTTTTATAGGTCATTGTGTTTTTGGCCGTTACCAGTCTTGGCGCTATCTGGTCATCAACATCTCCCGACTTTGGCGTAACCGGAGTTCTGGAGAGATTTTCTCAAGTGAAGCCAAAGATCCTGTTTTCCGTCAACGCGGTGATGTACAACGGCAAAGCTCATGATCACCTAGGAAAATTGAGGGAGGTTGCGGAAGGTTTAGAATCATTAGAGAAAGTGATCATTATACCCTTCGTTGAGCAGCCCTTCGATGCAACGATGATCCCGAAGGGGTTGGTTTGAGAACATATTGGTATGGCTTAGACTTGGCTGTGATACTAATTGATCCACTGCAGAGAGACGTATAAGGACTTCCTGATCACTGATGATGGCAGGGACATCATCTTTGAGCAGCTCCCGTTTTACCATCCCTTGGTTATTCTGTACAGCTCTGGGACCACAGGTAAGTAGTATCTGCGGCTACAAGCGGCCCTTTTGATCCTATGCTTACGCATGTTTGGAAAAATTAGGAAAACCGAAGTGTATTGTCCATTCCGCAGGGGTAAGCCAACGTCCCTGGTGTTCATACTCGAGCTTTCGCAGTTAGGATTGAAGTCCGGGCATCGTAGGGCATCCTCATTCAGCATCTCAAAGAGCATGTCATTCATGGGGACTTGTCAGAAGACGATGTATTCTTTTACTATACAACTGTGGGTTAATCTGCATTGTCGCCAATGGCACACCGATGTTTGACGTCTTCCGACAGACTGGCTGGATGATGTGGAATTGGCTTGTCAGCGGTTTGGTGGGTGAGTAAGGCATGTTTTCAGAGCCAAATTTGAATGCGTTCGACTTATCTTAGACAATCACATGTTTTAGCTGGAGCGACTCTGGTAAGGCGGCCTGGATGCTGTCTGCATAACACCCGGTTGACGGCTAACCAATCATTCCTAGGTTTTGTACGATGGCAGCCCTTTCAAGCCCACTCCGGCGCGATTATTGGACTTGATTGATGAATTAAAGTAAGCGCATATTGATTAGCAGTTGTTGTTGGGACTGTCAGGTGTTTATGAAGACACACCATAGGATTACTGTTTTCGGCACGTCTGCCAAGTACATTCAGAGCTTACAAGAGGCCAAGGTGACTCCAAGTAAGTGGAAGCAGTATGCGACAATCAATGAAACAATCCTTAAGTTGTCCTGCTTTCATGCTCAGTCAAGTCCCACAACCTGAGTACCCTGCGAACCATTTACTCCACCGGATCTCCATTGAAGCCTGAAAGCTTCGACTATGTATATACACAAATCAAGGAGGACGTGTTACTCGGCTCAATTACAGGTGGGCGGCGTTTTTCATAGTGGATTGGAAATTTCTCTGGAATTTCTTCTGGTTATCGCAGGTGGCACCGATATTGTATCTCTATTTGCGGGTCATAATGCTGCGTTACCTGTCTATCGTGGGGAGATCCAGTGTCGAGGTCTGGGGATGAGCGTGGAAGCGTGGGACGACGCGGGTAAGTACACGTCTTTACACGTAGTTTCGCTTTGTTGACTAACTGATTTGCATCTTTATAGGCAAGCCGGTGTACGATGAACCTGGAGACCTGATCTGTACCAGTGCGTCTAGCCTTTTACGTCTTTCTACTCATCAGCTCGTTGCTAAGAAGGGAATGTGCTATTCTTTCAGAGCCATTCCCTGTTATGCCTGTATACTTCTGGAATGACCCAGAGAATGAAAAGTACAGAGCCGCATACTTTTCTCGGTTTGAGGGTGTCTGGTACCATGGAGACTTTGTACTCATTAACTCAAAAACTGGCGGATTTCACATGCTTGGTCGCAGGTGAGACCTTGGCTTTGCTGGTGATCGTCTGCAGCTGCACTCAAAGTACAAACGTCACTTGCCGCCGTCCAGCGATGGTACCCTAAATCCGGGAGGTGTCAGGTATATTTCGGCGCATCAGATCCTTTATCATCCTTTAGCCTTACTGACAACGCCTCCCAGATTCGGCAGTGCTGAACTTTACAACATCTGTATGTTCTTTTAGCAGTGATCTATTGGGCTCTATATTAAACCTACCTGTTGGTATCTAGTGGACCAGTTCCCACAGCTTGCTGACACGCTTGTGGTTGGTAGATCTACATGAGTCCTGATTGATATACCACAGCCGATTTAACTCCATTATCGTATCGTCCCAGGTCGGGCAAAAGCGCGGAGCCGACGAAAGAGTTATCCTATTCTGTAAGATGGCGGACGGACACCAGTTTACCCCCGAATTTGTAGAGTCTATCAAATCCACCATAAAGGGCCTTCTCTCAGCACGGTTAGTATTGCGCAAATGGTTACCACTTGTCCAGTTGTCTGATCTCTTCTGTCATCAGCCATGTACCAGCCGTTATATTACCCATCGCTGACATCCCGGTAAGATGACACATGCTCTTCAACCAGCAGGAGAGATCTTATTGAACTTTGCCGCTTGCAGTACACTGTCAATGGCAAAAAAGTTGAAGTGGCTGTGAAAAGGATCATTTCGGGAGAGACTTTGATCCCTAGTGGTACGCTGGCCAACCCGGAATCACTCAAATTATATTACAACCTTCCCGAATTGAAGTAAGGCAGACATCTGTGCAATGGGCTATTTTCTGGTAGTCACACGGCATGTATAGATGTAGCGTCAATAGACTTGACTCTAGTGCATTCACTGTAGTGCAGATGGTTGTTTTGGCAGTTAAATGTGAATTGCCTGTAGTAGAAGTACTATTTCCTCAACCGAACCACCAGCATCTTGATATGCTGGTAACACTTTGTCAGACCGATCATCATCTTCTCCATTCTCCTTGACCTCCACCCCAAAGCTTGATATTTCGCCATGTAGCACTAGTGACCTTTGTGACTCCCAAAGATTACTTCATGATTGTTTGTCTAACTGAAAGCCCCAGAGTTAAATTGGCGGGCTCTAATAGATGACAATAGAGAAGGAAGAAAGTTACCTATATCTAGAATGTGTTGAGCAAGGAGGTAAGTGGAAAATGGCATTTATTAATAAAGATCGACGTAATGAAGATACGGTAGTTGCTGGTAGGAAGTGCACAAAAAACTGTAGTGGTTAGATGACCTTCAATATTCCCTTGTTCAGCTCCTTGATGATGGGAAGAAACTGGTGGGGTCGCAACAGGGAGCTGGTTGGTGGAAGATAATAACTGTGCTTTGTTTCTGTTTCGTGCTTATAATAACCACATGGCTCGGCCAAAATGATGTTTAGGTTGAAACCATGATAGGTATAGTCAAGTTCGTGTCGTAGGCAAGAGAACATTGACTTTTGCGAAGAAGGCTGCTTTGGCTGTGTCAAAATGGCTCTGCTGTTATTCTGTCGGCATGTGCACAAACTAATGCACAGCCTCCGGATAAAAGACCATATCTCTGACTTGTAATGCGACGGACAAGCATGTCAACATTCCCTCTGCTATACCTATAAGCTGGCTACTACCTATACAATAAAATACTGCTATCTATGCAAACTAGATCAAAGTTGCTCACATTAAACTCTCAACTCATTGGGCTCGTCTTACACCAAACCCAGGAGCAGTCGTCTTCCGTACTACGCGGGAACTCTCACTACTGGACCTCCCAGGACTCCCACCAGGATTTCCGCTACCGACTCTCGAATAACGTCCCCCGCTTGAAGATGCAAAACTTCCTGATCGTTCTCTTGTGATCGTCGGGTTCATCGTTCGACTGTGATCACCGCTCCCATGCCCTGCTGAGAGATGCGGAAGCGAGGACGAATCATCACCCCCGTTTATTTCATCCGCGCGAGAGGACCGTACTCGCCGCTTAGAATTGCCACTTCGATCCAGCGACGGCAAGCTGCCTCGTCCGCCTGAAACCAGGAAACGCCATTGAGCATTTGATATACGTTGTCTTGATGCAACACTGCAGACCTAGTCGTCGACTACGCTCATGGCGTGCTTGGACAGAACGGAATTGTTGAAGTAGCTCATTCCATCGTACTTGCGGCGGTGGAGAAGCTTCTCCGGCCTTCGGCCGGCTGCCACTAAAAACCAGTTATTAGCGCAGTATTCGACCAAAGCGTGCTGAGTAGACCCACGTTCGATTTCCTAATGCGGATACACTTCCTCTTGGTGACGAATCGGAAACCGTGGAAGCTGGCAACCCAGCCGACATGCCAGCCCCGCCCGAAAACATAAACACCATCGAGCTCACTGAGTTCAAGCGATTTCTCAACGTTGCAAATGCTGAACTCTGCGGCAATAGCATCAAGATCCCGTACAGGCACTTGAATAGATGTGGGTACCTATCGGGCTCCAGTAACTGCAGCCTCAGGTATGTGAACACGGGACTCTCAAGTAGCTGCACCAGTTTATCGATTTGAATCAGCAAATTCACAGTTATTTCAAGATCAGCAAATAGTGTTAGTAACGCTGATGCGTGTTCGTAGGCTTGTGCCAAAAGACATAAAGAGAAGACTGCAACAGCGTTGTGGCACCACGAACGATATAGAGCAGTAAACAGTAGAATGCCGTCCTGCTCTCGTCGCCAGTGAATAAGTTGCATCAGTTTTATATTACAGAAGTACGAACATACTCTCGAGTCCAGATTTTTCAAGCGTCGTCTCAGATCTGCTAATTCGGGTGCAGTGATGAGGATGAAATTGAGATTCTGGATCATTGTGCTCGCAAATTCGAGGTCCTGTATAACCACTAGTTGCATATCACCTTGACCATAGCAATGAAAAAGAGGTAAACCCATACCTCCTCCCTTTCCAAAATCTCTGCAAAAGTTCTATACATCCTCTCCGGATTCAGACTTAAACACAGCTGTCGAATGATCAAACTTCCGCGAGTTTCCAGGAGTCGCCGGTCCGTCGAAAATAGGGAGAGCAAGTTGACCATAAATCTACTGAAATATTCATCATCGGAATGCTGCGACACCTGAGCCAGCAATTGAAGATCGCGTTTGACCACCTTTCAAGTGCAACATATGTTTAAGACATCCTGTCTTGCGAGCACAGATGAGCAGAAGACTAGCTCACCTCTTCGGAAGAGTCAGATAGTGTTCGCAACAAGGCTTGAAAGGTCGCGTCATCCGAATTAAGAACCTTGGTCATGCATATGTTTCTGTCAGTCAATATACTAGCAAGGTCGGTTGCCAAATAGGTCCTAATTACCCGTCGAGGTGCCTTCTTATGCAACATCAATAGCCATTCCAAGGCTGCCACTCTGGTTTCTTCCCGTTCATCTTGAAATTGCAAGGTGAGTGTGTCCACCGTTGCATGCAAATCAATAGAATCTAACTGGGCTCCATTGTTGTGAGATGCAGGCGTTGCGTATGTGGTCTCTTCCGATGGCGGCGTCACAGTTATCGCTCTTGGTCCTCCCTGTGCTGCATCAACGGGCACTTGGGATTCTCCTGATGGAAGCGAACTGGTGGGAAGGTCCAGAATAAGCTTATAAAGATTTGAATTTGTCTCGACAGCTACGTTTCTAATGGGTATAGTTTTGAGTTAAGGAATGGCCATCTTAAATACGAGTGGGCGCGCCAACAACTATGCAAAAGGATATCATTCACAGAGTGCGCCGAGCTTGGTAAGATGGCGTTCAAGAGCATTGGCGTATAAGGGAGCATGACCTCTCGGGCCAGAATAATAAACTCGTTTATCCAACGGAGCGCAGTTGCCTGGGTTTCTTCATCTGTCGGATACCCAGCATTTGAGTCTCTTTCAGCAGTTTAATTCACGTATGGATTCGGACGTACCCGTGCTCATCAGATGCGGAATCAAGATTTCTGTCATGCGTCCTATATCTAGTACAACACTTAGTCCTGGAACATAAGGCTGACTTCCGTCAACCGCTTCATTCCGTGGTTTTTCCGAAAGGTCTGATGCCATTTTCGCATCTTCTCGGCCTGTATCATGCGCTGCTGGTATCTGGTCGTCGTTGCTTACAATGGGTGACTCCACAGGTTCGGGACCACTGGATATCGTCAACGATTTCACACTTGCTTTTTCATTCATGTCATCGTCGTGAATGCCACCGACAGAATATGGTGGAGGGGGACCGGCATCAGACCACGCTCGACGATGTGTACGGCCATTCGACGGTTTGGTAACCTTGCCACGAATTTTTAAGGCTCCTCGACTTCGTTGAGTCTCCACTACGTCACGAATCTCTTTTAAGAATTCTGCCAAAACATTCAGGGTTGCCACCCGCACATCAATATTCGGATCACTAAGATAGTTGAACAAGCCATCCAGAAAGTCTGGGAGGTATGCAATTAGCTCTAAATCTGGCACAGAGTCCAGGACAGATATCCATTGCACGAGGAAGGTTCGTGTAAACGGGGCGAGAGTGTGAATGCGCTCGGCAAGAAGTGGGATGAAACGAGGAAGGTTGAATTGATTTGGTTTCATGCCTGGTAAAAGAGGAACAGTGCCCGGCAATGGCGGAACCGCTGGTTGAACCGGGTTTGCGGATGGCGAGCCCACGGTCGGTGACGTCGGTTGTTCTGCGGCCTTTCGTAATGATTCAGGGCCTTCTTCCAACTGTGTAGGGGCCCAGTATACAGCTCGCTCAGATACAATATCTTTCATTAAGCGATCGAGTAATTCCGCTCCATTTTTAACGGATGGCTCAGCGTCCGAAGAGAGCTGTAGAATGTGAGAAGGATGCGGTGAATACTTCAAGATATTGCCGAGTGGTAGCGCACAGCATTCGGCCAATCACACTAGGTTCTGCGTCACAAAAGGATACCGCTTTTGTCTTACCTTACTCAGCGCATCAAAAATCTCGTTAAAATGCTTCAATATATCACCTCTAGCGACTTTTGCGACGTTATACATGCTCTCACACGCATAATATCGCACTCGTGAGTCCTGATCAGAGAAACAGGATAGGATTGGCGGAACAATCGCGTCGAGATGTCGAGAGAGGTCTGCGATACCAAGGGCGATTGCGGCAGCGGCGAGCGCAATCAATCCTCCATTTCGTGCATTGGGTAGGGATGAATAAGCAAAATCGTCAATGAGGGTTCGAAGAATTGCGGAAATGCGTGTGTGATCGCTGGTCGTGAGTGCGTCACGTATGAGGCTGAACCAAGGGTCATTAGTTTGGTGAATAATAACTTGTTAGTCTTCAATGTGCAGCCTGCCACTATTCTGGTTTGTCCACATTCCGCATATCTCAATCGTATTTCCGCATCACGATTATGACTGCAACGTGGGACTTTGCTGTCCTATGCAGATCGCGGCAGTTGTTCGCCATATTACATGCTGCACCATCTAACGGTCTGTCTAGCCGCCGCCCATCCTACATGTGCTACAGAATGCAAAAGTAAACGAACCGTTCGACTTCCAAAGCAGCTGCCTTCCGCTTTTCGTAAAGCTTGTCGCTAAGTCCACGAACAATTTGAGGTGTAAAGGGTGACGGCTCGCTTTGCGGTGGCATGGCTGAGCGGAGAATATTGAAGATGGAGCGTGGGAAGGAAAACCACTCGCCAAGTCGTCAACAAACGACAAACGCAGCCGCATCTGTTGACACTTGTCCTGTGTGAGTCACGCGTGCGATCATGGATCCAAGGGCTCGCGCACTCAGGAGAGGACAATTTGGAACCAGATCAGACCAAGACCGTTACGATGGACCTGCAAAAGGAGGATCAGGAAAGCACAACAAAGGAGAGACAGTCAACAAACTCTCAAATCGTCGATCCCACACTGCAAACACTCCGTCAACTATCCAACTTTATACCACCTACCTCACCAAGTTCCAATGACCAGCAGACGTCGAGCACAACCACACCGTCCGCACATCGGCCTCCGATGTCACTAGAGGAAGCAGTATTAGAGGATCCGGCGGGAGTGTTTGCAGCCAAGAAATCCGAGTTTGACGCGCATCGTCAATACTTGCTGCAAATGAGGTAAGGTCGCGGTATGCATCGTCAAAGTAGGACATGCTCTAATTCTGTAACCTGCAGGGAGCTCCTCAAACAAGCAGAAGACCCGGAGATAGCTAGGCAGTATTTAGTGGAGTTCAAGGATTATCAGGCAAGATTTGGGACCCTTAAAGTCAAGGTGGGCTCAAACTCTCTGACTTTGTCGAGTTGAGATTACTGACGAGCTTGCTTGTACAGACGGAAAATGCAGGAAGACGGTCCAAGGAGCTAAAAGCTGAGATTCAGAAAGAAACGACATTGATTCAACAGTACTCGGCAGAATTAGCGCGACCTAAGGAGGTGAAGGCCACATGGACTAGTGCTGTGAAAGGCTATCCTTACATGGAGGACATCAATTCATTCTGGGACCTTTTCCCTCTCGAGCTGTAAGAACTTTATTGTTTAAGACGGGAAAAATGTCTTTCAAAGGTGCAATGTTTGTTGACGATCATGTTTTTAGGAGACCCCGGAAATTTATCTTACCAGTCATTGCGTTATTTCTGCTGATAATATACACAGTCATTGATGGATCGTCGAGTCGCAAGCAGCATGGATATGCGCAACGTTAAACATCGTAGTATAGATTTGCCACTTGAAGGGCCTACAAAGTCTGTTTGTACATATTGATTGGATAAGAAGATTCCTTTGCCGTTTCGTTTCTGAGCGTGTATTGCACGATGTCAAGTATATACATGTCCACTTTGATAGCAATACCACACCACGACCGGACCGGCTAGGCTACCAATCCTTGAATTCCGGCTTGACAGAAAGAACCACTCCGCTGCTTTTTGCTGCACTATCCGTCTTGGTAACATTGCAAACGTTCTTAATCAATCCACGAACGATATTGCGTTGCTCCTCTTTACTCAATTTCCCCATGATATGTGATAATCCGCGAACCAGTTCTCCCAATTGCATCGCATCCTTTTTCTCTCTCCTAAACACATCGATAATGTCCGAGGCGTTCGCTCGTCCTTCATTCGGGAGAGAGTATGCATTAGAAAAGAACCAAAGAGCGGCCTAAATAGATCTACTTACGAGTCGAGCCTTGTTTGCTACTACCGCCGGTGGTAGGGCTAGTCCTTGGGGTACCACCAGGAGTGCCTTTCTTCACCTTGCGCTTGCCAGTTCCACTGCCCGACCCTGGTGTACCGCGTGCGCCACCCTCGGTAAGGGGCGTACTGCGTGCTGTAGCTTGCGCCGATGGTCCACCGGCAGCGGCGCTATCTGTCATTGGGGTATTCCGTGCACTGCCGGCTTTTGGGCGACCAGTCGGAGCTTTTGAACGCACAGACGGAGGACGGGAAGATCCAAGGTGTGGTGGGCTAGCAGATCCGGCGAGCTGCTTCAAGATTTCTGACGCTGAACTGGAAGTGACAGGCGCGAATTCGGTTCTAGGCTTCTGTAGACATAAGAAATTTAGTTCACAAACTTCACGAAGGAAGTAGAACGATCTAATTGTAGGATAATTGACCTTCTCAACTTTCTCATCATCCGAACCCGGTCCTTTTCTTTTCTTGCCAGTAACGGACCTGCCTGCACCTGCCGGACTGCTACCATGTAGTGGAGATGTACTCGCGGCTCTTCCAACAGAACTTGTCGCCCGCCCACTGCTACCCAGATGCGATGGCGATTTGGCTGAACTCTTGGCTTTTTTCTTGTCCATCAGGATATGCTCTGGAGATGCGCTAGGCGAGATAGAATCCTCCCTCTTGATCTTCTTTCCTAGTCCAACTGCAATCCCATGGGATTCACCATCTTTCCGCTTCTTCTGTTTAGCTGCATCCTCAGTTCCTGGCTCCGTTTTTACCTCCACATCCTCTGAGTTGGCTTCTTCTTCGTCACTCTCCTCCTACGGGGGACCAAGGAGGGGGAAATCATAAGGACCCTGGTTAGATGCTGCAAAACAAGACGCTGTTACCTCATCGCTAAGGTAAGGATTTGCTTCATCCGAGTGATAAACATCATCCGCTTGGTCCGCTTTCCGTAATGCCTTTCTCAAATCCTGGAAAAATAAGGCGTGTCGAAGTTCCTGCTACAACAAATGTCATTCCGAACTCTAGCGTACCTTCCCAACACCTTTCTTTTTTCTGGTATCATGTTCCTCCTCATCCTCATCATCCTCATCGTCCAAGAATCCCGATCGCTTCCCGTGTTTTCCGTACTGGCGCTTAATGGCTTCCTTGGCTTCCTCCTCATCCTCAATTCCGAAAAGCAGCTCCTCATCATCAGCAAATTCTTCCTCATAGTCGAGCTCTCCTGCGTCATCATCGCGTTGCGAACGCGGCCGCCTTGCCCGACCGTTCTTTTCGTCACCTTCCCCTTCCAGGATTTTTTTAATCCAGCCTTTCTCCTCCTTTGGCTGTGAATCAGGGGCTATGGCCGCGTCTTCCTTTGAATGGGCAGGTTCTTGAGGATATGTGCAATTACAAACACATCTTGGTTAAAAGTACTAACCTCCTTCGGAGCTTTATGCATCAGCCACGTGTCTAGCCGCTTACGGCTCTGCAGTTTCATCATTTCATCTGCTTCCTCCGCGGTTAATGTGCGATATTTAGGCTTCGGCATGAATTTGTACCATTTGGAAACAGGTACAACTTTAAGGCTATCCCCCCTAGCCAAACTCAAGTAAGATAGTGTGCGTCAATGTACGTTCAGCCAATTGAGCGGCATACCCTCACAGCAAGCATCAGGTAACTCGATTCTGGCATGCCCTCCACATTCCCCGTATACTGCTGGGAACCATCGAAATCCGAGAGAATCCAAGGAAATCTATCTGGATCTCTTCTCGGCCTCCTGGGTGAATTATCATCATCGGGGTCTCGCGCATATATGTAACTCTTTGTCTTCTTCTTGAATAAGTTCTGGCGATTTTTAACCGCATTCCCGAAAGGTGCAACCTTGGTAGGGTCCATCTTCTCTTTGTTAGCTGCTTCTGATGGTTCGGTGCTTGTAGGCTCTTCTACAGGTTTTCGTGGTTTTGGTACCTCACGGACCATGCGGACCGGCGGTACTAGCGATTCGAGATCAAACTTCTGGGTCTGGAATTTCATTACATGATGTGCTATTGATGTTTGCGGTAGAGACGACCGAAGTGTGTATCTCTTTGTCCCAGGCAAAGGAGGATTGTTTAAAGAGCTCATTTTCTCGGCAGTTGGTAATCTCACAAACACTACGAAAGGCGCATATTATCAGCCATAATTCCTCATACTACCTAGCCCCAATTTTACTACCATCTAAAACCCAGATTGGAGACGAACAGTTACAAAGTTAATCTTTTGCCACAGTCGAACCTCTCCTATGTGCGCACTGTTGCAAAGATGGCAGCTTTTGTTGACGTGTCGATGAGATCTTGCACTGAAGGCCTTCCGAGTTAGGTCAGTTGCTTGTGGAAAGGCCATTGGCACAGTCACACGATCGGCGTGACTCTCCCGCAAACCTGTTATTCACGAGACTTTTAATGCCAACGCACTACGAAGGGTTACCACCAATGGAATGCAACTCTAAGGTATCATGAAGAGCGCATTTGGATGAGATAAAGTTGTCTGATATTATGCGGATATATTGAACACTAGATAGTGAGCTTCACAGTCATAATACTCACTACTAAACACTCGTTATAGGCTATGTAATGACTGGATGCTATCAAGTATAAAGAGATATATTCTAGTATAATTGACAGCGATATTAAATTAATCTGTTACCTAATCAATATAATTGCAATGCAACTTCCACCTACGTTAGCGCATGCACAGAACATGAGATCATGTTCATCATCAAGAATAACTTTTCGTCCTCAACTTCCAATGTGGCTCATCTTTTGTTCCTACAGCAATAGTCTGGTTTGTTGGGTCACAAAGTGCAGGGACGCGCCGTCCTCGATTTTAATCTGTGCCTTTGGCATGTCTTCCCCACATGGCAATCCAAGATCTATCACATGTTGAAGGATCTTGTTCAAGTGACATATTCAAGTGACATATCTGAATTGCTCATTTATAACTCCTTTACACAGCCTACTTTGTTGGGGATTTGTGGTTTGCACCAGCAAAAAGTGCCGAGCCTTGAAGGGTAAAAAGTAACAGCGGAACACAAAGGACAAATTGCAAATGAACAAGAAAGCAAACGCGTAATCTTCGCGACGCGCTCGTATTTACCACTTGATGCATTCCAGTTGGCTTATCCACTTGGGTTGAATCAATAAAAACAAACAATGGTTGGCCATTAGATATACGCAAGAAGGCATTGCCTTGATGTTGTTCTGGCGCTTCATCACCGTTTCGACCTTGCTTTTTATGCTCAGAGCAACATGGGTAGAACGGATTTCCGACTCTTTCTATTGAAGCAGGAGCCAAATACAATCCAAGTCTTTGCACAGTGTATTAATGAAATGTGCAACCACATTAGAATGCCTTGCAACCGCAACTGTCCAAGTTTGCGTGGGCAGATCTTTGGGGACTTCGGCGCTGTCAACTTTTCCGGCAGGACGTAATGCGCTACCCAATGCAGGAGTTTGTCCTATTTTAATAAAGCTTTGGGCTCATTCCTCATTCACTTGCGTGTGTTGCGCAGCTTTTTGTATATCATCTCATCTCATAGTTGGGTACGCAAGTCGATGCGCAGATGATATTGGTTTCCCACACCTGACTCCCATCTTGGCTACCTCAGAATAGGCAAATACCGTATCTCGTAAACGAATAAACTTTAAGGGAAATAGGTACGAGCATCCTTCTGCAGATGATGTGCGAAAGCACACACACGCGTTAGACTCACCTACATAGATAACTCTAGGCATGGCGTTTGTGGGTAATATAGCCAGCTTGACACATGGGCAGAGAGAACTGCACCACAAAATCAGCACTTCTTCCTTCGGCAATTTGTCCGATGGCTCGTATGGTACAAGTCCACCAAAGGCCTCTCCAGGCGCACATAGCGCACTTAAGCCGACCTCGAATATGGCTTTCAACCCTGTTCCAACGACCCCCGGAAAATGTTCCAAGTTAAAAGTCAACGTATTGCTTGACTCGACGATATATGTCGCTGGAGGAAACCTACACGGAAGAATGGAAATTATATCGTCCACCAACAAAAGCTTGAAATTAGGAGAGATATCTGTTGAACTCAATGGTTTTGAAGGTAAGACTAAGGCCCATCGCTAGGAAGATGCTAGCAAACCTACTCACTATATAATTTATACATTAGAGGTCAGCGATAAAGATTACGAGCGAAGTCAGGCCTTCCTTTCCGCTCGCATTGTTTTTCAAGGAGAGCGTATGCCTCCCTCAAACGCAGTCCGCGGTCCGGGAGAGAATGGATTCTGGCAAGCAAATAAGGGCAAAACAACTTTCCCATTTGCTTTCCGCCTTCCAAATGACGCACCGAGCTCTTATGCGTACCAGAATATCTCTAGCTTACGATATGTCGTCACAGGGTAAGAGTGACATCCCAAATCGGCACCACACTCAGAGATTCTCATATACGTGGACTGCCGTCAACCATAGGGTGGTTCAATATAAGCAAAATGGACGAAGCGACAGTTTATTCAGATCAAAGGAGGCGTTCGTGGTGGAAAACTGGAAAGCCAATCATATGGACATCACAGATGAGCCAATAAGGGCAAAAAATCATCGGAAAGTCTGGTTTGGAGGTGCCGGAGAAGTTCAGCTTGAGGGTACCATTCAAAAATCCTTCTTTTGTTCGGGGAATGACGTGTATGTGGAGCTTCGCGTAAAAAACGACTCAAAGAGACGAGTACGTGTCATTTGCAGCAAAAATGTCGGTTGTGATCCGTCTAACTTACTTCTGATTTATTTTGTCCTTTATTGAACAGGTTCAAGGAATCAAGTTATCATTAATTCGCAAGTTGATGATGCTACGGGAAGGAACATCTGCTCAAGATCCACTAAACGATGTGAAGATGTTTAGTGAGTCGGTATCCGAAACAACTTTCAAAGAGAAGGATTTCATTTTTGATCCTGGAGAGGAGAGGGCGAACATCCTTAATATCCACATTCCGGTAAAGCAGTTTTCTAAGAAGCAGGTATCGTCGCAAGTAGTCTCACCGTGGTCCGGTTCGTTTTGTAGCGTTTTGTTCGTACAGTACGCAACACCGCTTTGGCAGAGGTAGCGTGCCGAGTAATCATTGCGCTTAATATGGGGACGTTCAAGTGAGTGGAGAACCCAAGTCATAATCTCTACTGCTATAGTAGCATATTCTGATATTATTCATGCAGTAAGGACCTGGTGATTGAGCTTCCCATCAATGTTTGCCATTCAGCTTCCATCCTACCCCCACCCACGGTTAACATGATGGCTAACTTGCACCCGCAACACTACAATGTAATTTCCGATGACCCTGCGGAGGAGGTGGCTCCAACCGTCCGTAAACGTGATAAAAACTGGAAAGCAACATTGCGAGCGCGTTCCGCTTCACCACCACGGACAGTTCGCGGAGCAATGGCGCTGAGTCCTCCAAAAGGAAGACGCGCACTTCCATGGTCAGATGATGAGGGGGACGTTGCCGACTTTGTGGCACGAAGGAGAGCTCGAAAGAGCAATGCCGCTATGGACACGCCGCCCCCAGAAGACCATTCTCCCCCTGCTGGAGGCTTCCTTCGGGAACTGGTTCCAAATTCCCCTGCTTCGGCGACCATGCGAGGTATCGCCACGAAGGGAAACATTGCCAAATCGCCCCCAATTGGTAGATGATTATCGTTCATGTTAAAATGGGATTTTCGCTAAATCGACACCATCTGCCACACAGGTCCAACCGGTCCAATCTCCTATGTTCCCGCTGTCGAACGAAGCAAGTACTTGTCGAGATCGTCTATGCTTCTGGACATCCCATCAAGTCCCAATCAACAAACGGAGACCCCGACATCGCCTCAGCAGTGGGCTACTCATGGCAATTCTCCTGATCCGTTGTCGCTTCCAAGCCCCGTACTTCATGGTAGAAGGGCTCTCCCGGAACCCAGTTTCTATGAACCACCACCATCCCAGAACGCGGCGCCCAGCAGCCCAACTGGTCGCACTCCCAGGCCATTACCCTCCATTCCAGATCTTGCCGCCGCGAGAAACTTTACTGACGACGACAAGATTCCAATTCAATATCGAACAATGTCACCGCCTTTAAAGCCAAGACCTGTAAACTATGTCTCCAAACTCGGTCGTGACCCGAAACCGCTACCCGAGCCGAAACAGCAGCAAACGACTACCTCCGCCAATCATCTCGCGCCGGCTGCCGAGGCAAGACCCTCTGCGAGGTTTTCCGCCACTTCTCAACTGTCAACAATCGTCGGAACAGAAAACAACTTCTTGGATATCGATTTCGACTTTGGGGACGGATTCCTGGGAGGTACATATCACACACTTGGTGTTTGCATTACGCATCTGAGCCGCAACTTACAATGTTTTTTGATACGTAGATGCAGACCCCAAGACATCCACACTCAGTCGTACTTTAAGGCGAGGTCAACAGATGGCTGCTGTTCCTGTTGAATCTAATGATAATCTGGCAAAGAAAGAAAATCTACATCCTGGGTTATCACTAAGCCCACCCTCAAAGCCGATACCGATTGGGTCAAAGTCAAACAAGGAGGTAGCAACGATATCTCCCCGCACGATGTCACCAAAACTGGCAGAATGTACGTAACTAGAACCTTCGCACATGTGTGATGCACATATACTGATTTGCTGTCCTGCTTTAGATCTTGCAAAGTATTCCCAGGCGGCTAACGGAATATGAGTCGACATACGTAATAGTCGTTTAATTTGACACTGATATACTGATATATAGTTGTCTTGTATAGTAGTTCTATTTTTTTTTTTCTTGTATTTAGCACCGTGCGTACGTAAAGATTAAACAAGTATGTCATTTTAAGTAACGTAAAACAGTCACCCATGATAGACAGCAATCCGTTTGCTGGCGAACCGTCTGTTAACGACAGTTCTTGGACTGGTGGTCACTCTTTGTTTGAAGTGAGCTCTATTAGCAGTTGCCTACGCAGAAGAGGAAACGTTTTAGAGTCAGACGAACATATCTCGCACATAGGAAACATTGTTGCGCCTACCAATCTGAGGGATTGTCGAGCATCACAGATTGCTTTAATGCGGCTATGGCATCGTCTTTTCCTGCATGTCATAAATCAGCTTAATCCTTCCAAGTATAGAATATCGGATTCAGCAGGGCCTTACGATTGACTGCTATGCAAGCTCTTGCCATTATTTGGAACGCATTGTACTGTACATCATAAATGAGAAATGATCAGCACACCATTTATGCATCATGATACGGTCTGACACCTCATAATTCGTACATTCATGGGATCTAATTCCACAGCTTTTTCAAAGCACTCTATTGCCTTTGAATAATCCTTCTTGTTATAAAACCCCACGCCACACCGAAACCATCCAAGCGAGTTGCGTGGTATCGCCCCGATTCGAAGGAGAAGCCATTCTTCACTGCTGTTTTGGCGGGTCTCGGGATTAGCGGTATGACTCTCTGACGCTGTCGTGGCCATTGGATAAGGTGACCTGGATGTGGGGTTGAGCGAGCGTTTCTACTCGATGTGAGAAGCGCAGCAACGCGTAGTCTCGCGTCTTGATTAGCTAACGTGATCCTGGTAAACTGCCACAGGTTGGTCTAAAGAGTACTTTCCACCTAATACCAGTGTATTACGTTTAACGTTTAACACCTGTGGACACACAATGCTTCTTGCAGACAGAACTGTGACCGCGGGGGCCCGGCCATGGCCCTCAAGGCGAGATGCGAAAGAACTGGATGGCCAAGGGTAAGACTGCTGACATCAGTTATGCGCTGCCAAGAATCTCATGCCTGCCCAACAGCAACACTCGCATGACCGCAAAATATATCCAGCAGCTGTGCCGAGAGCAGAAACTTTACCAAACGCCGGAACTGAATGATAAGCTCTATCTTCATTTCAAAGGTGCAGTTAGTGGCCATGGGCACCAAATTGGTCTTGGACCCACTATTAAGAAGCATTAGAGCTGATAAACTGTCGGTAGGGTTTGCCAAGATTGAGAATCTAGAAGCGTACACTGGTGTCAAAGCACTCTGGCTGGAAGGAAACGGGATATCCACCATTGAGGGTCTATCCGCTCTCACCGAGCTCAGATGTCTCTACCTGGCGCAAAATTGCATCGAAACCATCGAGAATCTAGACGAGCTCATTCATCTCGATACACTCAGTTTGAACAATAACCTTCTCAAGAAGATAGACAACTTGGCCTCGTTGAAGAATCTCACGACGTTACAGCTCACCCACAACTTCCTGAAATCAAAAGAGGACATTTCTCACCTGGCCGAGTGCGAGTCAATTACTGTCCTGGATTTATCCCACAATAAAATTGAGGATCCGGAAATTGTGGAAATTTTTGAACTGATGCCTAATCTGGTGGGGATTCAAACTGCACACTTGGCTTCATGAAGAGCATTATCTCATTCGTATTCCCATTCATAGGCTGTTCTGAATCTCATGTCTAACCCGGTGACGTCTAAAATTCCAAACTACAGAAGGACATTGATCTCCCGCATCAGAACGCTGACATACTTGGATGATCGACCCGTCTTTGATAAAGAGAGACTGGCCGTCGAAGCGTGGTGCGTCTTCGTGGAGCTTACAATAATCGCACGTTTCGATTTCATTTAATTTTATTTGAAAAATGTCGATAGGGCACGCGGAGGGATAGAAGCCGAGAGAGAGGAAAGACAACGACAAAAAGATGAGGAAAAGAAGGAGCACGAAAGGAGCTTTGAAGGTGTGTACCGCCAGCGGTTTCTCTGGGAAAAGTTAGTTACGAACCCACCAAACTCTACGCAGCATTGAGAAAGCTTCAGGATGACGCCCGAGCACGTCGACGTGAAAGATATGGCGAGGAGGAAGAGCCTGTCTTTTCACCCGAGGTTGAGAAATTGCGGGATGAAATGTTGGACAAAATAAAGGAACCAGAGGAGCGTCCGAAAGAAGCTGACGAGCCAACATTAACAAAATGTGCAGAAATTGGTGAACGAAATGCAGCTCCCATTCGATCTTTCACCGAGCTATCGACTTCTGGAAAAAGAATAGTAATAGAGGAAGCAGATGTCGAGGACAACGACAGCCAAAACGACCAATTCCAATTCCGAACACCGTGGGCCAAACCAACAGTGGGACCTCTCATTGAAGAGTTACCTGTAAGGCACGGCGATGACGTTGACGATGATGATGCAATTCCAGAACTCGAGGAGATTAGTGTTGACTGGGCAGCAGCAAACCCAACAACTACCGGCTTCCCAGGCTGGGCTTCCACGCGAGAAATAGCGGCGGCAAAGGTGAATTCATATTTGGAAGAAGTAGATGACACAGAGTAGAAATGTCAGCAGTCGGGAAAGCCATTCTACAAATTATATACAGAACCATCTAACTCTAAGCTCTACATAAAAAGGGACTCTTAAACAGGATTTCATCTGTACTACACTCCCCTTCATCATACTCTTTACAAACCCAAAAGCCGGCAAAGCATCTCAATTTCCTCCTTCAGCATCTCAGTTCCTACTTTCTCACTGCGCTTCGCAAGGTCCTATGTGTATATGAGAAATTTGTCTAACTGTCACATACATGCCACTTAGCGAGGATCATACCTTCAATGTGGTCGCCATCAGGCGTAATTCTTTGAGGGAGTCGACACCACCCATAACTTGGTCTCTCAATTGCTCATTTCCTAGGATCAACCTTGTCATCACTTTGAATGTCGCACATATCTCATTGGCAGATGGTTGATCGGCAGAAACCCTAGTACGTTCTATCCCGCGGGGGCTATCAGCAGAAGGTCCGTGGACATGGTACCAAAGAAAACCATACCCTGAATGTTCGTCGAGACCATCTTGATGACCGAACTCGCCAGATCCGGTAATTGGAGTAGCAGGAGCGATGAAATTTGGAAACAATGAACGAAAGTCTCACGATTCTAACACTCCGACGTCAGCTGGCATGCCCGAGAATCATGCACTGAGAGTGCTAACCTGATGAAAATCCCCACTGACATAATTCATTTCCATTGTGGCAATCAATGCGCGAGAGATATCTGCCGTAATTTGCACGGATACCAAATTTGACAATGCCGCAGACTTGGCGATGCAATGTATGGCACTTGCGATTCCGTAGTAGGTATCTACTGGTAGTGCTTGCATCTGCTGGGTACACGATACACGATCAACATAGGTTTTAATATGATGAGACTCAATTTAAGTTCCTTTCAGCTTACCATCAATTCCTGCAAAGCAGGTACAAACAATGCTCCATCGATAGACGGATGTGACAACAAAGTGAGAGCTCGCTATGACACAATGGAGTGTGATCCATCAACAAACATGACCATACGTGATACCACGTCGAGCGATGGGCATACCTGCGTAATCGCCAGTCGCCGTTTCCAGAAATCATCGGCGTTGATCTCCTTCTTTCTCAATTTCGCCTCGATGACCTCATTCCTCCCGCGAATGATCATCATTCGCCCCGACGGGTGTTTCGATACGTCCTGCGTTTGCAAAGCAGCCATCTCCGAGGTCACATGTCCCACGATGCCTACGGTTATCAAAATGCTCGCGTAGACTTCAAGAGGCAGACACGTTGCCGGTTGATTTTGTCGGCGCCCAAGTATCTCAAGTGTCTGACCGACGATATCAGCTGATACCGAAAAGTCTGCAAGACGGCATGACGTGAGTACGACATACAGAGGAGCAGACTCCTCAGCACCTCAAGCGCTTACTTGTCACACAGGTGGCGACTCCACGAATCAGCTTATCGGGCCACGCTGGCAGATAATAGAGCAACGCTACGGCAGCATGTTGAACGGTGGGAGAAGAGTCCACGAAAGGACCAAATAGTGGACCTTTTGCTGTGGTGACCTGGAAAAATGGAATGATCGCGGTCTGCAGACCGGATGTGAATGCCTACGGAAGAAAGCAGGTCAATCACTAATAAGATGCATCCATATCATAATGCAATATGGCAATGTCCATACTTTGTCGGAAGCAAATCCGCAAAGGTCATTTCTGAGGGTATATGCCAGCATGTCAATGATATCCTAACAGCATGGATGACATCAATGACCGGTGGTACTAGCTTGCGGCGAGTGAAAATGTACCCAAATGTACCTTGCTGAATGCTTGATCAGATATTTTTAGCTGCCACAGTTTTTTTGGCAACCCCAAAAGCCATTTCTGTATAATGTCATACAGCTGCTCATTTGCAGATACTTTAAACTTGCCAATATACTGACGCCGGTCCTGTAGCTGTCGCAGACAAGGAGGAGGAACTTGTAAGGCACAGTCGAGATAACCAGAGTTTGATCTTTCCCAATCATAGCATACCTTTAGTATTTTACATATGAAGGTGAAGGAGCGTCTCGCAGATCGGAGGTCAGTTAACAACTGAGCATTTCGTAAGAAAGCCTACCAATATGGACGTTAGTAAATTCAGTAAACAAAATGTACGCTGTACTTACGCGCATTAGATCCGCACATTCGCCGCTATCCAATGTATTGAGTAACGTCCATAGCACAGGATAGGTGGCTTCTAATTGCTGGTTAGTGAGGCTTACGATTGTCGCAGGCGTTCTTGGAGAACGATCCATCGTTTTCTTGACCATCGAATTAGCTAAGGGGGAGCGTTGCAGCACCATTCCCAAAAAATACCTTGCCATCAAACAACTCCAGAACATATTCAAACATTCGGTCCCGCCAGTGGAACGCTCCTTCCGGCTTACTCGACTGCCCTCCCAAAAGGAAATGGGACAGAATCTCGCAAAAGAGGATATTCATATCTTGTAAAACTGTATCCACCTGTAAGACCATTCAATACAGACGTCTTGATCCTTTCGATACGCTATATCAATACCTGCTTTTCCCGGAGGGAGAAGTTGCTGCTTCCGAAGGGAAAGTGAACCGCAAAATGCTTGGAGATTGTCGTTAACCACGAGTCGACCCAACCACTGTCTGCTCGCTTCTGCAGACCTAAAGTTTAGCGGGTATATCGCTACTCTGTTCCCCGGAACAGTTATACATACCTTCTCAGTGAATAGTAAAGCCCTCCAAATCAAGTTTGTCATTCTCAAAACAGTATGCATGACGGAAAGAGCGGGTGATAGAGTTATGGACCCCGCAGAAAATGCCGTCGGTGAGGCCTCCAACCATATATCAACAAGGACCGGCATGATGACATCCGTGAAAGCCTGAAGGCGTCGGTAAGACGATATCGGAAAATCTTTCGCCATACAAACGTCTCAAAACAATCCGCATTCAATAACACATACCTTCAACTGGTCAAACTCTGCTAAGTCGTACAGATTGCGCACTACATTCTCACCCTTACCACCATGATCTATCACTAAACGATCATGTGGTGCGGATGTGCTTGTTGCGGTAAACAAATCTAGGTGGTCGCTTTCACGAAGGCTGCTACGAGCATGGTGAGGCCTGCCTAGCACCTCACTCCAACCGTGGATAACTAAACCGCGCTACAGCGTGACAAGTCTTTTAGCATCCCAGCCTCTCTTTACTACGTAATGTGTTACATACCGGTTGATAAGCAACAAATTCTGGCGCTTGATCGGTGCTAGCCGAGTCTTCGGACCTGGTGGACATGGCCAGAAACCACCAGCTGTGGGTAATATTTACAAATGTTCACCCTTTAATAGTACTATCTTCCGCTTGGATGAATGACTTACGTATCGTTTCCAGTTTCCAGGACCAGCTGCAGAAACCTGTGAAGACTGTCCAGAACGTCCACTCTAGACTATAATCATCAATAAAAAAACCGTAAGTCCAGCATTTTGAATGAGAAAAAAGAATTTCATCGTTCTTTTCACCTTTGCGCTGCCAAGTTGACTGCGGGGATTCACGAGTAAAGACGAACCCGTGCCTGTTAAGAGAAGTTTAAAGCTACACCACACCACATTATGATGAACTACATGGGTAGTTACCGATGGAAGATGAGCTCTGGGATTTACCGCCGGTTGACAACATTGAAAGGAAATTTGGAATAACCTGCAGTTCATCATGAGCACTGAATGGAGACACATAAGGGAGGCAAAATCTGACCTTGTCTGCATAGGTAGCGATTAAATCCGGGTAATTATCCTGCCATATTCTTAAGAACCTCAATCCGTCTAGCCTAATATCTTCCGATATGTGTGTCATAGCAGAGCAGGTGTACGCCATCAAAAGTGACATGAACGGTCGAAAGTGACCCTACATAAACAATGGTATTAGTTGGAGGTCACGACATGCAACCGCTGGCCAAATTATTAGGAAATAACCTTTGGTATAGTAGGCATCAAATCCTTCAAAAAGGAAAGCAGCGTCTTTCGAACGTTTCCATCCTAAACGAAAAGTAAATAACAATAACTGTTAGGATTGCGATTACATTGAGACTCACATCATCAACAAGAAGCTTGGAAAGAGCATCAAGAAGTGTGCTAAGATGGGCATGTAGCGCCTCGGGATGTCTGTTATGAAGGTCCTTAATCCCCACCAACGCATCTGGTAGTCAATTTCGGTTCTCAGCATCCCCACAATTTACTCGGTAACCCCATATGCTAAACCCATTGGACAGACCTTTCCGCGTTTGTGCATTGTAATGTTTTAATTGCACTATAATATCTTTGAGGCTTTGTTTGCGACTGTTAACAAGGTCAGAGGAAGCCTTCTCGTCGATAATACTTTGAGAGGGAACGACAATGGCTTAAGGCATACGAAAGGGGTGAATGAGGGAGATTAAAAATGTTCATACAATGTGGAGCTGTACCTTGCGAGCGAAAGGAAACATCAGTTTGGTTTGTGGCGGGAGGTTTCTTTTTCCCGACCTTGAGCTTGGTTTTCTGTTACGAAGTCATGAGTGATCTGGGCATAGCAATAATCGAAATCGAGGTAAGGAAAAAGATATCGTCAGATCTTCGTCTACTTACTCTGAAATCCTCCGCTTTGAGCTTCTTTTTTCTCGTTGCTTTCGGCATGTCGAAAATTGTCCCAAAAACCGATACACAGACGGATCGGAGTATGATGGATGTCATCGTCGCATACAAAAATCAAAACATGGTTCAGCCGCAATAATCCGGATGATTGTGTATTTGCATCAAATTCGCTGTTGGCTACGAATTCATTCGTTTTTTATTTTGCCGGTTAAGGCGCATTGGAATGAACCTAGTATTGACTAGCCAGCCACCGCAGATTCCGGTCCTGGTAGAAACTTGCCCATCACTTGCAGAAGTTTGGCGTGCAATGTTGCAGCCTTCACCCATCATCCCCTCAACTGTCCAGCAGCGCTTGGCGGCCAAGAACATTCAGATTCATCCCCACTGGACTGAGCAGTGCATCAACTACCTTCGAACAAGATCTCCAATATCCCTAACCGACAGTGATCTAGTGGACGGTATCCTCGAACAGTATCTTCACACAGATTTGCGCGAGGTTGGACTGCCCGTTCTGCCTCCAAGGATAACAGAGGCGCATAAAGTTGTGGTGGGTCGACCTAAGGGCATTGTCTTGCAAGTCATTGATGTGCATGAGGTCGGCGTCTCAGCAAACTCCATGCTCGAGCTTATCTTGGACTTCAAGCCAAAGAAAGGAGAGCCACCACGACCACAGCACAGCAGCCTTCAAATTCCAAGGAAAATGCTTCGCTTACAGTTAACGGACGGCGTGCAGGAGGTCCCAGCCATGGAATGCGCTTTACTCCCAGGAATATCGGTGGAGAGCATGTTAGGCGTTAAGGTGAATTCCTTAGTGTCAGATTGATGATTGTGTCCGGAAAATTCATCTCATCAAGTATTCAGTAGGTTGTCGTAACAAATGCAACAATTCGCCAAGGCGTCATTATGCTTGAGCCGCAGAACTTCTCGATCCTTGGCGGCTATGTGGCAAGCATGAACGTTGACGAGCCGTTAGTGAGGTTGGAGAAAAAATGCAAGGCATTTTTGAAGTATGTTAACTGTGAGTAACGAACAAAATACCGGAAGTGAAAGTAACCGACGTTCAATAACAGCATTGAATATGAAGCGCCACAACGCACAGACTCGATACCCACCCGAAATGATGGATCTGCACCAGATCGCCAGGGCGAAGCAACAGTTGCGGGATCGGAATCGTATCGAATCCTATCTTCCGTGGACAATCGGCATCCCCGGGGTCAATCAACAGAGGGCGCCCAGTCGCTTCGGCCTGATGCAAGTATTGCACACCCAGGTGTTACTGCTCACTCGGCCAAGGACGAGGATGCTAAACTGGAGGACTTCCCCTTCGACGACGATGATTTCGACTTGGATGCTTTTGATTTCGATCTGGGAGACGTTGACGTTTTGCTGCAAGAAGAGGCTGGCTATTCTGCAATCCAGAGCAATTCAAATGTGCTTTCTCTCTGCAGCATTAAGGACGAAAAGTTCCCTCAGTTGATTGACCTGACATCCGATGGGGCGATACCACCAATCTCCAATAGGCAAAATGATAGTGGTGTGCCGGCACAGACTCGCACAGATTTGAAACCCGCGAGTATCGCACCAACGAGTGTTGGAGCGATTGAGATGAAACAAGAAGGACGACTCAATTCATCACATTCCTCCCCATCAGGCTTTTCTGTATTCAAAGAGCTATCGACACGACAGCGATTGTCACATCCTCATGAGTTACAATCCCCACCGAATCAGCTTGGCGATAACGAGTCCTCGTCGCCAGCCAAAAAACCGCGGCTCTCCTCTCCGAATCGTCCGAACCTGATACAGCCCGCGACAGCACCACCGCGTCTAGGGTACTTGTGCAATATTGAAACAATAGTAGCTAGTAGGTCTCACACTCGGATACATGTTAAGGTTCAGTTTCCAGCACACCTGTCTGATAGGTGAACATGTCACTTATTTGGCAACTGGCCTTACAGGCACACATCGACAACTGGGAAACACTACGACTCCAGCGATCCGGATATTCGTTGATTGTGGTGATTGATGATGGAACAAGTCTAGTGCGAGCAGGCCTAGCGAACCATGTGCGTAGCCAAATCAGCTTCTGTTTCGCGCGAGGTTTTTCTGATAACATTGTATCACTTCAGCTGATCGAGGGTTTCTTTGGACTCAGTGCTAGTGAAGCAAAAAAGAGGAAACAAGCTGATGGATATGATACTCTGAGCGAGGTATGTACATCTCACCTGAATGCAGCCGCTACGACGGAGATTTTGAAATGTTTAAACCCCAAATAGGCGGTTAATCGTTTCTCTCAGTTCCTGAAAGATTTGGATTGTGTGCTGGAACTCGACTTGTCAGCATGTAGGGCAAGGAACAGTCAACAAGGTTCTTCTGGTAGTGCTTTGGATGACAACCTCCCAGAGGTGGTGGCTTTCATATCAGATAATGCTGACATATTACGAGGAATGCTTCGCTAATTGCGATATGTCTTGTGAAGTCATTAAGTCAATCGTAGATACAAAATTCAGTCTCTATCTTCAGTTCAACAGGTGCAATGAGATGCATAACGGTTTCAATTTGAACCAGAGGGTATCTTCTAGCAACAAACCAAAAGAGTCATTTTCTTCGCATCAGTCACACCCCCTCCCGGCGCCTCATTAGTCTACATGTATTTACGATTCCCTATTGGTGGGCGCAGGTCGAGCAGGTTTACCATACAAAACGTTCTTCAAAGCGCGACTTGCGAACACCGTAAGGCCCCTACAGAATGGACGGCAGCGTCTGGGTCAGTAGAAGCCAGGTAAAATCAGCTATCCTAGCGCTCTTCAACGTACAGGCTCGACCAATCCTCGTCATGTAACTCCCGCATGTCGCCTACAGTCATAATGTCTTGGGCTTTCAGCTTGGCCAACCACTCGTTCGCTTTCTCCACTCCTCGGTTGGTGGCTATTGCCGTGTCCATGACCATCTCTTCAATAGGTCGGTCATCAGCATATTCTGAAAAACATTCCGGTGAGTATGCGCTATCCCATGTAATTGAATTAGGCCAACTCGGAAGTCACCTTTATGTGGGAAATCAACAAAATCTTCGCTACGGGCTTCTTGTAGTGACACTTTCCGCAGGAGTGGCGCTGATTCGCTGCTTGGAGTTCCGTCATCCGCTTGCTGAGGTGGCCGTGTTCCAGGCTCTGCGTCCTGCGGCGTGTTTTGTGACATGCTGTTACTTCGTGTAGCCCACCCTTGCCGTGACTCCTCTCTGTTTTTGTCCTCATCTGGCGATGGTTTGTTCATCTCTCGCAGAATGCGATTAATCTCCCCGGTTATCAGGTGCTGATACTTGGCTGGAAGCACCTGCTCTTGGATCTAAACGTACGTCAAATCACCACTCCCATGTGCACGGTATGGTCAGATAGCGCCCTACCATCTCATTCACCACCTCTTCCGCGGTATCTGTGTCCACTGGCGACATATAAACAAACCGAAATCAGAATTTTACCATCGCCGGAGGCACTGAAACTTGATGAGAAACGACTATACCGTTGAACTCAAATTTCACCGACAGCTTGTCCATGCCCTTGAAGACTACTTGCATGGTCAAGTGAGTTTTGTTCTCTGTCATTACGAGCACTACTTCAGGCTCCAAGGCGAGGAAAGGATGCTCGATAATTTCCTGTGCGCTTAGTCGGTCATGCTCATTTCCTATGCAGTTATTGATCAGATCCAGAACTTCTGGATCGGTGACTCGCGATAGGCATTCAGGTTTAATGCCCTGAAAAAAAAAGGGTTCAGTGAGTCTTTGACAAGATCTTTGCTCCCTTCGACCCAAAGTGTCCGTCCGAACGCTAACCCTTTTATCAAACCAAATCGAGAAAAGGTGTGGAACACCCGAACGTACCTGCGTGACTTTCTTGTAGATTTGCGCCGCGTTTTTGCACTCGTTATATGGATATTCTCCAGTGACCTGATGTCAAGACAACAATATATAAGCCGTCAAAACATCATGTCCTGAATAACATATTGCACTTACCATTTCCAACAACGCCATTCCGAATGCATATATATCAACTTTCTCGCTGTACCCCTTTTCCTCATACATTTCCTATAATACCTAATTCTTTATAACTATCCCAGCTGGACTTAACACAATCCAGTACGTACCGGTGCCATGAATTCCGGCGTCCCTATGACTGTGTACTTCTTCCCAAGCTTCATCTTTGCCGTTCCCATATCCCCTATCTTCACCTCTCCGTGTGCACCGTTTATGAAAATGTTATCGCACTAGGTTTCCAAGTAAATAACACATACGATCAACCCGTACTTCAAAATTCTTAGCTTTTTCGAACCTACCTTAATATCGCGATGGATAATTGGTGGATCGTGTGAGTGAAGATATGATAGACCCTTTAGTATTTGTCGTGCCCATCGCTTTACAATCTTCAAATTTGGAATCTGAAGTTTGCGAATATACCTACGCGAAGAACATCCATCAGCTTCCCATGCCGAAATACGCCGTTCATACAACTTACTCTCGCAGTGTTCCAGAAGTCATCAGCTCCGTAATAAAAACGAACTCCATATTATTGTACCAGCAATCATGGAATTGTATGATATTCGGATGCCGCACTCGTTTCAGGATCTCAATCTCCTCGCTCAACTCCATAAACTCCGCTTTGGTAGTCTTTAATATTATAACAGAGTATTTAAGGTTATGAAAGCCTGGCAATTGACCTGAATCACCTACCTGGCACGTATTCCACGCGACTTCGTAGCCCTCCTCCCTATCAATCGCCTTATATACAACCTTGTACGCGCCCTTTCCTAGCAGTTGATTGAGCTGCAGTAATGCGACATATTGCAAAATAAGTACTTGATATCAAGAAAGCGGACCCTCTGCGAGCGGCCCGCTCAATGCCCATCATCAATCGCACAACCCCGAAAATAAGAGGGATTCTGCACCTTTGCATATCTTGCATTTGGACTGGTCTCCATAACTCTCTCTAAATCGTCTCGTGAATCCTGCTGATTCAACGACATTGGAGGAACTGGGTCGCCGCTCCCTCCATATGGCGAACCGTATAATTCTGGCGACATGACACCGGTATTGCCCTCACTGCCCTGCATTGAATTCTGTCGCGCATGCTGCATGGGTTGGGCCATTAAGGCTTTTGACGGCTCAAGCAAGCTTTAAGACGTCTACGTGAAGGTCCAAGTCTCGAGGAACTACTGACAGTACGGGCGACGATAAGTTAGATATAACGATTCGCGTCAGCCATTAAATGCCCGCGGGTGGCGCCATCAAATGGCCATAAAAAAGCGACAATCTTGCAAAACCCGCCTACCACGCTTATCCCAGAGAACAACCAATGTTTCAGCTTCAAGATATCTTGCGGCCTGGACCAATAGTGCAGAGCTGAGCCGAATGCCCTTTGGCTCCGTCCTATCCAGTCAACAGCGTGCACTCAGGTGGAATTGGACAATTTGCTGGAGATCGCAGGGCCGAGAAGGCCACTGTGGAGGAGGACCAGACAAATACACAGAGCCAGATAAAGCCAAATGGGGGTCGCAGATGATGGAGCGAAGCAAAAAGGCACAAAGGAGAAATCTTGGACAGGTAGTTCCTCTGCAGGCATCTTTGGTTGCGTGGGAGCTCCATGCCGCTTGCAAGCAAATCACGTGGCCTGGATGGATCCATTCAACACGGTCAAGCGCGAATCCCCTCCCCCGGGCTGTCACCGAACAGTGATCGCAGGTTCACGATGCTTCACGCAATCCTAATTATAAATAAGGCTGGTGGTCTCATATACAACCGAGACTTTACGGAAGGCCTGGCGAAGTTAACAAGCAATGAGTATCTTGTGATGGCTGGCACATTTCATGGGTGCGTTTCAGCGGTCGAGGACGTCGCTACACCCAAGGTCCTATAACATTTCGTGAACAGGGTCCACGCAATCACCTCGAGAATATCCCCAGTGTCCCCTTCTTCAGGCATGGAAGTCCTAGAAACAGACACCTTCAAAATCTTCTGCTTTCAAACCCTCACAGGTTCGAGCAAATATGCTATTGGGGACTGCGACTGGGAAACGTAGCTGAACCGCTTCACAGGGGTGAAGTTCCTTTTAATCACCGATCCGTCGCAAGCTAACGTGGATGTACCATCAAGACGTGTGTACGAACTTTACGCTGACTTTGTCATGAAGAACCCCTTTTACAATCCGGAGATGCCAATACGCATTGATCTTTTCGATGCTAACGTCCAGAAACTGGTGCGCCAATTAAATGCTGCAGGATGAACCGTTCATACAATGGTTTGGCGGCTACGCTATTTGCCAATATGTTTATATATGTGGAACCTTCGTCTACGTACTGTACATTACACCCACCCTTTTTGCGAATGAAAAAAATGCATACTCCCTTCTACCTCATACATCTAAGCCCAGGCGGTTTCTGTGCCGATGAGCTCTACCTGTTCACCACTAGTCCGCTTCACAACCTTTCCGATCTCATACACTTCTTCACCAGCGTCTCGTAGTAAGCGGTTCACCTCGGGGACATTGTCCCGGCTAACGATCAGGATCATACCGATACCACAGTTAAATGTTCGTGCGAGTTCGGCTAGACAGGGTTTCATATGTTAAACGATGACCAAGCGAACCAGGAGAAGGGGAGAATGTTTTTCATACCATCTGCAATTCCACCAGTGCGCTTGACCCATTGGAAAACGGGAAGTAAAGGCCATGTTCGTGCATCAATTTGCACTCCAATGGTGTCCGGCAAGGCCCTAGGGATATTGTCTGGGAAACCTCCACCTGTGATATGAGCCATTGCCTTGATCAATCCTTTCCTCACGGCAGGAAGAAGCTGTCTGACGTAGATGCGGGTGGGGGTGAGAAGGGCTTCTCCGAGTGTTTGGCCGACTTCAGGCGATGCGAAAGGACATGGAGACGAGTAATCGAGATTTGCACGGGCAACAACATGACGAACAAGCGAAAAGCCGTTTGAATGCACGCCAGATGATGGTAGACCCAGCACGACATCGCCCTCTGATATAGCGTCAAATTTAGGAAGAACCTCATTGCGATCAACCGCCCCAACAACAAAACCAGCCAGATCGTAGTCGCCTGTACACATGAGAAAGTACCTGTCAGCTTCATTCCACTATAACCTAGGCTGAGATGTGCATCTTACCATGTTGATAAATACCCGGCATTTCCGCCGTTTCACCACCTACAAGCGCACATCCAGCGTCGCTACATCCAGCTGCAATGCCCGCAATCACGTCGCGGGCAACGTCTACCTCCAGCTTACTGCTCGCATAGTAATCGAGGAAGAATAGAGGCTCTGCGCCCTGAACGATAACGTCATTGACATTCATAGCCACGAGATCGATACCTAATAAGATTCCAACTTAGGATTTGATATCAATCGCTTTCGAGACCTGCATGGTGAGACTGTACCAATTGTATCATGCTTCCGAATAGCTTGAGCAATCTTGAGCTTCGTTCCCACACCGTCAGTTCCGGACACGAGTACAGGGTCTTTGTAGCCAGCTGCCTGTAGATCGAAAAGTCCTCCAAAACCACCAAGATCCGCATCTGCACCAGGTCTTCTGGTTGCCTTAACAAGCGGCTTCAGCTTCTCCACCAGCAAATTGCCGGCGTCAATGTTTACTCCGGCCTGTGCGTAAGTGGCACCAGATGTTTTCTTGCTTCCGAGCAAAGCCAAGGCCCTGTGACCAATGTCACGACGGAACTGAGCTCCGTCAAACTGGACCAGAAGAACGCTGGAATTTGCTAGCTTCAACGCCTCTTGAAGGTCGCCAGCCACAGCGGTTACGGCGAGTACACGTCCTCCTGAGGTCGTCAATCTTCCTCCGTCCAACTTTGTCCCAGCATGGAAAACAGTAACATCTGCAGGAGTATTAACATGATTATTACATATCCAAAACAAAGGCGGTAATTATCGCATCGTTTCTTACTTGGAGGTACCGAGGCAATCTTGATTTCTTTGCCCTTTTCGTATGATCCAGGGTAGCCTTGAGCAGCAATCACAACCGTTGCAGCAGAGGATGACTTGAAGTTTACTTTTACGGAATCTAAGCGCCCTTCGGCTGCGGCAAGAGTGATCTCAAAAAGATCACATCCGTCATCCAACAGGGGAAGTACCACTTGGGTTTCTGGGTCTCCGAACCGTGCGTTGAATTCGAGCACTTTTGGCCCAGAAGGTGTCAGCATCAGACCTGCGTAAAGGACACCCACAAAAGGATGGCCGTCCCGGCGCATTCCATCGACGGTAGGTTGCAAGACGGTCCGCTTCACCTCAGCGGCAAGCTCAGGTGTAAAGATGGGGGCGGGAGCATATGCGCCCATTCCTCCAGTATTCGGTCCCTTATCTCCCTCAAAAGCCCGTTTGTGGTCTTGCGCCGCAGGCATTGGGATGACTGTATAACCGTCTGAGAATGCCAGCACACTAACTTCCTCTCCGGTAAGACGTTCTTCGATAACAACTTCACTGCCAGCGTCTCCGAACACGGAATCCACCATAATAGATTTCAGGCCCTCAATCGCTTCTTCTTTGGTTTCAGGTAGCAGCACACCCTTTCCAGCCGCAAGTCCTGAGGCCTTGATTACCAGCTGCCCACCGAAGTTTTCAATGTAAGATTTGGCTTTGTTGAAATCCGTGAAGACCTCGTATGCGGCAGTCGGAATCTGATGCTTCTTCATGAAGTCTTTGGAAAACGCTTTCGATCCTTCGAGCTGAGCTGCTTCCTTTGATGGTCCGAAGCAAGGAATTCCGACCTTTTTGAAAGCAGCCTGAATGCCATCAACCAAGGGCTGTTCCGGACCAGGGATAACGAGCGCTACATTGTTCTCGCAGGCAAAGCGAACGAGGCCCTCAAAGTTGTTCCCGGCGTCTACTGAAACGTTCTTCACCTTTGGTCCAGCCGTTTCCGTACCGCCGTTTCCTAATTTGTGACAATCACCCAGCTCTCAGTAAGCAATGCAAAATGCTTTCCGCTCGAAACAGAGCAGAACTCACCAGGAGCAACAAATATGGTGGCTACCCGCTGCGACTTTGCCAAGGCCCAAGCAATGGCGTGCTCCCGTCCACCAGATCCAACAAGCAATACGTTGACAGGTGACATGATATAGATACGCTAGCAGTGAGGCACTCTAAGGTCGTGATAATATGTCAATTTATAGAAGATCTTTGCTAGCATATCGTAGGGATATGCCCCAAAGCAACCGGTATAATAGACCGAATTAGCTCACCAGGAAGTGTGCACAGCCAGACTTAATGGTCTTGCGCGGGGTGACGGCCTAAAACCAGGTAAACCGCCGCAAAAACGTCGGTGTTAGAATGGTTGCAGGGTGAAGGAAGAGCAGCGAGCAGAGATGGAACGCGAGTGGTCGTGGCGCAGCAACAAAAATCATTAATCGGCTCGAATGGGTTTCCCACGCTGACGCACCCCGATCGTTCAGCAACTCACTTATCCACAAGCCTATCATCTTGAACACCACAACGCAGTTATCCTTGTCCGTTATCCTTGACGACTTTTGCAAAGAAAGTCACGCAAACTACGAACCGTAGTTTTGGACGTTCAGTTCATGATGCCAGCCATCTTGCAATCAACAACCTGCCAGCTTCCCAGCGGAGCTTATCTAGATGCTGTACGCAACTCATGTAACGCTTTGAGTCAAACGTTGTCTCCTGATATTACTGTATGTGCTCTCCAACATTGTTACATCAGTGAAACCTGACTGGATGGGCTAATTCACAGGAAGGTGGATGAAATTGCGGTCCAAGACTTCATTTCCCGAATAGATCCAAGCAAATGGCGGGAAGCTCAAAAAGAAGCGACGCGGATGCCGCTAAAGTTTGACACGCTGGAACAAGAGCTGAACATTATTGCCTTGATTGATCTGTTGACTTTCGGTAGTGGGTGGAGGTCGCAACTCAAGGAAGCTGTGGGAAGAGTAAGTTTCATGCCTGCATTTCATGGAGTTTATAATATTTAGCGTCACCGCCATCTTTTAGGGAGCCTATGATACCCTTCGTTTCGGTGCGTCACTTCTAAGATTATTGCTTGAGATTTCCGGGTTACATTAAGACAGATAATCAACCTCATCATCAGGCGTCATGTCTCTACACATCTCCTCCGTGGATGTATCTGCAAAGTACATGCGAGAAATCACCTTGGGCGAGGTACGCAGTAAATTCTTGGTTTGAGTCCCTCCACGGAGCTACAAAATAGTCTCTCCAAAAGGTGGCTACGTTGTTCAACATCCCTGTCACCCGAGACGTTCCCCATGAAACTCTACCGCTGACTCTGACTGAACCGCATCCATTACGCGAATTCGCCCAGAAAATCACAGATGTGATGAACGAGACGGGCGCCATTTTGCAGCAGAAGGATTATCGCAATTTGGCGCACTTCTTACTTGACGTCACCAAACCTGGAGCCAATGGAAGTGGATATCCATCAGCAGAGAATTTGGTAGCGGCGCTGGCGAGCACCTTACCTTCAATGAGGGATATGGGCCGATGCAATGGAGTCGGTAGGTGTGATGCCAGCCTATAGCAGGACGGTCATTTTCTAATGCTCGGCTTCAGACGTGTACATTTTCCGACGACCACAGCTTATGGCTCTGAATCTGTATCGATATTTCAGAGATGCTGACCCAGCTCGCTTTCAGTTCTCGGACATGAGCATGCTGACAGTTTTGGCGGATGATATTTTACCATCGCTTTGGATTCATTTGGGCGTCCTCAAAGTCTCACCCGACCTTGCCGCAATGCTAGAAAGGGGCGATGATTTGGGGACAACAACTGAGCAGTGGGATCTCCGTCTTAGAGCTGCTGCTGTCGTTGCTGCAGAAGCGGTGGTCCAGAAGGCAAAAACAACAGAAGGATTGGATCAGGATCTGGCTACGATGAACCATATTTTGCTGGATGCCTATCTGCGCCAGTGGTACAAGGATAGTGGCGCTCAGCTAAAAAGACTGATCAACAAGAAGACGGTGTGGTACTGAAGGTTATCCGAGGGGAATTGCTCAAGGAGGAAAAACCTCGTGCGACATGGCCCGATGGTGATTAGCTTTTGAAACTGCGCAGGAACGGCTTAGTATCCAGCATATATGTACATTATTGGTATTATATCATCCACTCAAAGTTTCGTGCTCCCATCCTGGCGAAACTGGGATATCATGGTTCGAGACCGATCCGTGTCATCTCTATGACTGCCCCTACTCGCGGATGCCCCTTCCGATGACCCTCCTGCGAGCGCACTGATAGCCGAGCTAAGGACCGACTTGCTAGTGGATGATGAGGCAGATGCCTCCTTTCGCCGATCCAACGCAAAATTAATGAGTTGCGATTGTACAGCTTGACATAAAGCCCGCACAGAATGCATTTCTTCCCGCAATCGAGATGTTTCGCAGAGCAGTGCCATGTCCTGCCTCATTTCCATTGCTGAAAATCCAGCGCTCAGATTGACCAAATCTGAGCGCAACTGGTCTGTCTCAGCCAGTAGTTGACCAATCCTGTCCGCTGTTTCGCCAACGATGGGTGGTACCATCGCAGCTTCTGGCGGTGATATCACCAGCGGACGCTCGCGAAGCGCTTCAACTTGCTGTTGTAGATCTGCAAGTTGGCGACGGAGCTCCCTATTTTCTTCTTCCACTGCTTGCTGGCGTTGATCGTGGATCCTAAAGAACCCCTTTATGGCCTCAAAGGGACACGTGATGAGGTGCTGCTCATTCAACAATTTGCGGTGGCCCTCCCATGAGCACCCATGTCGGACATGAGTGCAAGAAACTATTGCTTCTGGGCAATCATTTATGTGCCCTGCCAAGTCTGATCGAAGGATATCTCGTTTGCAGTGCATGCAGGACGCGGTGCCTGCTGAACACTCGCTGACATGCACCTGATAGACGGATGTCAACAACCGTCAAAGAGAAAGGACAGGTTATAAATACTAGAGTGCTTACCGCAAAATCCCTCTTTCTAATCGTCCGGTTACATCGAGTACATGCCTCTGCTCGGTAACTGCACTCCCGCATGTGGCTCTCAAGCTCACTTCGCCGGACACCTTCCTGACACCCGTCCAACTCACATCCTACCTGTGCATACAGACAATGCACAGACAAATGCGAATTTAAGGATTGCCGCTGTCCAATCCACGTACACCCGTCTTTGCGATTCGGGCAAAACACTTGCAGCTCATCGAGAAGGCTCGATATCAGTTTCGCAGCGGGTGTCACTTGTGTCAGGGAAAGGGGGGTGCGGTCAATGGGGCAAGATGGTGTGGGTGTTGAAGCTAGAGCAAACGTTATACAGTCTTGGCAGAAGGTATGACCACATGGGGACGAAACTGGTGTCGCAAGTGAGCAAAGAAGGTCAGGAATTCCACGAACTTGAACACGTACCTGGGGTAATAAACGGACAATAACATATAGGACATAAGAGATTTTGGTTAATCTCGTCCACGTAGTCATAATCGGTAGCTTTGAACGCAGCCGTTGTGGTTGCCATTTCTGTTGGTTGCTTGCTCTGATGCTTTTGTCGTTCTCAACTTGGTGACAGATTGCTCGTCTTGGTCAGTCTGTCCACGTGGGTTCGGAGACACATGTGATGCTTACTCCATCAACATGATCATCAAAGTCAAAATGGCCTACGAACAAACTCAAACAAACTGCTACTTTGCTGGACCTCATTTTGCGCACATTCAAGAACTCCAAGATGATACTTGACTGGTTATTCGGGAGGCCGGTGTATTTACCCCTCTTTATTGACTATGCACACGGTGCTGGAACAGTTGGTGCGTTGAAACCCATTTCAACCTTTGCAAAAGTCCTTTGTCAGGAACTAGGTCTTTTCTCACGGTGTCTTGTATGCTGTCAAAACCAGTCATGACCCAAATATATCAGTCTTCCTTCTTATTTTGGATATATAAAATCTTCAAGTCATGCTATCGACTGCTTACCGGCACATCTGAACTCTACCGTATATGCGACGGAGCCGTCCAAGCCGCGGAATCTGCCCGTTCCAAGGAAGAAACGGAGTTGCAAACCCTGGAGGCCAAGGAGGGGGATGAGAAGGCAGAAAAGTCTGGCCGAAAGGTCAAGTTTGTCAACTCAAAGTCTCTTTCCGCCTATGTTGGGCCGGCCGCGGTGTATCGCATAGGTACTATTGTGTGGATGACGAGATCGGTAATGAATTTGCTCGCGAATAAACCGCTTCATGACATTCCACTCCAGATCGAGCGTTACTGTACTCGACTACATTGACAGTCAGTATTGAAATTCCATAATAATCAGATTATGTCGATCCACATGTGAACTCATTGATTCATAGGAAGTACGACGACAACTAGAGTCACCATATAGTACTTTAGAAGAACCTTTCGCCATCATCCTCGTCAAAAAGGGATTTCCGGGTAATGGCAATCCAAAAACGCAAGTATACTTTGTCGCATTTACCCATATCAGCGAACTGACCGGTTTGTTTATGTTGCTGAGAGCAGTCCGCAAGCGTTAATCCTCCGTCAATGCATCACTATTATCATGTCCTCGTACAAGCTGGTTCACGAGGTATTGAGCTAATGAGGGATATAAGAGGGTTCGTGAGACCTAAACTCACTCTGTTCAGTTGAATGCGCGAGCCGCTACAAAATATGATCCGACAAATCGATCACATGAACGGAAACTGCTTGAGGTCGACGAAAAATGTGTACCTTATGTTGCCACTATGGGTTAACTGAAATACCCTCCATCCGTAGTTATGGGATCTTATGATGCCAGACGAGAAGCTGACATCTAGATTTTCGGATCAGTGGCAAAAGATTGGTATGTAACATGCGTAAATTGTCAAGTGTCATCCCGTGGGCTTACATGGTGTATGTGAACTTGTTTTTGGACAGGATTTCAGGGAAAGGATCCTGCAACTGATTTTCGGGGAATGGGTACGCGCGTGCAAGAGTTGCAGTGGAAGACAATTAATCGGAATTATTTCAATATTGACACTCCCATATCGCTTTTTAGGAATGCTCGGATTAGATAATTTGCACTACTATGCGAAGCACCATCCACATTCTGTTCAGCGGGTCCTACAGACGTCTCATCATCCTACCGCTTGGTAAGTTACCGCGTGTGGGCGTATTAGAGACATCCGAAGAGAGGATTAATTTAATATCGTTGCCATAATCAGGTTTTCTATGGCGATTGTTGGCATCAACATCACGGACTTTGCTGTGCAGCTTGTGAGAACACGACAGTTACAACATTTTTTGTACACATTTGGAACTACCACTACAATGTTTAATGAGTTTTATTGTATGTTTTGCAAGTTCGTCAAGACGCTTTCCATTTGCGCCGTCACTCACATTTGAGTTTTCTCTAGGTTACATGTTCGATGAGTTTGGAAAGTATTGGGCGGCACAACCCATGATCACAGTCATGGACTTTGGGAGGGTTTTCGAGCAGTTCCAAACAAGGATCCAGTTGGAGCTTCTCATGTCCAAGGAGACCGTTTTGGATCCCAGTAGCCCTGTGTTCCTCAATAGTAAAAAGCGACTGTGATATTCCAGACAATATAAAATATCATAGAAAGGGGCTGTAGGGTTGTACGATAGCTGTTTTGCAAGTATGTATGGGATACAAATAGTGAAAGGGTATAGGACACTATCATGCTGCAACAACTTCCAACCGGCGGTCCATGAGCGTAGAAGTTTGGTCCGCTTCTGAGGTGCTTTCATCATCCGAAAAGTCCTCCTCATCCTCCTGATCATAAAATGGATGAAACGCTTGATAATGGCCAGCATGATGCGGTTGACGTTCGTCAAAACCTTGTTGGTGTTGCAAGTGATTACGTTTCACAGTTGTGTTGGCGGCAATGTGGGCGGCGGCGGGATCTGGGCGTGATTTTGAGTTCACCCGGGAATTATGGTTGTGGACTGTCGATGTGTGGTATTCCAAGCTAATAAGAAAATCAACGCATCAATACGAGCTGTTAAAATGTCGACCGAGCTGTAGAGATACGAACCTGTTGAGACTTCGGAATTGTCTCATGCACGATGGACATTCGAGGATACGACTGGCGGGGGCGTCGGAGGGACTCACCAAAGGGTCCATATCGGCGTGCGCTCTTTCGATATGGTCGGCTAGTCCTTGGGGGCTTTTGTAGGTTTTTCCACATCCAGGAACTGCTCAATAAAAATGAGTATTAAAACATGCATCGTTCAACATCCTCCAAAGATAAACTACGTACCTGCACAAACGTATGTCCTGATTCCATTTGGTGACTCCACCTCGATATTGTGGCCCGTGGCTTTGCCTTTTTGCAAATGGTAGGCTATTCCGCAAAGGTATATGATAAGCGATATTGATTCAATCTCTTTTGTGTTGTAACAATTTTTACCTAGACCGTTGGGATTCTTGTATGCCTTGCCGCATCCTTTGTAAGGACACACGTACGGCTTTTCGACAGCTTCTCTTGTCCGCGGGGTGGTAGAACCATTTCCTACGCCACTGCCATGACCCTTCTCCAAGTGATAGGCTATACAGCGACACAAGGTCAATATCCACCAGATTTGCGATTGCTTTCCATCAAACATTGCTCACCTAGTCCATTTGAATTTCGATATGCCTTGTCGCAACCCGGCATTGTGCATTTAAAAGGTTTAGGGTCGTTTAGTCCCACAGGAGAATGGGCGGTCTGGCGGTGGTAGATTAGACCATTAAGTTTCTTGTACTTTTTGTCACATCCAGGGTGGTCGCAGTGAAAAGGTTTTCCGTCGGGATCTGAATCTGGGGATGCGCCGATGGGATAGGGGGAGAGCGGTTCAGAGCGATCATCAGCAATGTTGCGCTTGCTGCCGTCTTCAATGACCAAACTCTGGACACGCATGGCCTTGGGAGACAGGTCTCTTCGTAGATCGGCATTTTGCTGAAAGTTGGCTTCGCGCTGGCGTTGCTGCTGCTGCTGCTGTTGTTGTTGTTGTTGTTGTTGTTGTTGTTGTTGTTGTTGAAGTCGCTGTTGCTGTCGCTGTTGCTGTTGCTGTTGCTGTTGCTGTTGCTGTTGCTGCTGCTGTTGTTGTTGAAGTCGCTGTTGCTGTTGTTGTTGCTGCTGATACTGCTGTTGCTGTTGCTCGTGATAGTGTTGCTGTGATTGATGATATGCTTTCGCTTGAGCCTGAGCGTAATCGTGTTTGGTGTGTTCCCGACACGTTTGATCGATGGTATGCTCGAGGTCTATCTTTCGTCGCTTTTGCTGTCCACCTTCCATAGGAAAGCCAGGTTGTGGTGGTGGGGCCTCCCGCTTCCAATAGTACGGGTAAGGGGCATTTTGGACAAAGGCATCGCGGGATGGCTGCACGGGGACATTTTGAATATGGCCATTGTCAACTCTGCGACACAGTGAGTTGCTAATTACCTGTGACATGCGTTGCAGCTCTGACGCAAAATCGTGATGGTGGTGCATGGGATGACCGGGCATTTCTACAGGCATATGTGCAAACGGGACTGTTGGTGGTATGTACAAAAATAAAAAAAAGGCTGAGGGGGGGAGGAGCCAACAAGGCCCTTGTAAAATAGAAAAAAAAAAAAAAGGAGAACGGTTCAAATACACCAAGTTCCTTCCTTCTAAACAGTTTGCTAACAAAAAAAAATATTTTTTTTTTCAAGAGACCAAAGTTTTTTTTTTTTCTGTTTATGAAAAGCGCGTCGTGTGGGAAGAAAGAGAGGAATGAAGGCGGGGGGCAATTCAACTTTCAGTTTGCTTTCCCTACTGCGATTTGTTTGTTGAAGAAGAAAAAGGGCGTAGGAGAAAAGGGCATTTTGTTGTTGTTGTTGAGAGGGAATGATATCTCTTTTAGCAACTGAACAACTCTAGGAGTTTTGTGACATTTGGCGTATGGCCAGGGCGTAAATAAAGAGTTTGGATTTCTTGCCCTTTCCAGAAGGACTGTTTTTTCTTTTTTTTTGTCTATTTTTTTTTTCTTGTTTGGGAGGCGAACTGTCTCGTCATCATGAATTGGTTTGAATGGGTTTTAGCTTTTGATTGCAATGTAATCTTTGTTCATCATGCATCCGAGAGCACGGACATACGGCTTTTGCTCATCTCTTTGCAGAGTTGATCAACGCTTTTTATAGTGTTGTTCGAGTTTTGTCAGTTTCAACCCGTATTGCCATATAGCCTATCCAATATATTTTCCACACTTTCAAAGGCAGTTGTGCCTCAAGCTGAATTTGCTTGGTAGAAACATCAGATATTCACAAACTGCTCGATCTGATGGCCGATAACAGTGTTTGCAAGATGCGTGCGTGTGCCATTCGCAGAACATGCCTCCATCAATTTGTGGTATCAAGTCAAGGTTGTGTGTTGCGCCCGTCCACAGGCCTGCAGAGTGATCGAACATCAACCATGACGACCCCCGCTTGGTGATATGGTCACCTGACCAGGGATCGAGATCACCAGAAATTACACTCGCTCTTCAGTAGCAACATTATAGGTTCTTGTAGATTCAACCGACGCTCGCCGTGACTCCATGACCAACATTGAACGATAAATGGCGCAACCAGGAAATCAAGCGCAAGACGTCTCGGCAACCACTGATAATCTTGAGGAGGGCGAGCTGCAGGCAAATGTATCTGACGTTGGCATACACGCTCAGAATGGTCAGCTTGAAACAATGGTAGACATTGAGCGGACGGAGAGCAATGCAGCCAAAGTCATCACATCACCTGAATCGAGTGGACCATCCCATATGACGGATGCTTCAACTCTGTTGGACAATGTTGCACCCAACACCCTACACAGTTCCGTTGGGGAATCTCCGTTGCAGGTGCGAAAGAAGGCCAAGCAAAAGTCAAAGTGGGAATCGGAAGAAGACTCGGACGAAAATGCTACCAAAAAGAGGGACGGTAGGAAGGCATCTAGTCGAAAGAAGGGGAAGGAGGAGGCAACGAAGAAGGTTGAGGGAGCTGCGGACCTTTTGCACCGAAAGCGTGGCGTGCCAGCCTCTGACGAAGAGACACCAGAAGTTGACCAGCCTTCACTCAAGAGACAGAGACCTGAAGCGGCTGAGGCTGCGTCACAGGATGATGCAGATAAAACACCGCAGTATCAACCTTCCCCATCACATAGCTCTAACGACCGAACATCTGTGGGACCGATATCAGTAAATGATGCATCAGACGGCACTCAAGCTCCAATGGAGGCAGAATTCATCCCACCCATTGCCCCACCGCGTCGTACCAGACTGATTGGCCCTCCTCTTGTCTCCTGCCGCAATGTGGATAACTATGAAAAACTGAATCGAATAGAGGAAGGTGCTTACGGGGTTGTGTACAGAGCACGGGATAGGCAGACCGGAGAAATTGTTGCACTCAAGAAACTGAAGCTGGAAAATGAAAATAACGGTTTCCCCGTCACATCATTGAGAGAAATTCATACATTGCTTTTGGCTAAGCATCCCAACATTGTGAACGTGAAGGAAATCGTTGTTACACCGAGCATGCGCGGGTATGTCATGACCGAACATGTCTTTTTTCCTTGATCTCATATTGATTATGCACTTGACTTGG